>NC_092390.1:16077506-16390006 GCF_030028105.1 Mobula birostris
CAGCTTTAGCCAGCTATCAATCACAGCTACCCATCCCTGCTTATCAATCACATTGACCTGTCCCAGGCTGTCAATCACTGACCCATCTCAGGACCTAACCAACTGCCACTCACCCTGCTTTCCCGGGTCTTGAATGACATTGAGGAGAAAGACTGAACTGTTGGAAAACATGAAGGGGGTTAAAGATACATCTGGAGGAGACAGGCACCATCAGAATTGAATAAATATATCCCAGTCTGTGAAGACAGGCAGGAAATGGAGTCGGCTCTTACTAAGGTTTTCTACTGGACACGGGCCTGATGATGAGAGAACTGGCAAGTTATTAATGGGGTCATTTTTGTTTATTTGCTCATGGGACATCACTGGCATTTATTGTCCATCCCTGACTGCCCTGAATGAGGAGGATGTTACAAGTTGGGAGGAAGAGGAAAGAAATTCTTCAGCGAGACTTCAGAGAACTCGGAAGAAGGCTGAAAAGCAGGACCTCCAGGGTGGTTATCTCCAGTCTGCTTCCAGTTCCTTGTGCTGGTGAGGGCAGGAACAAGGAGATAGGAGATCTGAATGTGTGGCTGAGGAGCTGGTGTGGGAAGCAGGGATTTAGATTCTTGGACTACTGGGATCTGTTTTGGGGTAAGGATGAATTGTACAGGAGGGACGGGTTGCATTTTAATAGGCAGGGGACCAGCGTTCTGGCAGGCAGGTTTACCACTGCTACACGGGTGTGTTTAAACTAAGTAGTGGGGTGGAGGGGTGAACTAGAAATATAAGAATGGAGTTAAAGGGAATGACAGAATAAGAAAAGTTAAGAAAGACAACAGAATTAACAGGACAGAAAGCTCAGGAAGGGATTGGAGAGTATGGCCAAGCGCAATAGGAATCGATGTGTAAGGTGAGGGGAGTAAAAGTAAAGTATTATATATGAATGCACGGAGTACAAGAAATAAAGTGGATGAGCTTGAGGCTCAGTTGGAAACTGGCAAGTATGATGTTGTGGGAATAACAGAGACATGGCTACAAGAGGACCAGGGCTGGGAAATAAATATTCAGGGATATACATCCTATCGAAAGGACAGACAGGTTGGCAGAGGGGGTGGGGTGGCTCTGTTGGTGACGAATGAAATTCAGTCACTTGCGAGGGGGGGGACATAGAATCAGGAGATGTAGAGTCAGTGTGGATAGAACTGAGAAACTGTAAGGGCAAAAAGACCCTGATAGGAGTTATCTACAGGCCCCCAAACAGTAGCCTGGATATAGGGTGCAAGTTAAATCAAGAGTTAAAATTGGCATGTCACAAAGGTAATGCTACGGTTGTTATGGGGGATTTTAACATGCAGGTAGACTGGGAAAATCAGGTTGGTACTGGACCCCAAGAAAGGGAGCTTCTGGAATGCCTCAGAGATGGATTCTTAGAGCAGCTTGTACTGGAGCCTACCAGGGAGAAGGCAATTCTGGATTTAGTGTTGTGTAATGAGCCAGATTTGATAAGGGAACTGGAGGTAAAGGAGCCATTAGGAGGTAGTGACCATAATATAATAAGTTTTAATCTACAATTTGAGAGGGAGAAGGGAAAATCAGAAGTGTCAGTATTACAGTTGAACAAAGGGGACTATGGAGCCATGAGGGAGCAGCTGGCCAAAGTTGACTGGAAAGATACCCCAGCAGGGATGACAGTGGAACAACAATGGCAGGTATTTCTGGGAATAATGCAGAAGGTGCAGAATCAGTTCATTCCAAAGAGGAAGAAAGATTCTAAGGGGAGTAAGGGGTGACCGTGGATGACAAGGGAAGTCAAGGACAGCATAAAAATAACAGAGAGGAAGTATAATATAGCAAGGATGAGTGGGAAGCCAGAGGATTGGGAGACTTTTAAGGAGCAATAGAAGATAACTAAAAAAGCAATACAGAGTATTGTGTACAGTTCTGGTCACTGAATTATAGGAAAGATGTCAACAAAATTGAGAGAGTACAGAGGAGGTTTACTAAAATGTTGCCTGGGTTTCATCTCCTAAGTTACAGAGAAAGGTTGAACAAGTTAGGTCTTTATTCTTTGGAGCTTAGAAGGTTGAGGGGGGACTTGATAGAGGTGTTTAAAATTATGAGGGGGATAGATAGAGTTGACGTCCATTGAGAGTGGGGGAGATTCAAACAAGAGGACATGGGTTGAGAGTTAAAGGGCAAAAGTTTAGGGGTAACATGAGGGGGAACTTCTTTACTCAGAGAGTGGTAGCTGTGTGGAACGAGCTTCCAGCAGAAGTGGTTGAGGCAGGTTTGATTTTGTCATTTAAAGTTAAATTGGATAGATATACGGACAGGAAAGGAATGGAGGGTTATGGGCTGAGTGCAGGTCGGTGGGACTAGGATGGGGTAAGAGTTCGGCACCGACTAAAGGGCCGAGATGGCCTGTTTCTGTGCTGTAATTGTTATATGGTTATGTGGGGGGAAAAGATGAGGTACGAAGGTAAGCTAGCCAAGAATATAAAGGAGGATAGTAAAAGCTTCTTTAGGTATGTGAAGAGGAAAAAATTAGTTAAGATCAAAGTTGGGCCCTTGAAGACAGAAACGGGTGAAATTATTATGGGGAACAAGGAAATGGCAGACGAGCTGAACAGGTACTTTGGATCTGTCTTCACTAGGGAAGACACCAGATATAATAGTGGTCAGAGGACCTAGGGTAACGGAGGAACAGAAGGAAATTCGCATTAGGCAGAAAATGGTGTTGGGTAGACTGATGGGACTGAAGGCTGATAAATCCCCTGGGCCTGATGGTCTGCATCCCAGGGTACTTACGGAGGTGGCTCTAGAAATCGTGGACGCATTGGTAATCATTTTCCAATGTTCTATAGATTCAGGATCAGTTCCTGCGGATTGGAGGGTAGCTAATGTTATCCACTTTTTAAGAAAGGAGGGAGAGAGAAAACAGGCAATTATAGACCAGTTAGTCTGACATCAGTGGTGGGGAAGATGCTGGAGTCAAAAATAAAAGATGAAATAGCGGCACATTTGGATAGCAGTGGCAGGATAGGTCCGAGTCAGCATGGATTTACGAAGGGGAAATCGTGCTTGACTAATCTTCTGGAATTTTTTGAGGATGTAACTATGAAAATGGACATGGGAAAGCCAGTGGATGTAGTGTACCTGGACTTTCAGAAAGCCTTTGATAAGGTCCCACATAGGAGATTAGTGGGCAAAATTAGAGCAAATGGTATTGGGGGTAGAGTATTGACATGGATAGAAAATTGGTTGGCAGACAGGAAACAAAGAGTAGGGATTAACGGGTCCTTTTCAGAATAGCAGGCAGTGACTAGTGGGGTACTGCAAGGCTTGGTACTGGGACCGCAGCTAGTTACAATATACATTAATGATTTAGATGAACGGATTAAAAGTAACATTAGCAAATTTGCAGATGACACAAAGCTGAGTGACAGATAGCGGAGTCAAGGGATACACGGGGAAGGCAGGAACAGGGTACTGATTGTGGATGATCAGCCATGATCACAGTGAAAGGCGGTACTGGCTCGAAGGGCTGAATGGCCTACTCCTGCATCTATTGTCTATTGTCACTCCACCAGTGGGATTGGAGTTACTGAGGCCAGACTGGGTGAGGTCAGTATAGTTCCTGCCCTGAAAGACATTCAGCACAGGGATGGCCCTTTGGCCCACAACGTGGGAATCAAACATGTTAAGAACATAAGAAAATAGGAGCAGGAGTCGGCCATCTGGCTCACCAAGCCTGCTCTGCTATTCAAAAAGATCATGGCTGATCTGGCCATGGACTCATCTCCACCTACCTGCCTCTTCCCATAACCCTCAATTCCCCTACTATGCAAAAATCTATCCAACCTTGTCTTAAATATATTTACTGAGGTAGACTCCACTGCCTCATCGGGCAGAGAATTCCACAGATAGTGATGATGCTGAAATTAATTCCCTTCTGCCTCCACATGACAGAAACTAGCCTATCTTCCACACACTCCATCTACACTTCTTGCTGCCTTAGTAACACAGCCAGCATAATCAAAGGTTCCTCTCACTCCAAACAGTCTCCCAGTCTCTCTTCTCCCCTCTCCCACCGGGCGGAAGATACAAAATGATGAGAGCACATAACACTAGGCTCAATGACAGCTTCTATCCCCTTGCTATCAGACCCGTGAATGGAGCTCTTGGACGACAAGATGGATTCTTGGCCTCACAATCTACCTCGTTATGATCTTGCACTTTATTATTTATCTGCATGCACTTTTTCAGTAGCGTTTTCACTTTATTCTGCATTGTTATTGGTTTATCTTGTCCTACTTCAGGTAATGATTTGACCCATATGAACAGCACACAAGACAGGCTTTTCCTCTCTATCTTGGTACATGAGACAATAATAAGCCAAATTCACATGCCTGCTTAACAGCCTGGTAAATACCACTTTCGTATCTGCTGCCACCACCACTCTTGCAGCCTGGCTACCCAGCACTTACTCGTTGTATAAAATAACCTTCCCTTATCAATCAAGTTTTAAACGTTTCCCCTCTCACCTTAAATGCACATCCTCTAATACCTTTCACTTCTACCCTGGAAAACAAGATGTTCTATCTGCAACTCTCAGAGTTTTATAAACTTCCATCAGGCCGCCACTCAGCCTCTGCGGCTCCAGAGAAAACGCTCCTTATAAATACACAGCCTCTAATCTAAACAGCATCCTGGTGAACCTCTTCAAAGCTGCCACATGAACTTGTAATGGGGGCAATCAGAATATTGCGTGGAGCCAGAACTAAGCTTTATACAGCTGCAATGTGAGTTTCTTTCTTTTCAACTCAGTGCTCCAACTAAGCACACCAAACACTTTCTTCACCACTCTCTCTACTTACATAGCAATTTTCAGGGAACTGTGGACTTGAACCCCAAGATCCCTCTGTACATCTGTGTTATGGGTCCTACCATTAACTGTATACTTCCCATTACTTTTGACCTCCAAATGTGCAACACCTCACACCTATCCAGACTAGACTGTATCTGCCATTTCTCCTCCCATGTCCGTAACAGATCTACATTTCCACAGCTCCACCAATGATTGCGGTGTCTGCAAACTTACTAACCCATTACAATTTTCACCCAATCCTATTCTATGTACATTTCACAAACAGCAAAGATCTCAGTATGGACCTCTGCAGAATACCACTATACCACTGGTCAGAGACATCCAGGCAAAACAAAACCCTTCCGCCACTATCCACAGAACACAAGCCAACAGCCAATATTGAACACAAACTTCTGTGGTCACGGTCACTGTTACTTATTTAAATAATCTGAGGAAGAATTGCACTGCCCACTCCCCCAGTGAAGGTGTGGGGGTGTGAGATCGTCCCCCAGTGGGTGTCATTCTGTGTGAGTGTGGGCGGGGGAGGAGACCCGGCCCAGTGGGGAGGTCACTGTGTGTGTGGGGTGCTCTGCAGAAGTGGATTTGGTTTCACACAGCCTCTACAGCAGGGTATCTCGATGGGAACGGAGGTGTCTAACCCCAGGGATAGCTCTTTTGCTGCTCACATCCACCACAGAACCACCAAAACTGCTAGGGCTTTTCCGCTCAGCTCTCTTACCCGACATCGCGATCCAGCATACTGCCTGGGTGGTAGGGAGGGAACGCGTTGCCGTTGAGGGGTTCCTTCGGCGAGTACAGCTTGAACGACTTAGACGAGCACCCTGTCACGAGAGAAACAGACATAAGTAGAAAGCCCCAAACATGTGAACAGTTCCCAGCAGGTCCCTCCACTCCTATTAAACAAAACATCCACAGTACACCCCTCACCACCTTGTGCTTAACGGGCATGGGGTCATCTCACCAGGACTTAATCACAAGGGCCAAACCTCGAAGAAAGAGCACCAAGCTACAGGTCTGGAGGGTGTGCAGGAATGGAGGGCTCAAGGTGTCCACAAGCCTTGCCAAATTGGTAAAAATTATGAGGAGACAGACAACATCTTTTACCCAGGGTTGAGATGTCTAATACCAGAGAGTATGCATTTAAGGTGAAAGGGGGTAATTTCATAGGAGGTGCAAAGGGCAGATTTATTTTTATTTATATTTATACACACACACACACACACACACACACACACACACACACACACAGAGTGGTGGGTGGCAAATACATTAAGGACATTTAAGAGATGTTCAAATAGGCACATGAATGTGAGGAAAATGGAGGGAGAAGAACAAGGGATTAGTAACTTTTTGGTCCAGCACAACATTGTGGACTGAAGGGCCTGCCCGTGTGCTGTACTATGTGGTAGTGTAGTGGTTAACACAATGTTTTACAGTACAGTACGGATGGCCCATTGCCTGTAAGGGGTTTGTACATTCTTCCCATGACCGTGTGGGTTTCCTCCAGGTGCCCTGGTTTCCTCCCACTGTCCCAAGTCGTATCGGTTGGTAGGTTAATCTGTCATGGTAAATTGTCCCGTGACGAAGCACCGATTAAATCAGGGGATTGCTGGGCAATGTGGCTTCAAGGGTGGAAGGGCCTATTCCATCCACACTGTATCTCAATCAATAAATGAATGTTCCAGATTACAAGCAACACACATAAAACCAACGCAGCAGGCCACGCAGCATCTGTAGGAAGAGGTACAGTCGACATTTCGGGCCGAGACCCTTCATCAGGACTAACTGAAAGAAGAGCTAGTAAGAGATTTGAAAGTGGGAGGGGGAGGGGGAGATCCAAAATGATAGGAGAAGACAGGAGGGGGAGGGATGGAGCCAAGAGCTGGACAGGTGATTGGCAAAAGGGATATGAGAGGATCATGGGACAGGAGGAGAGGAGCACCAGAGGAAGATGGAGAGCAGGCAAGGAGTTATAGTGAGAGGGACAGAGGGAGAAAAGAGAGAGAGAGAGAGAGAGAGAAAAGAGAGAGAGGGACAGAGAGAGAAAAGAGAGAGAGGGGGACAGAGGGAGAAAGAGAGAGGGACAGAGGGAGAAAGAGAGAGGGACAGAGGGAGAGAGAGAGAGAGAGAGAGAGAGAGAGAGAGAATACGAATGAATGAATAAATAAATAAATAAATAAGGGATGGGGTAAGAAGGGGAGGAGGGGCAGTAACAGAAGTTAGAGAAGTCAATGTTCATGCCATCAGGTTGGAGGCTACCCAGACGGAATACAAGGTATTGTTCCTCCAACCTGAGTGTGGCTTCATCTTTACAGTAGAGGAGGCCGTAGATAGACATATCAGAATGGGAATGGGACGTGGAATTAAAATGTGTGGCCACTGGGAGATCCTGCTTCCCGATTACAAAGCATCTTCCAGATTCTAAGGTATCTTGGGACCGAGAATTAAAGGCACAGACAGCAATAGCAGGAACCTGTGCAAGACACTGATACCAATTCTGCTTTGGTTAATTACCACACAAGGTAAGATGTGGAAGCCCCCGAGAGGGTATAGGAGGGGTTTACTTGTACAGTTCCAGGCCTGAGAGACTTCAGCGCTGGGGGTTCAACCCTGGGCTTGCTTGAGAGCTTGAGGGGAGGTCAGGCAGAGGCAGAAAAAACCTTGATAGGTCTCAACAGGGAAGCTGCTCGCTTGAGGTACTCACTCAAGGACCAGGAGGGCAGGTTTTAAATGTTGAGCAAAAGATACTGAGGACTGCAAGTTAAACTTGTTTCCCGCCAAGAGTGGAATCCTCCACCAGGCAGGGGAGGGAACAATTAATCAGTGCTTTCAGAAGGGGACCAAGGGGGCAACACGAGGGGGCATAATTTTAAGGTTCAAGCAAATCTATTATCGAAGTATGCATATGCTACTGTACACTAAGCTGAGATTCATTTTCTTCGGGGCATTCACAGTAGAATGAAGAAATATAATAGAATCAATGAAAAACTACACTCAAATACTGACAAAAAACAGTGGAAGACAATCTGTGCAAACATGAGGGGAAAAAACTACCAACAAGTAAATAAATAAATAATTCTGAAAATTGGACTTGCAATATGCTTAACAGTGAGTCCGTAAGTTGTGGAAACAACAGGAATTCTGCAGATGCTGGAAATTCAAGCTGGAAGGGTCTCAACGTCGACTGTACCTCTTCCTAGAGATGCTGCCTGGCCTGCTGCGTTCACCAGCAACTTTGATGTGTGTTGCCATAAGTTGTGGAATTGATTCAGAATTGAGGTGAGTGAAGATTTCCACACAGGTTCAAGAGCCTAACGTTTGCCAATGATAGAGGAAAGTACAGAGGGGAATGTTAGAGGTAGTTTATTTTATTTATTTGTTTTTTTTTTGTTTAAACAGAGGGGTGGGTGTGTGGGACGGAGATAAAACTCTATCAAAGGAGGTGTAAGAGTTTCCTTCCCTCCACTAGTCTGCAGATGACCCCTGGGCAGGGTGGAGCACGCAAAGCCGTGGAGCAGTCTTGGGAGATGGCCACGTGCGCAGCTGGTGCATATCACAAGTCCTGGTTATGCAACCACTGACGCCAGGCAGACAATCTCTGAAGAGTACTGATAAAGGCTGAGGTCACTCATCTTCTAAAGACACTGCCCAGAAGAAGACAATGGCAAATGATTTCTGTAGAAAAATTTGCCAGGAACAATAATAGTCATGGAAACACCACGATCACCCACATTGTACCACATGGTACATTACAAACGAACAGTGGGTGTGTGCTGCCTGGGGTGGTGGAAGAGGCAGGTACATAGGGATATACAAGAGACTGAGACAGGCACATGGACAACAGAGAAACAAAGGGATATGTGGGAGAGAAGAGTTGGATTGATCTTAGAATAAGGTGCGGTCTAATATAGTATATAATATAGTATGTAATATAGTACGCGGGGGGGGCGGTCTGTCTCTGGGTGGGGGTACGACAGTACGCGGGGGAGACAGTCTGCGGGTGGGGGTACGACAGTACGTGGGGAGACAGTCTCTCTCTGGGTGGGGTACAACGGTATGCGGGGGGACAGTCTGTCTCTGGGTGGAGGTATGACAGTACACAGGGGCAATCTGCCACTGGGTGGGGGTCTAATATAGCATGCAGGGGACACTCCTTCACTGGGTATGGATCTGATATAGTCAGTACATGGGGGCGGGGGAGAGAGAAACGGTCTGTCACTGGGTGGGAGTTTGACATAGCATGCAGGGGACGGTCCTTCACTGGGTATGTGTCTGATATAGTACATCGGGGTGGGGTGGGGTGGGGCGGGGGGGGGGGGGGTCCATATCGTTCTGTATGGTATGCTAAGGGTCTCTTGAATAGCCCTGATGGTACCTGCCTGTTCACCGCCCCAGCAGTGCATTCCACGCACCCAGCACTCTCTGTAAAATATGGTCCTGCGGATCTCCTTTGAACTTCACCCCTCTCACCTAAGTGCAGCCCAATAGTTTCCCAGCTTGCTTAGAATAATTATCAATGGCATCATGCTCTTCATTCATTTTATTTCCAGAGACTTTGCTCCTCCCTCCTCCTCGCTGTATGAAGTACACCCCCGGCCCTCTCCCCAGACCATGACACTTGCACTACCTTCTGAACAATCTCAAATGTTAATATCGGCATTATTGTCTGCCCCACCACACCAGTGATGACCCCACTGAATGGAGGGATAGCACAGAGAGGACAAATGGCCTCCCCTGCTTCTCCTGAGCAGTACCCCTGTCCAATATTGTTAAACATTTGAGAGAGCATCAGACACTAAGGGGAATCATTGAGCCCAGCATGTGCTGGAGAACACAATAACCAGGTGTAAGAGATGGCAGATGCTGGAACCTGGAGCAACTACTCTGTGATGGCTCCAGCAGCATCTGTGGGAGGCAGGGACGGGAGCTGTGCAGTAAGCAATGTCTCAGGTTGAAACCCTGCATCAGGACTTTGACTGGAAACGTTGACGGTTCCTTTCCTCCCACAGATGCTGCTAGACCCACAGCAACATGCATACATAAATCGTCTTGGTAGTGTACTGGTTAGCACGACGTTTCAGAATTCAATTCCCACCTCCCCTTTAATAAAGTTTCTACACTCTTCCCATGCGTGCGTGGGTTTCCTCTGAGTACTCAGTTTTCTCCCACAGTCCAGAGACATACAGTGAAACCCCGATTTTACGTGCCCTGATTTAACGCGAATTCGGATATAACTCGATGAGTCATTGGACTCCATGTCCATGTCAATCCATACTCCCCCTTCTCCAGCCTTATATCCCTTTTGCCAATCAACTTCCCAGCTCTTGGCTTCATCCGTCCCCCTCCTGTCTTCTCGAATGGAACAAAGACGAGCTACACCAGTGGTACTCTGCCGACGACGAACGCCCAACATATCAGCACCTGACGGGCGCCGAGATCATCCGTAACGAAACTATAGCACCGGCGGAGGCAAGTGTACCGAGTCTCGAACCACAAGAAGATGATAACGAAGAGCCTCTACCCCCACCCCCAAAAGTGTCTGAAGCCATTGAGCACCTCCAGCCTAGCCTCTGTTGGCTGGAGAGCCAGGAGGTGGACCACATACAAAGCCTCCAACTCAGAAACATTCTAGATTTCACTTGCAGCCAGCGACATGCTACGTTCAAGCAAGGAACACTCGACCACGTTTTTAAGAAATAAACTGTAAATGATGATTGCTAATATTCTTGAATGTTTTTATTTATTTTGTGTATTAAAAAGCTTTACTAAAAATTAATCTGTGTTTTAATTTCTACAGTAACAACTACCTGATTTAGTGCGACCCCGCTTTTTTCGCAATGACATTTTATGTACCCAAACAATTGTGTTATAACGGGGTTTCACTGTATCAGTAGGTTAACTGGTCCTTGTAAGTTGTCCTCTGATTAAGCTACAGCATTGTATCTCAAAATAAGTCAATAAGATTGAAAATGCAGGTGGAACTCAGCAAGTCAGGGAGATTCCATGAAGTCAATGAACTTAGAGCTGGGAGCAAAACCAGGAAGAACACTCTCACACAGAAGGTGGTGTCAATTACAGGTTCTTCTTCCAAAAAGCTGGCAGCTAAATGGAGTTTAACCATGCAGAGAGAATGCAGGAAGTTACCAACACTGATTCATCACCGCGCAACTGAATTGCAATATTGTGAGCAGTCTTGGGCCTCTTATCAAAGAAAGGTTGTGCTGGAATTAGAGAGAGGAGGTTCACGTACTGGAGATTTTCATGACCCTGGACCTATACTTGCTGGAGTTTAGAAGAATGGGAGAGGGTGGGGTAGGGAGATCTCAATAAAACCTATTGAATACTGAAAGGCCTAGAATAGTGTATGTGGAGAGGATGTTTCCTATAGTGGGGGAGTCTAGGACCAGATGGCCTAGCCACAGAATAGAAGGACGTCTTTTAGAACAGAGATGGAGGAATTTCTTTAGACGGAGAGTAGCAAATCTGTAGAATTCATTACAAAATGGTTGTGGAGGCCAAGTCATTGGGTATATTTAGAGCAGAGGTTGATCAGATGCTTGATTAGTAAGAGTGTTAAAGGTTATGGGGAAAAGGCAGGATAATGGGATTGAGAGGGATAATAAATCAGACGTGATAGAATGGCGGAGCAGACTCAATGGGCCAAATGGATTAATTCTAATCGTATGTTTTATAGTCTTATAGAACATGGACAAGGGTCTGACATCCTGCAGTAGCTCAGGCTGAAAGGCCACAAGATGACCAGGGGTGCTGGGTACTGGGCTCAGTGTTCACTACAAACTCACCTTATCAGCTTTCTATACCCTTCGATTAACATGGGTTCAGATTCTTTTATTTGTCACTCGTACACCAAAACATAGCATGAAGTGTGTCGCTTGTGTGAGCAACCAACAGTTTATACTGGGGACAGCCCACATTCCGGTGCCAATGTAGCAGGCTCACAATATTCAGCAGAACACCACGGGCAACAACAGCAGCAGCAAAAGAAGCCCCTTTCCCACCCCATACATGGATCTCCAACCCGGGGACAGACTGCTTCTGGGCCTCCGACCGCCAAAGGTCGACACAGTTGACCTTTATATCCACACAATGCCTTCATCCCAGTTCCAAACCTGCCAAACAGTGATCAGAATGTAACAGTGTTCCATCCCAATGGCGGCTCCTAGATTAAGGATGGCAGCTCTCGCCTCCTTCCAGGAGCCTATAGGATGTTTCCTGACCACTGATCTCCTCCAAGTCATGAGTGGAGGTGGTCTGGTTATCACAGTCTGGTACCAGACAGCAATAAATACAATGCACATGTCTGGAGTCGCACCAAATACCAGACTTACACTGTCAGGTGTCTCAGCGAACTACTAACCACTTTTAAACCCACCATTAGCAACTGTCTGGGGTTAGATACAAGGTAAAGTTCCATCTACACTATCCCAGGACAGGGATATGTCAATATCTCGGTCAGGGGCGCAGCCTTTGGGACAACCTCAGCAGCCTGAGAGGATAACACACAACCTGCCGGAGGAACTCGTCAGGTCAGGCAGCATCGGGGATGGGGCAGAAAATGTTTGCAATTCCTCCTCTCAACGACAGATTGTGTTGGTCCAGATTCTAGCATCTGCATTTAAGACAAGAGGGGCTCTTGACTCACAATCTGCCGCATCAGAGCCTTACACCTCGCTGTTTACCTGCATTGCCCTGTCTCTCACTGTACGCCACGTTCTGCATTCTGATATAGTTTTGCCTCAATGCACTGCTGTATCGAAATGAACAGTATGCGAGTGGGTTTCTCACTGTGACAATTAGATTAACTTTGTCACATGAACAGTACATTGCAACATACAGTGAAATGTGTCGTTTGCGTCAGTATCTAACGGTCCAAGGATTGTATTGGGAACAGCCGTGCTTCTGGTGCCAAAATTACATGCCCACAACTTGCTAACCCTAACCCATACTTATTTGGAATGTGGGAAGTAACCGGAGCACATAGAAATTTCCTTACAGACAGTGGCAGAAATTTAACCCCAATTGCTGGTGCTGCAACAGCATTGTGTACCACTATTTACAGTGCTAGCCTAACCCTAACTGTAACAGATTAATAAGACAAAGCCTAAACCCATCTTGTAATGTCTGAGGGCACTGCCTCGACCACACCAGCGTCTGGGACATGGCTGTCTCTGGGTCAGAGCTTAACCCCACTGGCTGCCATGTGACCAGACCTGGGACAGACAGGATGGTGGAGCGATAAGCAACCCACCCCCAAGCCTCCTCCTCCTCCAGTGCTGTCATGGTGGGTGTCGAGAGGGATCGGAATCACAGAGAACCAGTCCCATAGAACACATGCCCTCCCAGGGGATGTCTCCATGCTCTTCCACAGCACCTGGAAGCATTTCCTGTACAGGCTACCCCTGTAGCTTCCTCTTCTGACCTCACTTTAATTGTAACTTGGAGATACAGCACTGTTACAGGCCTTTCTACCCCGCGAGCCCACGGCACCCAATTAAGCTACTAACCCATACATCTTTGGAACGTGGGAGGAAACCAGAGCACTCAGAGGAAATCCACACAGACACTAGGAAAACGAACGAACTCTTTATCAACAGTGGCAAGAATTAAACCTGGGTTGCTTGTTCTTTAATATTGTTACGCTAACAGCTGTGCTATCATGCCACCCCCAAAATCTCCTGTGCCAACACGCCACGGAATTCTGCCTTTGCAAAGGTGACAGGGTCCCCCGTGGAGGTCTCTCCACGCAGGAGATCACTGCTGGTTTGTGGACTCCAGACCTGCAGATGTCCACGGTTCCACGTTAGGTACTGAGACTGAGAAGTTGCAGCCCCCCATCTAAGCATCTGAAGGGGCTGCCCCGCTAGTTCTTGTTGCACCTGATGATTGGACACCCTTGCCAGAGGGGCGGGCAGCTCTGCTTCTGCATCTGACCAAGGGCACCATCCGCCGGTCCCGGCAGCAGGTTGCCAAGGGTTCCACTGAGCTCACCATCTACCCACTTCCCTGGATACATCAGATCACTGCCCTAAGTTCAGAACACTGTCTCTCTGGAGGCCTTCTGGGATCAGTAGTCATCACAGGACACAGAGTGAAACATTTTTGTCTAAGTTTTGTAACTGCTTTAAAATTTTGAAAGGGTTTGAAACTCAAGAGCAGAACTAAGTCAGTCAGTCCATCAAGATTGCTCCAACATTTATCATCTCTCTCAGTCTCTATTCTCCCGCCTTCTCCCCGTAATCTTTGACGGCTTTACTAATCAAGAACCTATCAATCTCCACTTTACAGCCAGAATAGAGAGCAAAGCATCCCATCACAAAGTCCCAGGGAAGAAGCAACGTGCATTAGAAACAGGGAAACACTCACCAGTACCATCAAACACACCCAACCCAGAACAGGAACAGCACAGGAAAGCTTCCCCAACATCATCCCATCACATACTTCCAAGACAGGGACAGCTGTGGTTAGATAGAGGGTAAAGTTCTCTCTACACTGTCCCATCACACACTCCCAGGGCAGGAATTAGACAAGGGATACATTTTCCTGTACACTATTTACTTTAAATGACCATCCCTTCCATAACTTATCCAAATTCCTTACCTCAAGGAACCTCTCATTGGTGGATTGGTGCCAATTTGTGGACAGTCAAGAACAGCCAGGTGGGAACTACTACAGAATACCTGACCAACACACACAAAAAGCAAGTCAAGCAGCATCTATAGAGGGAAGTAAACAGTCAATATTTCAGGCCGACACCCTTCATCAGTTAACTGTCCCCTCTCCTAGCCTCTCCATAGATGCTACCTGACTTGCCAGATCCCCCAGCATTTTGTGTTACTCAAGATTTCCATCATCAACAGAATCTCGTGTTACAGGATATCTGATCTGTGATCGGTAGATATTGGTGTCCAGCCATTGTTATCTAGGAAGGTGAGGAGGGAGCTTCACCCTGCTTTTAACCTATGCCGTTCCTGTTCTGGGCTTGTTTAATGGGACTGCAGAGGGAGCTTTACCTTGTTTCTAACCTATGTTGCCTCTACCTGGGAATATGTGATGGGACTGATGTGTTAGGACCCCATCATGCTGACTAGCCTCCCCACTATTGAGGACCTCTTCAAGTGATGCCACAGAAGATGGCATCCATCACTAAGAACCCCCACCACACAGAACATGCCCTCTTCTTACTGTCAGCATTAGGGAGGAGGTACAGGAGCCTTAAGACCTACAGTCAACGTTTAAGGAACAGCTTCTTCCTTTCCACCATCAGACCTCTTCCGAACAGTCGATGACCCATAAACACTACCTCGATATTTTGCTCTCAATTTGCACAACTTGTTTTTTATATTTCTTATTTTATATATTGCACTGTACTCTCTTACTGCAAAACTAATTTCACAACTTATGTCAATGATAATAAAGCTGATTCTCTGTATCCGACCCGATTGTTACTGAGACAGCCAAGTGCTTCAAAGGTGGTACAAATCCAACAACCCTTGTCATTTGCTTGATATTACAAGTGGTCCTGTCCAAAGTGACCCACAGTAAAGTTAACTTGGTCCATAAGACCTTAAGACAAAGGAGCAGAAGTCAGCCATTCGGCCCATTGAGTCTGCTCCGCCATTTTATCATGAGCTGATCCATTCTCCCATTTAGTCCCACTCCCCCGCCTTCTCACCATAACCTTTGATGCCCTGGCTACTCAGATACCTATCAATCTCTGCCTTAAATACACCCAATGACTTGGCCTCCACTGCCGCCCATGGCAACAAATTCCATAGATTCACCACCCTCTGGTTAAAAAAATTTCTTCGCATTTCTGTTCTGAATGGGCGCCCTTCAATCCTTAAGTCATGCCCTCTTGTACTAGACTCCCCCATCATGGGAAACAACTTTGCCACATCCACTCTGTCCATGCCTCCCAACATTCGAAATATTTCTATGAGGTCTCCTCTCATTCTTCTAAACTCCAAGGAATACAGTCCAAGAGCGGACAAACGCTCCTCATATGTTAACCCTCTCATTCCCGGAATCATTCTAGTGAATCTTCTCTGTACCCTCTCCAGTCTCAGGGCTGTCCACGTGTGTTCTCACAGATAAAACTGGCAGTATGACAGAATTCAGAGGACACGATCAGGCCCTTGCTGGGACAAAGGTTACTATGTAGGGGACCCAACGATGTTGTAGTTGTTGTTCTTTGCAATGAAAGGAGACTGAATTGATGTACAGACATCCACAAGAAACATCGAAATGAACAGAATGGCCCCATCTCCCTTAGCAGAAGGTCAATCCCTGCATCAAGTTATTGGCAGGTGGACTGGAGTAAAGTTTGTACAGATCGGATTTATCAGACTAAGGGGGGGGGGGTGATTTTTCTCTTTGAACGGGTTCCATGGTTCTCTTCATTTTGTGGCTGTCTGTGCGAAGATTAATCTCAGGCTGTATACTGCATACATACTGTGGCAGGAGGGATAGCTCTCTCTCCGCTGTTAGACAGAGAGAGAGCCTGTGGCATGTCAGACTCTTGGGGTGAACAGTGTTTTTGATGGACTCTGGATCATGGTCTCTGTAGGGGCTTTGCTATTGGTGGGGGGGGGAGGGGCTGATGCTTTGGTGCAGCTTGTGCATGGGAGGGGTATATGGGGTTCTAACAGTTTCCTGTTATTCATTCTTTGGGGTTTTACTTCTGTTTCGTGGAAGTCTGGAGAGTAAGAATTTCAGGTGACATATTATATACATACTCTGATATTAACTGGAAATCATTGAACAAGCTTTGATAATAATAAATGCACTTTGAACTTTGTACTTAAAATAGGTTGTTTTGCGGCAGTATACAGTGCAAACACAAAAGTTACTATGTTAGGGCCTGTTCCGCACTGCATCTCTAAATAAAATAAAAGACAAATAATGAGTAAGGTTGGTGGACCATTCAGAAATTAAATGGTGGTGATTCGGCCTGAAAGGGTGCAAAAGAGACACTCCCTATACATAGGAAGGTCAGGGACCTGCAGGACAATGGAGTGGGGCCTACACAATGGGACTAGTCCAATGTTATAGACTGGCCTGGACAAGATGGGAGAAATGGGTTCTTTCTGTGATCCAAGCTCAAGGCTGTGCTTTCTTCCATTTCTTGTTTACAACTAAAAATCATGAAGGAGATGAAAAGATGAGAAAAGGTCAGCTTTGTTATCATCTGAATATAGATGAGAAAGTACGAATGTAAGCTAACCAATAACATCAAAGAGGATATCAATAGTTTCCTCAGATATATAAAGAGGCAAGAGTGGGTATTTGACTGCTGGAGAAGAGGTAGCCGGGGACAAAGAAATGATGGACAAACGTAATAAGTATTTTATACCAGACTTCACTGTGGAAGACATTAACAGTACATCAGAAATTCGAGAGTGTCAGGAGGCAAAAGTGATTGTAGTTGCTGTTACTAAGGAGAAGGTACTTGGGAAGCCGATAGGTCAGAAGGCAGATAAATACCTGCATCAGATGGACTACACCCCAGGGTTCTGAAAGGGGTAGTTAAAGAGATAATGGAGGCATTTTTCAAGAATTATTTGATTCTGGAATGGTTCCAGAGGACTGGCAAATATCACTCCACTCTTTAAGAGAGGGAGGCGGAAAGGAAATTATAGGCCAGTTAGCCTGACTTCAGTGGTTGGGAAGACGTTGGAGTCCATTATTACGGATGAAGTTTCTGGGTATTTGGAGGCATGTGATAAACTGGGCTAAAGTCGTGGTTTCCTTGAGGAGAAATCTTATCTGACAAATCTGTTGGAATTCTTTGAGGGGAAAAAAAATCGGCAGGTTATTTAGTGGATGTTGTTTAGTTGGATTTTCAGAAGGCCTTTGACAAAGTGCTTAACAAGATAAAAGCCCATGGTATTACAGGAAAGATGAGAGCACGGTTCAGCGAACTGGTAGGAGAAAAAGAGTCGGAATAAAGGGAGCCTATTCCGTTTGGCTGCCCGAGACCAGTGGTATTGCCGCAGACAGCTGTGGAGGCTAGGTCATTGAGTATATTTAAAGCAGAGGTTGACAGGTCCTTGGTTAGTTAGAGCGTCAAAGGATACAGGGAGAAGGCAGGAGAATTGGGTTGAGAGGGAAAATAAATCAGTCACGATCAAATGGCAGAGCAGACTCAATGGGCCAAGTGGCCTAATTCTGCTTCTATGTCTTCTGGTCTAATTAAATATTCACCCAAATCACAGGACACTTACAACATAGCAAACTGTTCAGCCCATTGAGTTCAAACTGGTTAAAGATTTGCTCAAACCCAAGCCGGAATTCCCCACTCTGACCACCTTCCCACACTGGATCTGCCAGCCTGCAGATAACAGCTCTCAGGTCCCGACCCTGATACTGTTCAACTGTGGGGAAGATCTCCTCCTCTGCCACCTTCTCAGGCAGTGAGTTCCAGATCCCTCCGCACTGTGAGGAATCATTCTGGGGCAGCACAGTAGTGTAGTGGTTCACGTACATTTATTGTCAAAGTGTGTGGATACTTCATACAACCTTGAGATTTGTCTCCTTACAGGCAGCCACAAAACACAGAAACCCAACAGAACCAATGGAAAAAACTGTAGAAGTAAGCAAATAACATTCAGAACTGAGGTTTATGAAAGGGAGTCCACAGACATGAAGCTAGGCGTCACTGCAGCTGATTCAGAAGCAGGCCACTTCCTTAGCTCAGCACAGGGACAAGTAAATGTCAGAGCAGTGGGCAGAACTGGCCCAATCCTCGCCTCCAGCCCCGACACGCTGACCATTACAATCCGGCCTGGCATTTAAATTGACCAAACCTCGGATCGTTCCTGCTTTCGGACCTGGGCCCTGTTACTTTGATACACTCTCAGGCCCGGGCCCGGCCTGGAATCTGCCTTGCCTCTGCTCACCTTGGTTCTGTCGCATCAAAGCGCCTTCAGGTCCGCTCCAGCAAAGGCCAAACATTGGCTCATCCCCCACCCCCGGCCCCAGGCACCCCCCCCACCCCCGGCCCCAGGCCCCCCGGCCCACCATGCCGCAACTGTACTGCTCCTACCAGACTTCAGTTCACCCATGAAAACGTCAGGTCACACAGGCACTTCAAAAGTTCAACTCCCAACTGTCAGTTACAGGCTATTGTTTATAGTGATTGTTTTCCAAAGAAAAATGTTAATTAAAGTATTTAGCTGTTTTCTTTGGGCAAGAAGGGCCTGTCACCCTGTTGTATCTCTGAAAAATAAAAACTGTCCCTCCTCTCCCATCTAATGCTTCTCGCAATATTTTTGGCTTGGAAAAAAAAGTAATGGTTTATGACCTCAGCTCCAGATGGCTTCTTCCTTTTGACTTTATCGAGGTGGGAATGACCTTATGCTCCGTGGTTAAATGTAAGCTATTAACATGTGCACATAGGTATAAGAGATAGATAGCACCCAGATAGTCTGCTTCACATTGTCATAATCATATAGTATGGAACCAGCCCTTCAGCCCATCAGCTCAGCACTAACCATCAAGCACAACACAGGATCAGGCCCTCTGACCGACAAAATCTGCACTGAACACAATGCCAAATTAAATTAAATCTCTCCTGCTTGCACACGATCGAGATTCACGTCCCTTATCGGGTCCGCTTCTATCACTACCCCTGGCACCCCGTTCCAGGTATTTACACCAAACCCACACTTCATCTTATTTTATTCTTCCAAATTCCCATTAACCCGCCACCCCTCACTTTCACTAGGAGGAATTAACAGCAGGCAATTAACTGTTGACCTGCATGCATGGGGTGTGGAAGGAAACCGGAGCAGCCAGGGAATAGACGCACTGTTACAGGGAGAACGTACAAACTCCGTGCACAGAAGGTGACAGAGGTTGGGATCAAAACCAGGTTTCTGGTGCTGTGAAGCCGCAGCTCTGCCCAGGAAGCTGCTTTGGTAGCAGAAGCTGTGACAGAGGGAGGTCTGCAGCTGAATGGTTTGAACGGTAGCATCACAGCGCAAGTGACGGGGGTTCGATTCCCATCGCTGTCTTTAAGGAGTTTGTACTTTCTCCCCGTGACCGTGCGGCTTTCCTCTGGGTTCCATTCACATTCCAAAGACCTACAGACTAGGGTTAGCAAGTTGTGAGCATGCTGTGTTGGCACCGGAAATATGGCGACACACGCAGTGCATCTTCAGACTGTCTTGGTCGTTGATGCAAACGATACATTTCACTGGATGTTTTGAAATATATATGACAAATAAAGAAAAGGAAAGGTATGTTGCATCTGGAGTTTCTCCAGTTAGCGGACGATTTCCCTCCACACCTCTCTGACGTAGTGGGGAACCATGTACAAAGCAAGTTACAGCAGTGTTTTGCCATTGCCTTCTGCCGGGTGAGTTTCCAAAGAGATCACCAGCTCGTAACCCAGCACGGGTGGAAAGGGTGCAGGGGAGCCGGCTGGATTCAAACTTGGGACCTCTCGTCCCGAAGTCCAACGCTGATGCCACTACGCCACCAGCCGGGTCATGGCAAATAAAGCTAATCTTTAATCCAATGATGGTGGCCAAGTGGGATGAATCCACCTCTGCCGGCTGGGAAAGAGTTGCCAAATCACCCACAGCACATTGGAAATTATGATCTGCTGATATCTCGCAGGCAGAGGGTTGGCAACTGCCCTGAGCAGCCCCAGGTTTCTGGGCTACGCTGGTGTGCCAGTCAGACAAGGGTGAGGAGGAGGGGGTGGGACAGGAACAGTACCTGGATGGGAGCGGGGTGACCCACAGTAATCAGAGGTTAGCCTCACCACCATACCCTTATCCTACCCCTCCTCCAGATCTTCTTCCACGTCTCCCTACATCCGGTCCCCCTCACATAAACAAGCTGGAGAAGGAGAGGCCAGAGTAGGTTAGAAATGGACAGCCAGAGAATAAAGGAGGAAAGGAAGAGAAAGGTAAGTTTTTCATTGCACCTGCACATGTGACGTGTGGATGAAAGAAAACCAGAGGGACAACTGTCTCGGAGGGAAGGGTCAGACTGATCTTAGAGTAGGTTAAAAGTCGACACAACATCACGGGCTTCCTGAACTCTTCTGTTCTATGATTGATGACAATAGACTTGGCTTTGAAAATGGTCTGTGGGGGGGACTGAAGGGCACTGGAGCTGAGACAGACAGCAGAACGTAAGGGAGGTTGTTAGCCAAGCAGAACAGAGGTGAGGACACTTGGAGAGAGGGTTTGGCGGGGGGGGGGAGAAACGGGATTAGGATATGATGGCGGGGCTTCTGGCACTGAAAGGGTATGACCACAATCACAGTTTCTAAGTCCATGTGTCAAGGGCTAAGCTTTGCTCCAATATGACCACTGGGGATAGCAGTTCTGTCTGGGAACCTTACCATCAATGATGGAGAGGAAGAGATCCCTGAGGGCTGTGTAGTAGCTGCAGGCTCGGACATTTTCCACTCCTCACAACCAGAGGGAAGACGAGACACTGAGGGTCTGCATAAATAAATTAAACTGCCCCGTTCTTTATCACAACAGCCACCCAGAGAGGGCCTCAACTTAATGCCTTCTCCAAAAGACCAGATCTCAGATATGGACACGGTCCCTCGGTACTGCATCGTGAGTGTCAGCCTGGTGCCAAATGCTCAAGCTTCTAACTCAAAGGCAACAGCGCAATCAATGAGTGAGAACTTTAACAATATACTGCATGCAGCCGAAAGAAATGTCACAGAACAGTTCCACCAATCCATGGCATGGTCAACCCAACCAGCCAACAAAACCCTCTGTTCCTTCTCCAGAAGTCACATCCTGCAGGAGACATTAACCCCAGTCCATTTCCCTGAGAAGGGTTGCAATGCCCCTTAGTTCTAATGACTGTCAGTGGACTTTGATTGGTGGTGAGCCGTGTAGACTGGTTTGGAAGGAGGGAATGTTACAATGAGGACATCCTGATCTGACAAAGAGGGAGGTCTTACAGAAGGAAAGAATTTAGGCAGAGAATTATGTTCTGTGGGGACAAGACAGCTGAAGACATGGCTTCCTCTGGTGATGATGGTCCATTCCTCTCCACAATGCAAACCAACTTAGCATAAGGTATAAATCAAAACAGATACCTCTGTGCACTTTGAGAGACAGATCACTGACATCCCCCTTACCCAGGACAGTGGAAAGCTACACTTCTATAAAGGTTGCAAAATATTACCCAAAGGGTGCTTAACAGGAAAGCCACTGGGCTTCGTTAGAGGCAGGTTTAATGGAGGAGGGAAGCCCTTACATGGGGAGGAAAGAGTGGCCAAGATTTAACAGACCATAAGACATAGAAGCTGAATTAAGCTATTCAACTCATTGATCCACTCTGCCATTCCATCATGGCTGATTTATTATCCATTTCAAACCCATTCTCCTGCCTTTTCCCCAAAACTTTTGACACCCTTACTAATCAAGAACCTAGAACTTCTGCTTTAAATTATACCCAATAACTTGGTTCCCACAATCACTGGTGACAATGAATTCCACAGATTTGCCGCTGTCTAGCTAAAGAGATTGCTCCTCATCTCTGTTAGAAAGGGACGCCCTTCTATTTTGAGGCTGTACCCTCTGATGCTAGACTCTCTCTCTTAGGAAACATCTTCTCCACATTCATTCTTTCAATATTCGATAGGTTTCCATGAGATCCCCCCTCATTCTTCTAAACTCCAACGAGTACAGGCTCAGAGCCATCAAACATTCCTCATACATTAAACCTTTAATTCCTAGGATCATATAGTGAGGATTGCCAAAGCTCGAGATGTAGGCCATTGAAGGTACGGCCATCATTGGTGCAGTGGGTAACACTGGGCAAGAGGCCACAATTGGAGGAAGAAGAGATCTCTAAGGACTATGGCACTTAGAGTTGGTGACAGGGCAGAAAAGGACAGATAGGCTCAGTGTCTACAGTGCGTTTTCCAACTCTGTCAGAACTTCCCAAAGTTCAATGGCAACAGTGAGGTGAAGCAACCGCTGCTCCATAGCCAGTTCCTGCACAGCATGATCCCACCGATAGCAATGTGATTACCTGCTGTAACTCTGAGAAGCTATGGAGGTATTTGAAGTGTTTTAATCTGGTTGTTGTTCTATATGTGACCCAAGATAGAGTTGAAAAGTTGTCCATGCACAAGCACCTTCAAGCTACCCGCCTGCCCAGTTCAAAACTAAAACTTGTGTTACCAGCAGCACTGCCTCTCCACGGGAAGTAACTGTTATCGAGCTCACCAACATTTACCTAGATATTCAATTATACAAAGCAGCTTTCCCAGTGTTGCACAATTAAAAATCATGTTCTTTTCACCCCACAGTGAAGCCGAACAGTTTCCAGGCAATTCCAGCATGAACAACTCATGGTTTCAGTGTTAGGGCTGTCCAGAAACACACTACCCCACTTTCAGACTGCAGCAGGGAATTTGGACTCTGTCAGAACCAGGACAATGTGCTCTTCACAAACTTGGACACCTACTGAAAGTGAATTACTTGCATTCCTTGGACTCCTTTCCTTCGTAATCCTTCATCAGCTATTCCAATCTCCGAGCCCTCACCAACCCTGTGATCCCCAAAGCAAATTATCAGAGTACATATATGTCACCATATACAACCCTGAATAATTTATTTTCTTTTGGGCGTACTCAATAACTCTATGGAATAAGACCATAAGACACAGCAGTAGAATTAGGCCATTGGGCCCATCGAGGCTGCTCCATAATTCAATCATGGCTGATCCTTTTCTCCCCCTCCTCCACCCCACTCCTCGGCCTTCTCCCCGTAACCTTTGACACTGTGTCTAATCAAGAACATATCAAGCTCTGCCTTAAATACACCCAACAACCTGGACTCCATGGCTGCCTGTGGCAACAAATTCCACAAATTCACCACCCTCTGGCTAAAGAAATTTCTCCACATCTCTGTTTCAAATAGACACCCCTCTATCCTGAGGTTGTGCCCTCTTGTCCTAGACTCCCCCACCATGGGAAACATCCTTTCCACATCTGTCTAAGCCTTTCAACATTCAAAAGGTTTCAATGAGATTACCCCTCATCCTTCCAAATTCCAACAAGTACAATGATAACCCTTTCATTCCCAGGATCATCCCTGTGAACCTCCTCTGAACCCTCTCCAATGCCAGCACATCTTTTCTTAGATGAGGAGCCCAAAACTATTCACAATACTCAAGGGGAAGCCTCACCAGTACCTTATAAAGCCTTAGCATTTCATCCCTGCTCTTGCATTCTCGACCTCTTGAAATGAACGCTAGCATTGCATTTGCCTTCCTCAGCACCAGCTCAACTTGCAAGTTAATAATAACCATAACATAATCAATGAAAGACCACCCAACTTGGGTGTTCAACCAGAAAGCAGAAGACAACAAACCGTGCAAATACAAAGAGAAATAAATAAAAAAGCAATAACTATCGAGAACATGAGATGAAGAGTCCTTGAGAGTGAGTCAATAGGTTGTGGGAACATTCAGCAATGGGACAAGTGAAGTTATCCCCTTTGGTTCAAGAGCCTGATGGCTGAGGGATAGTAATGGTTCCTGAACCTGGTGATGTGAGTCCTGAGGCTCCTTTACCTTCTTCCTGTGGGACGCAGCAAGAAAGGAAGCACATCCTGGGTTGTAGTCCCTGATGATGGATGCTGCTTTCCCATGACAGTGTTTCATACAGATGTGTTCAAGGCTTGGGAGGACCCTTTTGTAGAATTTTCCTCTGAAGGGTATTGATTGGTGTTTCCATACCAAGCCGTGATTCA
Organism: Mobula birostris; assembly: GCF_030028105.1. Taxonomy (NCBI): domain Eukaryota; kingdom Metazoa; phylum Chordata; class Chondrichthyes; order Myliobatiformes; family Myliobatidae; genus Mobula; species Mobula birostris. Next base: position 16,102,140 of record NC_092390.1, read on the forward strand.
GTTAGTCAATATACTCTCCACTACACATCTATAGAAGTTTGTCACAATGTTAAAGATGTCATGCCGAATCTCCAGAAACTCCCAAGGAAGTAGAGCCGCAGTCGTCCTTTCTTCATAATTGTACTTACATGCTGGGCCCAGGACGGGCTGCTCTGAAATAACAACACTGAGGAATTTAAAGTTGCTGGCCCTCTCCACCTTTGATTCTCCAGTGAGGACTGGCTCATGGACCTCTGGTTTCCTTCTCCTGATGTCAATAATCATCTCTTTGGTCTTACTGACATTAAGTGAGAGATTGTTGTTGTGGCACCACTCAGCCAGATTTTCAATTTCCCTCCTGGAGGAGCTGATTCATCACCACCTTTGATTCGGCCCACGACAGTGGTGTCATCAGCAAATTTGAATATAGTTCTGGAGCTGTGCTTAGCCACACAATTATGAGTGTAAAATGAGTAGAGCAGGAAGCTAAGCACACAGCCTCGTGGTGCATCTGTGCGGATGGAGATCTTGGAGGAGATATTGCCAACCTACACTGAATCTCCAGAACCAGGAATGCCCCAAGGCCCAAACACTCCTGCCCAGCCTCTTGAACGAGTCACCGGGCCAAGCATAAAGACCATAAGACATAGGAACACAAATGAGACCATTCAGCTTATCAAATTTGTTTCAATGTTTATCATTGCTGATTTATTATCCCTCTCAACCCATTTTCTTGCCTTCTCCTTATAACCTTTGACGCCCTTATTAATCAAGAATCTATCAGTCTCTGTTTTAATATACCCAATAACATGGCCTCCACCACCTTCTGTGGCAATGAATCCACAGATTCACCACCACCTGGCTCCTGAAATTCCTCCTCATCTGTTCTTTCACCACAGCTGTGCTGTCTGGCTCTAGACTCTCCCACTATTGGAAACAACCTTCCCACACCCTCTCTACCTAGGCCTTTCAAAATTTGGTAGGTTTCAATGAGCTCCCCCTTCATTCGTCCAAACTCCAGTGAGTACAGGCCCTGAGCCGGTAATGTTCGAAGTTCAATGACACATTACTGCTCAGGGGGTTTTGATCTGCATAATTTAACTGTGGTTGCATTTTGAAAACTGAACAGTATTCTCTAAAACACCTTACAGCTGTTGCTTTTAAAAAGTTAAGTGAAAAGTGCCATAAAATTCAGGTTTTAATCATTTCTTCAAGAAATCGCACAAGGTTTGCGAACACCCCCCCACCCCCCGATTATTAAACAAAGAGAGGCAGCAATGACTTAACAAGACACACACGATTATTTGTCATAGAGTTAAATGACACATAAACAGGTCACTCAGCCCACTGATCCATGATAACCATTAAGTACCTGTTTACATCATATCAATTCCAGTAAAATTTCCTCACCAACTCTCTCATGGCTCTACTTGCAACCTTTATTTGGGGTAATTTACCATAACCAATTAACCTCTTGTTCATATTTTTAGGATCTAGGAGGTAACCAGAGTACCTGGGGAAACCAGCAGTCACAAGGAGAACATGCAAACTCCACATAGACAGCACTTGAGGTCAGGATTGAATCTGGGTCTCTGGATCTACGAGGCAGTGGTTCCCCTAACTGCCGCACTCATTCTCTTAGAGTACAGCATAGCTAATTTCATCACATCAACACAAGATCTCAAATGACATCAGAAGGACAAAAAGAATAAAAGACTTGGCATGTCAACAGAGACTCAAGCATCCACAGCACCATTTCAAACTGTGTTTATAGTTTCTCCAGAATTCTGGCCAATTTACCCCACAATCAACACCCATGATGCCCTCATGGAGTCTTAGTGTGCATAAATTGACTGCTGCAGCATTTTGAAAACAGTACATCATTGCACAAAACATCTTGGCAGCTTTTGTTTTTAAAAAGTTAAGTGAAAAGTGCCATAAGATTGTCTCTTTTTTTCCCCATTTCTTTGAGAAATCCCACAGCCATAGGGTAAACACTGCCCAGGGCAGCAAAGCAACAGTGAATACACCCCCCACCCCAAACACACACACACACCCCAAAGCAGATCTTACGCAGCCAGGACACTTGTAAGTGTAGAGGCACCTTTCAGAAAGAAATATAAAACGGGAGACAAGCACAAAATGACCAGAGCAGTGGGGTGGGGGTTGGGGTTAGCAATGAGAGTCGTGGCCCAAACTACACTTGCAATGCCCAGCTACAGACTCTTCATCCATTGTAGATTTTAAATTAAATTATCTGGTTGGTAAAAACTCTTTGAACACACCACATGTCAGCAGTTGTGGGAGGAACAATCCCCCCCCCAACCTCTCTCCCTATCCCTGTCGTGACTATCACTGTCAGGCATTTACTACCCAGGTCTCGGTGGGTTTTTATTTTACTTTCCTGCTTACCTCATCCTCCACACCTCCACACAAACATACGGTCAGCTGCAGCCAGCAACGGAACACTTGCGGGAGAGAGGGAGAAAGCGGCGGCGGGAGAGAGGGAGAAAGCGGCGATGGAAGAGCTCGGCAACCCTTGGAGCGTGTGGCAGGCCTCGGCCTTCACAGTGAGACCACCCCTTCCCCTTCCCGTCCCACCCCACACCCACACCCAAAGCTACAGCCACGGCCCGCGGCCAACCGGCCGGCCGGGGACCTCCTCGGCTGCTCCAGCCCCTGGGCCTCGCTCGCTTCAACGCAGTTAAAGCGGTGCTGACTGCAGCAAGTTAACAAAAGTCCCGAGGATGTGAGGTGCGAACACTCACAGACACAAGGCCCACACACAAACACACACAGAGCAACGAGAAAGAGTAATATATATATTTAAAAAAAAAGAGGGGTTAATTTTACCTTCACGGAAGCTGGTCCAGTGGGGACACCCAGGGCTGACTGGAACTGAGAAACCCCCTCCCTCTCCCAGCCAGAAAAACAAACCACTTCAGTAATATATTCTTATTTGTTTATTATTGCTTTAAAGCAAAGCCCTGCGGTGAATTGGGACGCCTGCCCTCTCTGCTTAGCCGAGGAGCTGAGCCTTTTGTTCTGTGCGGGGCCAGGCAGCTGTCAGGCAAACAACAATAGCGTGAGCAGGAGCCCGGACTCAGAGAGAGAGAGAGAGAGTGTGTGTGTGTGTGTGTTGGTGTTATGTGGCCCCAGTTTGCACTGAATTACACAGGCTTGTGGCAGACGGGCGGCTCCTCCCCCTGCTCCTGGACAGACAATAGGGTGAACCCAAGGCCTAGGAGAATTTGCTTCCCACATCCAAACCACCCCCTCCCCTCACCCCATCATCAACTCTCGCTTCCCTTCCCCCTCCCCGAGGGAGGCAGACTACTTCCCAATCTGCCACACTGACTCCAAGACAAAGAGAGGCTGCTAGAGATAATACCACAGCGATCTGCAGGAGTAAACAGTGTTTTTGCACCCTTGGAAGCAGTTCAGATTGCTCCTTGGTCTCCCCCACCCACCCCACCTTAACCTCTGTCATAAACACAGGATATTCCTCAGATGTTTGAAAGCCAAAAGCAACACACGCAAAATGCTGAAGAAACTCAGCATCTGCAAGATCGATGTTTCTGGCCGGGATCCTTCATTCCCCCACTCCTCCACTCCCAGTTCTCATCAGTGTCATCAGTTTTAATCTCTCCATTGCTGGCGGTCCCATCCTCAATTGCGTTTGCCCCAAGTTCTGAGGTTCCCTCCATGAACCTTGAGTTTAAACAAGCCAGAATCAGATTATTAGCACTGACATATGTTGTGAAATTTGTGATCATTTGGTCTAAGCCCCACTCAAATTCCTAAGAACAACCTTGGGACCCTACATCCTGATTAAGAATCTCGACCCAAAACATTGATTCTTTATTCCTTCCCATGCTGCCTGACCTGCTGAGATCCTCCATTATTTTGTGTGTGTTATTCTTGGGATGTTTTACTACGTTGACCAGGGAAAAAAACCTTGGTGAAATAATGCCCTTGCACCTGAGCCGAGAAGTAATCGGCTTGTGGTGCCCTGTGAAGAACACTTTCACTGATTCCTGCCAATAAGGGCTGCATCAGCATCTACTTGCATTTTTAACATTTGTGGCATTTAAATCTCTTAACCACTGTGAATGTTTCTGTCATGTGAGCCAAGGGGTCAGAAATAAAATGAAAGCTGAACTTGTTGTCTTTAGAAAAGTACTGAGGCTATGCACTTATCAGGCAATTAAAGATAAATTAAAATGCCAATGAGGCATTCAGCAACGTGTTCAGAGACACAATTTGTTCTTTATCTTCTCCTTCATCACCTAGCCTTTTAAAATAAATCAGCCAAGTGATCCTACTGTTTAAATAGAAAGTGATGATGTTCTTCCTGCAGGAAGTGTGTGCTGGACCTTGGGGAACAATGGTAGTTGGGGTTCCTTGTAGGGTTTTGGATGTTAATAGTGTGATGTGAATTGATTGATCAGGGTGGGAGAAGGAAGAATAACTGTTAAACAATCAACATCTCACTCACACCACCCTAAATTGGCTTACATTGATCGTGACCCCATCGGAATCCACCAATGTCCCAACTCTAGCTGTATCTGCCCACTGCCGGGGGACAACTGGAAAGTGTCATCTCACAAGGACCATCAAGGGGCTTGTTTTGCTGTTGCTGTGCAGTTCTGCTGAACGTGGCCAGTACGCTATGTTGGCACTGGAATGTGTGCTGACACTTGTGGCTTGTCCCCAGCACATTCCTCAGGTTGTGTTGGTTATTAATTCAAAACAACTATATGTTTCAATGTACATCTGAACCCGAACCATCCTGCACATTTCATGGCTTTCTGTAACTGAAGGGAAAGAGGCTATCCCAAAATTTTCCTGTAGGCGTAGGTGGCGGGAATGGAGTATCCCCAGTAAATTCCCACCACTCCCCAAATATGGTCACCTCTTCCCAATCCGCGTTCATCAGATCAGCCACGTGTGAACACCATGTTCTGATTATTATGGTATTCCCCTTGATGTGTATCCACCTGCACCTTCTCATCTCATATCTGGGCAGCAAAGGGAATTTATTGGGAATTCTCCATTCCTACTCCCAACACCCACAGTTTGAAATATGGAAAAATGGAATCCCATCTTTCCGTTCAGTTACAGAACAAGAAAGAGGGCAAACACAAGATTCATAAGGATGCTGTCAGAGGGAGAGGTTGTGCAGCTTAAGATTTTATTCATTGGAGCAGAGGAGACCGAGTGGTGATCCTACAGAGGTATATAATATCACGAGGGACATAAATACACTGAATCCCACGGAAAGGGTATCAGAAACTCAGAGGGCATAGCTGTAAGATGAGAGGTAAAATATTTGAAAGGGACTTGAGGGGTAACACCTTCATCTACGGCAGAGATTCCTAACCTGGGGTCATCCACTTTATGGTACTGATCCATGGCATAAAAAAGGTTGGGAACCGCTGATCTAGAGGGCGGTGGGTATAAGAGGGAGTAGTTGAGGCAGGTACAATGGCAACGTTTGGAAGAGACTTGTATTCAAAACACAGAATGGTGCAATACGGTACAGACCATTCAGCTGAACATTTTGTACTGACTTTCTAACCTGCTCCAAGATCAATCTAATCCCTCCCTCCCACACAGCCCTTCACTTTTCTTTCATCCAAGGACAGGAAAGTTTTAGAATGGGTCAAATGCAGGCAAGTGGTTGGCAGGGACCGGGTGGTCTGTAGGGACTGCTTTGTTGCTTTTACGACTCTACACCTCCATGATTCTATTCATTAGCTATTCCTCTCATCCCACAATCTCCACTCCCTTGTCAGAAATAAACAGCTATTGCTCAAAGTACAAAATGGTGGGCAGGATCGGATCAGTGATGACTGCCCTTTCACACCCCAGTGCTGCATGTTGAGGAAGAGACTGCTGCTCGGTGTATAATTGCAGCAGATTCTTTCTTCTCCAGCCCTTTGCCTTTACCACCTTTCACTTCCCAGCTAGCTTCTTACTTCATCCTCTCTCCCTGGCTTCACCCATCACCTTCCAGCTTGTCCTCTTTCCATTACCCCCACCTTTTTATTTTGGCATCTTCACCCCCCACACACACTCCTGACAAAGGCTCTCAGCCCAAAAAGCTGACTGTTTATTCATTTGCACAGATGCTGCCTGACCTGCTGAGTTCCTCCAGAACTCTGTGTGTGTGTGTGTGTGTGTGTGTGTGTGTGTCTGTGTCTGTGTGTGTGTGTTATACTTGCAACAGGAAGCTGGGCAGATCAGCCTTATGGTAAAGTTGTGAGCTTAAAACAGCGATGCGTCCATGTTGCCAACACCACTCAGCAAAAACATGCAGTTCCATACTACACTTAAATGAGCAATATGCCCAAATTATTTTATGGGAGTGAATGTTAAACAACAGCAGGTGTTTGGTCAAATGACTAAAAGTTCGAACAATGGTCCAAGTTGAAGCAGTGTCCTAAAAGGTGACAGGGAGACAGAGTGGCTCACTACAAAGACCAGACCAGGTCTGTCAACATTAACATGCAACCCGCAATCATATTACATTACCATAGAAACAGAAAAAATTACACCCTCTCTCACCCTTCACACACTAAACCAACAAAGCAATCATTAAAAGAAGAGAAGAATGATTTCTCATTTCCTGCATTGACCTCTGGATTTATAGACAACCACTAATCTAAGAAATAGTAATTTGCCTATTAGGTGTAAATTGCAGCTGGTCCTCTACAATGACCTTAATTGAAATGGTACCTTCAACATCAGAGAAAACACACATAAAACACTGGAGGAACTCAGCAAGTCAGGCAGCATCTATGGAAATGAATAAACAGTCGATATTTCAGTCCCCAGACCCTTCTTTGGGACTGAGAAGGAAGGGGGAAGATGCCAGATTAAAAGGGTGGGTGGAGGGGTAAGAGGCTAGCTGGAAGGTGATAGGTGAAGCCTGGTGGATGCAAATGGTCAAGGGGAGGAGAAAGAATCTGATCGGAGAAAGGATGAGGGCACACGGGGGTAGTAATGGGCAGGTGAGAAGAGTAAAACGTCAGAGTGGGTAATGGGAGGGGGGATTTGTTTATCAGAAGGAAAAATTGATACTCAGGCCATCAGGTTGGAGGGTACCAGATGGAATATAACGTGTTGCTCCTCCACCCTGAGGGTGGCTTCATCTTGGCACAAGAGAAAGCCATGGATCGACGTGTCAGAATGGGAATGGGAATCAGAATTAAAATGCTTGGCCACAGGGAAGTCCCGCTTGTAGCAGATGGTGCGGAGCTGCTCGATGAGATAGCCCCCTCTATTTATGACGTGTCTCGCCGATGTAGAGGAGGCCTGCATCAGGAGCACCAGCCGCAATAAACGACTCCAGCAGGTTCACAGATTAAGTGTAGCCTCAACATCATACAAAATTCCCCAAGACATTTCACACAGTGATGTGGCGTAATCATGCTGTGTGAGGAGATACCACAGCGGGTGACCAGCAGAAGCGGGAGATACTGAAAGAGGATTCCTGCACTCAGAGCCAGGCAGGATGAAGGTAGCAATACTACCATCAGTGGCATTAAATTTGGGGACTCTCAAGCATGAGGTACAAGGCCAGAGTTTTAAAGTGCAGGTATTCCAGGACATGGAGTCAGTGTGGGAACAGGCTGTGATACAGTGTCAGCAGAGAACTGAAAGAAATAAAATCAGAAAACAGGGTTAAAAAAAAAAACCCTCAAGTAGATCAGTGAGTTTGAGCTGATTTGGTATGTCACCAAGGACTCTAGCAAATTTCTACAGATGTACAGTGCAGAGCATTCGCCTGGTTGCATTGCCACCTGCTATGGAGGCTCCATTGCAAAGGATCAGATAAAGGTGCAGAAGGTTGCAGACTGAGCTAGCTGCATTATGGGCACTAGTCTCCTCAGCATCAAGGACACCTTCAAAAGAAGATGCCTCAAAAAAGGCAACATCATCATGAGGGATTGTCATATCCCCTGTATGCACTTGTCATTAATACCATCAGGGAGGAGGTACAGGAGCCAGAGGACAGACACTCATTTCAGCAGTAGCTTCTTCCCCTCCATCATCAGATTTCTGAAAGGTCCACGAACCCATTATCACCACCTCATAGCACACTGCTTTACAGTACCAGAGACCTAGGTTCAATTCCCACTGATGCCTGTAAGGAGTTTGTACACTCGCCCCGTGTCTGTGTGGGTTTCCTCCAGGTGCTCCGGTTTCCTCCCACAGTCCGAGGATATACCAGATGGTAGGTTAATTGGCCATTGTAAAGTATCCCATGATTAGGCTGGGATTACACAGGGGAATGCTGGGCAGTGTAGCTCAAAGGACCAGAAGGTCCTGTTCCATGCTGCACCCCAACAAATAAATAAATTATTTTGCTCTTTTTGCACTAATTATTTATTTTTAATATATTGTATTTCTAGATTGTAACATAGTAATTTTTTTTGTACTTCATTGTACTGTTGCTACAAAACAACAAATTTCATGATGTATGTCAGTGAAATTAATCCCGATATTAATTCTGATTCTGAGAGTGAGAAAGCCGGTCAGTTTGAAGATGGGGTAAGGACGGATACAGCAGAGGTTGAGACCAGGTTTGGTGTGGCTTTTCTGGCTGTCAGATTAACGAGGTCGGGTAGAGACACAAACAACAGGCAAAGGAACACGATACAGTCGTGAAGTGGGTCAGAGACTGAAACCAAAACACCAAAAGCAGAAACTCAGGAAGTGATAATGCAGAGAGAAAGTCCACATTCATATTATGGTGGAGAACAGACCAAAGTGTAAGTCCTAGATAAAGTGGACACGGACAGGATGTTACTATCGGACATCCCACCCTGCAAAAACTCATTTCAGGGAGGTAGCAGCCCCATCCCTCGCAACCCCATATCCCCGCCCCCTGCCCAAAACCCAGTCGACCTCCAAGGGTGTATGTAATACTTTGTTTAGTGTTTTTGTCTAACCCTGTAAACCAAGTTGAGTATATGCAGAAAATGTGACATTAAAACATATACTTATATTATCACGTTTATTCTATTACAACTTTAAGCAAGTCTACAGGGAGTTTGACGTCATCACGTAGGACATCAATAGAGTAGCTCCTTAGCAGCTAGCCAGCTAGTTTAAATAACGTTAGCTATGCTAATGAATGAATGACACCTGTTAAACTCACCTCAAACATGTCTTTTACATTTTAACCCACCATTGGCAATAGAAAAGTCACTGTTGCAAACAGTGCAGCGAGTAACACTGTCACTATTTTTGAGGTCGACTGTAAAGCCTGCCCACAGAGAAAACTGATAGGTCTACTTAGCATGAAGAGAGACCAATCAGGATGCTTGCTCTCCCTCTCAAAAAAAACTGATTTGCGGGATATTGTATATAATTTCCGGGCATCAGGGAGCCACTATTAATATGTGGGAAACTCCCGGAACTTCCAGGAGAGGTGGGATGTCTGTACTATAGTGGGGGAGTGCAAGACCAGAGGGCACAGCCTCAATAGAAAAGAGACTAGGAGGAATTTCTTTAGTCAAGGGATGGTGAATCTGTGGAATTCATTGCCACAGACAGCTATGGAGGCCAAGTGATCGGGTATATTAAAGCAGATGTGACTAGGTTCTTGATTAGTAAGGGTGTTGAAGGTTACGGTGCAGAAGGCAAGAGAATGGGGTTGACAGGGATAATAAATCAGCCACGATGGAATGCCGGTAGACTCGTGGGCTGAATATTCTAATTCCATTCCTGTGTCTTATGCTCTTTAGAGTTGGCCCATTGACTGAGAGGACAGCAGTGTACTGGACCGAGGAGGCATTACTGGTGCTGGGGAATCAGTGTGGTGGGGTTCACAGGGCTGCTGATAGATTCTTGATCAGTAAAGGTGTTAGGATTATGGGTAGAAGGTGGGAGAATTTTTTTTTAAAAAAAGGCCATGATTGAATAGCAAACTCAAAAGAGTGAATGGCCTAATTTGCTCCCCTATCTTATAGGCTTATGATTTTATGGCCAGTTTTGACACAAACAGTGAAAGCGCATTGAGTTTGATGTTGGTTCCAGAAAGCTGCGACCTGCCCGAAGAAGATAGGTGTTAACCATGAGCGTATACATTGGTCACAGACTGATAGGTGCTTGGGCAAGCAGTCGTCCTGATCAGTGCTGCGTTTCTCAAGTGTGGAGGAGACTATACAGTGGACACCAAATGGAGATCTCCAGACTGAAAGAATTAAAGAGAACAGTGGTTTCAACTGACAGGGAGAAAGGGGCGGGGAAGAAGACTTGTGTTGCACGTCTGTGGTTGCTTGGGAAAGTGTTGCATTAAGGGAAGTGGTTGTACAGAGAAAATGGACCTGGGAGTTGTGAGGGAACACTCCCTCCGAAATACTGAAAGGAAAAGGGAAGGCATCTCATTAAAGGTGGTGGAAATTGTCAAAGACAATGAAATCTAAAGTCTGGTATGGTGGCAGGTGAGGACCTGGGGAATTTTGTTTTTGCTCCATGCAGGTGGGATGAGAGCAGAGGCACAGGAGATAGAAGAGGTGTGGTTGAGGGCTCTGTTAATTGAGGCACAAAGGAAACCACAGTTCAGGAAAAAGGAAGACATCTCAACTGAAAGTTTCACTGTCAGAGCAGACACAGGAAAGACAGAGGAATGAAAGAACAGTCAGTGGTACAGTCAAGATAGCTGTAGGAAATTGTAGGTTATAATGACTGTTGCTCGTCTACTGTATCTGCTTGGAGACAGGGAGATACTGGCACCCTAAACCTTTTCCACCATCTACAACGCAAAAGTCAGGAAGATAGAACAGGAACAGCCCAATCAGCTAAAAAGCAAATTTAAAACACCCAGACACTAATCCCTCCTACTCACACAGTGCCCCTATTCCTCCATCTTCCTCACATCCATGTGCCTATCTAAACGTCTCTTAAAAGCCTCTGATGTATTTGCCTCTACCACCATACCAGGGAGCGCATTCCAGGCATCCACCTCTGAGTAAAAAACTTACCCCTCATATCCCCTTTGAACCTACCCCTCTCACCTTCAATGCGTGCTCTCCGGTGTTGGACATTTCAACCCTGGGAATCTGATGAAATGATGCATTTGCCTGAACAACTGCAACTCTGAAAATGCTTATCATCATCCAGAAATAATATGGCAGCACAATAGCACAACATCTGGCATATGCTTTACAGCGCTGATTCCCGCACCTATTATAAGGAATTTGTATGTTCTCCCCTGTGACTGAATGTTTCCTCTGGGTGCTCTGGTTTCCTCCCACATTCCAAAGATGTGCAGGTCAGGGTTATTTAGCTGTCGGTGTGTTATGGTGGCAACACTTGCGGGCTGCCCCCAGCACATCCTTGGACCGTGTTGGGTCGTTGGCATGAACAATCCAATTCACTGTACGTTTCGATGTACATGTGACAAAGCTAATCTTTAAAAACAGCAGCCCATTTCATCAGCACCCCATCCACCATCCTAAACACTTCCTCCCTGCTTTAATGGCACGTAGTAGCAGAGGTGTGCACTGCTGCTCACCCAATCTACTCCGGCAGTACCTACCAAACCCACCACCACCTCCATTAGGGAGACCAAGAAACACCACTACCTGCAATTTCACTTACAATTCACACTCTATTCCAGTCTGGAAATGCATCGACGTTCTTCCCTTGTCACCAAACCCTGAAACACCCTCCCCAAAAGTGCTGCAGTAGTTCCAGGTAGCAGCTCACCCCATCATCTCAAGGGGTAATTAGGGATGGGTAATAAATACTCGCCTTGTCATTAATGCCCTGATGACTCAGTAAGAATGAATAAATAAATAAATAAAGGCTTGTAAGCAAATTTTCTGACTGTATAAACAATGGCACATCGGGCTGCATTGCTCTTCTGTGTATTGTTTCACATGGGTTACAGAGACAAGTTTTGAGGGTACCCAGCAGGACTATAGTGGGTTGGCTGAGCATCACCAGAGTGGCCACTGGTCTTGGATGAGCATAACTGAGGGATGGAAGTTACTCAAAGAAACAGGAAAGGTATGGCCACATTAGTGGGATTGTATTACAGACCACCCAATAGTCAACTAGACTTGGAAGAGCAAATCTGCAGAGAGATAGCAGACAACTGCAGGAAACATAAAGTTGTGGTGGTAGGGGATTTTAATTTTCCATACATTGATTGGGACTCCCATACTGTTAGGGGTCTAGATGGTTTAGAGTTTGTAAAATGTGTTCAGGAAAGTTTTCTAAATCAGTATATGGAGGGACCAACTAGAGGGGATGCAATATTGGATCTCCTGTTAGGAAACGAATTAGGGCAAGTGACAAAAGTCTGTGCAGGGGAGCACTTTGGTTCCAGTGATCATAACGCCATTAGTTTCAATTTGATCATGGACAAGGATAGATCTGGTCCTAGGGTTGAGGTTCTGAACTGGAAGACGACCAAATTTGAAGAAATGAGAAAGGATCTAAAAAGCGTGGATTGGGACAGGTTGTTCTCTGGCAAAGATGTGATTGTTAGGTGGGAAGCCTTCAAAGGGGAAATTTTAAGAGTGCAGAGTTTGTATGTTCCTGTCAGGATTAAAGGCAAATTGAATAGGAATAAGGAACCTTGGTTCTCAAGGGATATTGCAACTCTGATAAAGAAGAAGAGGGAGTTGTATGAAATGTATAGGAAACAGGGGGTAAATCAGGTGCTTGAGGAGTATAAGAAGTGCAAGAAAATACTTAAGAAAGAAATCAGGAGGGCTAAAAGAAGACATGAGGTTGCCTTGGCAGTCAAAGTGAAGGATAATCCAAAGAGCTTTTACAGGTATATTAAGAGCAAAAGGATTGTAAGGGATAAAATTGGTCCTCTTGAAGATCAGAGTGGTCGGCTTTGTGCGGAACCAAAGGAAACGGGGGAGATCTTAAATAGGTTTTTTGCGTCTGTATTTACTAAGGAAGCTGGCATGAAATCTATGGAATTGAGGGAATCAAGTAGTGAGACCATGGAAACTGTACAGATTGAAAAGGAGGAGGTGCTTGCTGTCTTGAGGAAAATTAAAGTGGATAAATCCCGAGGACCTGACAGAGTGTTCCCTCGGACCTTGAAGAAGACTAGTGTTGAAATTGCAGGGGCCCTGGCAGAAATATTTAAAATGTCGCTGTCTACGGGTGAAGTGCCGGAGGATTGGAGAGTGGCTCATGTTGTTCCGTTGTTTAAAAAAGGATCGAAAAGTAATCCGGGAAATTATAGGCCGGTGAGCTTAATGTCAGTAGTAGGTAGGTTATTGGAGGGAGTACTAAGAGACAGAATCTACAAGCATTTGGATAGACAGGGGCTTATTAGGGAGAGTCAACATGGCTTTGTGCGTGGTAGGTCATGTTTGACCAATCTGTTGGGAATTTTTCGAGGAGGTTACTAGGAAAGTGGATGAAGGGAAGGCAGTGGATATTGTCTACATGGACTTCAGTAAGGCCTTTGACAAGGTCCCGCATGGGAGGTTAGTTAGGAAAATTCAGTCGCTAGGTATACATGGAGAGGTGGTAAATTGGATTAGACATTGGCTCGATGGAAGAAGCCAGAGAGTGGTGGTAGAGAATTGCTTCTCTGAGTGGAGGCCTGTGACTAGTGGTGTGCCACAGGGATCAGTGCTGGGTCCATTGTTATTTGTCATCTATATCAATGATCTGGATGATAATGTGGTAAATTGGATCAGCAAGTTTGCTGATGATACAAAGATTGGAGGTGTAGTAGACAGTGAGGAAGGTTTTCAGAGCCTGCAGAAGGACTTGGACCATCTGGAAAAATGGGCTGAAAAATGGCAGATGGAGTTTAATACTGACAAGTGTGAGGTATTGCACGTTGGAAGGACAAACCAACGTAGAACATACAGGGTTAATGGTAAGGCACTGAGGAGTGCAGTGGAACAGAGGGATCTGGGAATACAGATACAAAATTCCCTAAAAGTGTCGTCACAGGTAGATAGGGTCGTAAAGAGAGCTTTTGGTACATTGGCCTTTATTAATAGAAGTATTGAGTATAAGAGCTGGAATGTTATGATGAGGTTGTAGAAGGCATTGGTGAGGCCGAATCTGGAGTATTGTGTTCAGTTTTGGTCACCAAATTACAGGAAGGATATAAATAAGGTTGAAAGAGTGCAGAGAAGGTTTACAAGGATGTTGCCGGGACTTGAGAAACTCAGTTACAGAGAAAGGTTGAATAGGTTAGGACTTTATTTCCTGGAGCGTAGAAGAATGAGGGGAGATTTGATAGAGGTATATAAAATTATGATGGGTATAGATAGAGTGAACGCAAGCAGGCTTTTTCCACTGAGGCAAGGGGAGAAAAAAACCAGAGGACATGGGTTAAGGGTAAGGGGGGAAAAGTTTAAAGGGAACATTAGGGGGGCTTCTTCACACAGAGAGTGGTGGGAGTATGGAATGAGATGCCAGACGAGGTGGTAAATGCAGGTTCTTTTTTAACATTTAAGAATAAATTGGACAGATACATGGATGGGAGGTGTATGGAGGGATATGATCCGTGTGCAGGTCAGTGGGATTAGGCAGAAAATGGTTCGGCACAGCCAAGAAGGGCCAAAGGGCCTGTTTCTGTGCTGTAGTTTCTATGGTTCTAACCCAACAGTTGCCCCTCTGCCATCCAATTTCTCAATGGACATTGAACCTATGCACACTACCTGACTATTTTTTTATTTCTTTATTTCTATTTTTTGCAAAACTTATTTACACTCACACACATACACACACTTACTGTAATTCAGTTTTTTCTTTCTATTATCATGAATTGCATTGTACTGTTACCGCAAAGTTAACAAATTTCACGACGTATGCCAGTGGTATTAAACCTGATTCTGATGCATTAATCTCCAAGACCATGCCAAGGACAAGAGGAGAGGAAACACAAACAAGACTAATGAGGACTGATGAAGGGTCTCAGCCCGAAACGTCGACTGTTTACTCTTTTCCACAGATGCTGCCTGACCTGCTGCATTCCTCCAGCATTTTATGTGCATTACAAGAGGAGAGGAGATCGTTTCTCTGAATTCATTTGAAGGACGTAGGTATTGCTGTTGAAGCCAATGTTTATTTTCCATCTCTAATTGCCCTTTAGAGGGTGGCAGTGAGACACTTCCTTGAACTGTTGTTCAGGGACCACTAGACGTTTTGACGCAACTGGCTTGAAGTCCATTTCAAGACAGCTTGAACTCACGCGGTCACGGGGAGAACGTACAGACTCCTTACAGACAGCAACAGGAATTGAACCCGGGTCACTGGTACTATAAAGCGCTGTGCTATTTACAATAATCCATTAGTTTCACGGTCACCAGGACTATCCTAACAGTTCTAAACTCTGGATTATTCCACTAACGGAACTTAAATTCCTCTTGATTTGAAACTATCTATCATGCTGTTTATTAAATGGTCCCCTCATACGATAAGGTGGATTCTCGACCTCAAAATCTACCCTGTTGTGGCTTTGCACCTTATAGTTCTGCCTGCACTATAACCTTCCTGTGACTGTAACTCTTTATTCTGTGTTAGGTCAGCATGGTAGCACAGTGACTAGTGTAACGCTTTACAGCACCAGCAATCGGGGTTCAATTCCTGCCGCTGTCCATGAGGAGTTTGTACGATCTCCCCATGACTGCATGGATTTCCTCTGGGCACTCTGGTTTACCTTACACATTCCAAAGACACACGGATCAGAGTGCGGGTTAGTGAACTGTCAGCATACCATGTTGGCACCTTGCAAGCTGCCTCCAGCACATCCTTGGACCATGTTGACTGTTGACACAAATGATGAACTGACTAGGTGTGACAAAGTTCATCTTTATTTTGTTACTGTTTATTCCCTTGTGTTACCTCAATGTGATGGATTGCGCTATCTGGATAGCATGCACAACGACGTTTTTTTTTTAACTCTACCCTACTCTAGGTGACAACAGAAATCCACTTTACCAGAAGTCCCTGAAGCTGCTGGATGAAGAGTCCAGCAGTTTACATGTTAGCTGGCTATGAGGCCACTCCAGTCAAATGTCCCATTGAAACCTATCTCACGGCTGGTCTCACACAGAACAGTACAGCACAGGAACAGGCCCTTTGGCCCACAATGCTGTGCCGAACCAATTAAATTAGTAATCAAATGGTTAACTAATCTCTTCTGCCTACCCAATGCCTAATCCTTCCACTTTCCTCATGTTCATGTGCTTATCTCAAAAGTCTCTAACGTATCTGCCTCTACCACCACCCCGACAGTGCATTCCAGACACCCACCACTCTCTGTATAAAAACATCCCCCTCATGTCTCCTTTAAAATTACCCCCTTATACTTTATATACGTACCCTCTGAAATTTCAACCCTTGGAAAAAGTTAATGTCTATTATGCCGCTCATAATCTTATAAACCTTCATCAGATCTTCCCTCAGCCTCCGCCACTCAGAGAAAACAACCCAAGTTTGTTCAGCCTCTCGCTCTAGCACGGCCTGAGGCTGGTCCTCCGTAAGGTCAGTACCAACCGCACAGCAGTGAGGTGGGGGGAGCTGGAAGGCTCCAAGCTGGTTACGTACCTTGATCCCCAATTTGCTCTTCCATCACTCCCTTCCACACTCTCCCTTTTAATGAAAGCCGAGGTGGTTTCAGAACTGGAGGAATGTGATGCTGTCTTGCCCAGGATCAAGCCTGCGCTTGGGATGAGCAAGTGTAGGTCGCTTCCTCCTGCTCCAACCGTTGTGCGTTGGGCAGCGTAGAGTGTGTGGGTGGAGCGCGAAAGGGAGGGGTGGCCGAGTTTCTCCGCCAGCATTGGACTAACTGCCTGGGGAGGGGATCCCATAGGAGGAAGAGCTCATGTCATATCAGTCTGCCCACCACTGAGGCGGCATGATAAAGCAGGAATGGAGTGGGGGGCGGGGGGGAAAGATGGCCTCCAGGGCGGGTACGACTCCTCACAGGCGTCCTCAGGAAAACCGCAAACGCCTGGCATGCTGCTGATAACAGCTGGATCGCACTGCAGAGCCTCTCGCACACAGAACCGGGAGAGACTGGTTGCATTGTACTGCTGCTGCAAAGACAATAAATTTCATGTCATATGCTGGTGATATTAAAACTGATTCTGATTCTGAAGTAGTGCATTTTGGAAAGCCAAACCAGTAACGGACTTGTACTATGAATGGAAGAGTACTAGGGGGTGGAACGTAACATTTGGACCTAGGAGTAGAAAAGTTATGCTTTATTGAAAACAGTGTCATGGGGGAGAGAGGGCATAGGAGTTGGGACATTTATGTTATAGCTGTAGAAGCAATTAGTGAGGCCAAAGTTGGAGTGGTGTCTATGGTCTTGGTCACCCTGTTATAGGAAAGAGTGCAGAAAAGATGTACAAGAACATTGTCAGGACAGAGTCGTTGGAGGAGTGTTAGGGAGACGTTGTCTAGGCTAGATCTTTTTTCTCTAGAATGTAAGAGCATAAGGAGTGATCTTACAGAGGCTTTTAAAATTAGGGGAGGCATGAATAAGGTGGATGGTAACAGTCTTTTCCCCAGAACCAGGGCGTATAGAATTACAGTGAGGGTAAAGATATGAAAGGGAACTGAGAGACCATGTTTTCAGGGTGGTGAGTGTATGGAATGAGATGTCAGAGGAGGTGGTTGAGGCAAACTGGCACCATTTAAGCAGCACCTGGACAGGTACATGTAGGGGCAGGTTTTAGAGAGATACGGACCGAACACAGGAAACTGGCACCAGCTGCTTGGGCAATGTGGTCCAGGCTGTTTTGTTCAATGGACCCATTAACTACTCAGCCACCTTTTCCCCAAATCAAAAGACACAATCACCACACTCCCTTGCTATATCCAACTCTCTCTACATTCCTTCATTCCATTCACACCGTCTCCACCGCTTCATCATTTCATCACGGTTGGTCCATTTCCCTCACAGTCCCAAACCCCTGCCTTCTCCCCATATTCCTTCATGCCCTGACCAATCTATCAACCTCTACTTTAAATGACTTGGTCTCCACAGTTGCCTGTGGCAAAAAGGTGCTGGCTGTCCACTCGATCTATGCCTCTAATCATTTCATACTCCTCTTTCAAGTCACGTCTCTCCCTCTTTCACTCCAAAGCTTCCTAGCTTCCTCAAACTATCCTCATAAAACATGCTCTCTAATCCAGGCAGAATCCTGGTAAATCTCCTCTGCAGCCTCTCTAAAGCTTCCACATCGTCCCTATAATGACCAGCAATGAACCAATAAGCCAAGAGTGGTCTAACCAAGGGTTTACTGAGCTGCAACATTACTTTGCTCAGGACCAAGGGCAAAAGATTCAGACTGCGCCATGGACAGTCCCAAGACTGGCTGCGGGGGGGGGGGGGGCGGGGGGGGGGAGCTGAGCAAACCCCCCCCAGAGCTACAGAAACAGCAACCAGAGCTCCAAAGACCTCATCCCTGGGAGAGGAAGGATCTTCGAAGATGGGCTACACTTGGGGACAACTTGAAAGACTGGCCCAGGACCCGTCCGAGTTGCTGTCAGCGGCCTATATAACCCCCCCGCCCCAGTAGGGGTGATGTGCTTAAGTAAACAAGCAATAGACACAGTGTGGGGGGAGGGGGAGGCAATGCAGCTCAGGGTAAGGGGGAGCTGCCCACTGAGCCGGAGGGAGATGAGGCAGGCTCAGCCAGTGACAAGTGCCCTCCCCTTCGACAGGGCTGGCTGGGGATCAGCTCAGCCAGAAGTGCAGAGGGTAGAAATTAAACTGAGAGAGACAACTAAGTAAATGAGAGGGAGGGGCAGATCACATTCTAAAACAGAACAGAGGAAATAGAGAGTTCACCTCAATGAACACCATCACGTTTGTCTCCATGGTAACTGGGGCCCAACTGTGCAGCTGTAGCAGTTGGGTAATTAATCTCTGCCCTAAATCTCCGATTCAAAGATCCTACCTCTGACAAATAATTTCTGACAAATAATTTCACAGAGCCAGCTTCTTCACATTGCAGCTCCTGACCATCCCACTTACAGAATGTTGTCCGCCCAGGAAAAGACCCGAGGCATCCCACCACATTCCAGAGATCATTCCCACACTCTCCGCGTCATGTTCTCTCTCCATCTCACTTGTCCACAACGTTTTCACACCAGCTAACCCACTGCCTCCCTAACCCCACACTTTCGCCAAACCACCCAGCCACTGCACACCTCAACAACACAGAACCCCCCACCCCGACAATAACCCCTCTCAACACCTACCTTATTCTCCCTGGACTGTGCACACACCCAGCTATCCCTTCACAACTTCCACTTCATGTCATATTAGATACTGACACGGTTCCCAAACATGCTGGGGGAACTCAATATGTCGGGAATCATCTATAGAGGGGAATAAACAGTCGACATTTCGGCCTGAGACCTTCCATCTTGATGAACTCATAGATGCTATGGGATAGTGTCACCTCTGCAAGAAAGATGGATGTCATGGAGAGATTGTCTACGGAGTCTCTGTGGGTGGAGGTTAGGAACAGGAAGGGGTCAATAACTCTACTGGGTAAATAGGCCGTCCAATAGTAACAGGGATATCGAGGAGCAGATAGGGAAACAGATCCTGGAAAGGTGTAATAATAACAGAGTTGTCGTGGTGGGAGATGTCAATTTCCCAAATACCGATTGGCATCTCCTTAGAGCAAGGGGTTTAGATGGGGTGGAGTTTGTTAGGTGTGTTCAGGAAGGTTTCTTGACACAATTTGTAGATAAGCCAACAAGAGGAGAGGCTGTACTTGATCTGGTATTGGGAAATGAACCTGGTCAAGTGTCAGATCTCTCAGTGGGAGAGCATTTTGGAGATAGTGATCATAATTCTATCTCCTTTACAATAGCATTGGAGAGAGATAGGAACAGAGAAGTTAGGAAAGCATTTAATTGGAGTAAGGGGAATTATGAGGCTATCAGGCAGGAACTTGGAAGCTTAAATTGGGAACAGATGTTCTCAGGGAAAGGTACGGAAGAAATGTGGCAAACGTTCAGGGGATATTTGTGTGGAGTTCTGCATAGGTACATACCAATAAGACAGGGAAGTTATGGTGGGATACAGGAACCGTGGTGTACAAAGGCTGTAATAAATCTAGTCAAGAAGAAAAGCTTACAAAAGGTTCAGAGAGCTAGGTAAAGTTAGAGATCTAGAAGATTATAAGGCTAATAGGAAGGAGGAGGAGGAAATTAGGAGAGCCAGAAGGGGCCATGAGAAGGCCTTGGCGAGCAGGATTAAGAAAAACCCCAAGGCATTCTACAAATATGTGAAGAGCAAGAGGATAAGACGTGAAAGAATAGGACCTATCAAGTGTGACAGTGGGAAAGTGTGTATAGAACGGGAGGAAATAGCAGAGGTACTTAATGAATACTTTACTTCAGTATTCACTATGGAAAAGGATCTTGGTGATTGTAGTGATGACTTGCAGCGGACAGAAAAGCTTGAGCATGTAGATATTAAGAAAGAGGATGTGCTAGAGCTTTTGGAAAGCATCAAGTTGGACAAGTCGCCGAGACCGGATGAGATGTACCCCAAGCTTCTGTGGGAGGCGAGGCAGGAGATTGCTGAGCCTCTGGCAATGATCTTTGCATCATCATCAATGGGGATGGGAGAGGTTCCAGAGGATTGGAGGGTTTCAGATGTTGTTCCTTTATTCAAGAAAGGAAGTAGAGATAGCCCAGGAAATTATAGACCAGTGAGTCTTACTTCAGTGGTTGGTAAGTTGATGGAGAAGATCCTAAGAGGCAGGATTTATAAACATTTGGAGAGGTATATGATTAGGAATAGTCGGCATGGCTTTGTCAAGGGCAGGTCATGCCTTACGAGCCTGATTGAATTTTTTGAGGATGTGACTAAACACATTGATGAAGGAACAGCAGTAGATGTAGTGCATATGGATTTCAGCAAGGCATTTGATAAGGTACCCCATGCAAGGCTTATGAGAAAGTAAGGAAGCATGGGATCCAAGGGGACATTGCTTTGTGGATCCAGAACTGGCTTGCCCACAGAAGGCAATGCGTGGTTGTAGGCAGGTCATACTCTGCATGGATATCGGTGACCAGTGGTGTGCCTCAGGGATCTGTTCTGGGACCCTTTCTCTTCATGATTTTTATAAATGACCTGGATGAGGAAGTAGAGGGATGGGTTAGTAAGTTTGCTGATGACACAAAGGTTGGGGGTGTTGTGGATAGTGTGGAGGGCTGTCAGAGGTTACAGCCGGACATTGATAGGATGCAAAACTGGGCTGAGAAGTGGCAGATGGAGTTCAACCCAGATAAGTGTGAAGTGGTTCATTTTTGTAGGTCAAATATGATGGCAGAATATAGTATTAATGTTAAGACTCTTGGCAGTGTGGAGGATCAGAGGGATCTTGGGGTCCGAGTCCATGGACGCTCAAAGCAGCTGCGCAGGTTAACTCTGTGGTTAAGAAGGCATATGGTGTATTGGCCTTCATCAATCGTGGAATTGAATTTAAGAGCCGAGAGGTAATGCTACAGCTATATAGGACCCTGGTCAGACCCCACTTGGAGTACTGTGCTCAGTTCTGGTCGCCTCACTACAGGAAGGATGTGGAAACCATAGAAAGGGTGCAGAGGAGATTTACAAGGATGTTGCTTTGATTGGGGAGCATGCCTCATGAAGACAAATTCAGTGAACTCGGCCTTTTCTCCTTGGAGCGACGGAGGATGAGAGGTGACCTGATCGAGGTGTACAAGATGATGGGAGGCATTGATCATGTGGATAGTCAGAGGCTTTTTCCCACGGCTGAAATGGCTGCCACAAGAGGGCACAGGTTTAAGGTGCTTGGGAGTAGGTACAGATGAGATGTCAGGGGTAAGTTTTTTTATGCAGAGAGTGGTGAGTGTGTGGAATAGGCTGCCGGCACTGGTGGTGGAGGCGGATACAATAGGCTCTTAAAAGAGAGTTTTGGATAGGTACATAGAGCTCAGAAAAATAGAGTGCTATGGGTAACCCTAGTAATTTCTAAGGTAGGGACATGCTCGGCACAACTTTGTGGGCCGAAGGGCCTGTATTGTGCTGTAGGTTTTCTATGTTTCTGTGCTGTCTGACTCCTCAGACTGCAGGAGCCACAGCTCATATCATCTGGGTAGACTCCAACCTGATGGCTTCAACATCGATTTCTCCAATTTCTATTAATTTCTCTCCTCCTTTCTTTTTCCCAATTTCTATTCCGGTTCCCCTTTCACACCTTCTCTTCTCCTCACCAGCCCACCATCTCTCTCCGGGACCCCTCCTCCTTCCTTTTTCTCCATGGTCCACTGTCCTCTCCAAGCAGATTGCTTTTCCTTCAGCCCTTTATCTCTTCCACCCATCACCTCCATTTTCTCACTTCATTCCCTCCCCCAAATCTGGTCTCAACCCACCTTTTTATTCTGGCATCTTCCCCCTTCCTTCTCAATCCTGATGAAAGGTCTCAGCCTGAAACTTCGACTGTTTACTCTTTTTCATAGATGCCGCTTGTACAGCTGAGTTCCTCCAGCATTTTGTGTGTGTTGCTTTGGATTTTCAGCATCTGCAGACTTCCTTATGTTTGTCTTTCACCTGTCATCTGCCAGTTTGTACTCCTTTTCCTCCCCCCACCGTCTCATTCTGGATTCTGTCCCACTCTGGTGATACACAATATGTCAACTGTTTATCCATTTCCATAGTTGCTGCTCAGTTCCTCCAACGTTTTGTGTGTGTTGCTCAAGATTTGCAGCATCTGCAGAATGTTGTGTTTCTGATTACAGAAGCTAAACCGACAGTACAGAGCTTGAGCTTGTCTACCGCATGGCGTTGCCTTGGGAACTGACTGCAATGAGCAACCGGTTTCCCCAAAGGGCTCTGCTCCATTTGCAGTTTCACCAGCTGTGTCCGTGAGTCGATACTCCCCCGGCTGGATATTCAGAACTGGGGATCACTGTCCACCTATGGTAGAAATGTCTTTGCCCAGGGGGTAGTGGGTCACTGAAATTGCTAGCCCATCCTCACTGAATACAACCAAAGAACAGTACAGCACCATACAGGCCCTTCAGCCCACTGTGTTGTGCTGACCTTTTAAACAACTTCACGATCAATCTATCATTCCTGCCTACACAGCCCACAACCCTCCTGTTTTCTTCCATCCATGTGCCTATCCAAGACTCTTTTAAAATGTCCCAAATGTATCTGCCTCTACCACTGACCCAGCAGTGCATTCCAGACACCCACCCCACTCTGTGTAAAAAAAAAACCTACCTCTGACATATCCCCTAAACTTTCCGCCACCTGCCTTAAACAGATGTCATCTGGTATTGGCCATTGCTACTCTGGGAGAAGAGTGATGTCTCTGCACTCTATGTATGCTCCTTATCATTTTGTTCACCTCTATCATCGCCTCTCACGCTCACTCAACCTATCCTAACAAGACAGGCTCTCTAATGCAGGCAGCATCCTGCTAAGTCTCCTCTGCACCCTCTCTAAAGCTTCCACGTCCTTCCTATAGTGAGGCAACCAGACTGCCCACAGAACTTCAAGTATCAAGCAGACACTGGTAGATTTTTAGGTATTGCAGGAATCAAAGGTTAGTGCAGGAAACTGTCCTAAAGTGAAAGATCAACCCCTATCTAATTAGATGAAGATACTACAATCTGCTGCACAGCATGATGGCTGCACCATGATCTGGTATGGCACTTGAATGCGTAGGAATGCAAAAAGCTGCACAGAGTCGTGGACTCTACCCAATACATCACAGGCACCTCCCTCCCCACCATCAGTCATATCTACAGGAGGCAACTTCCATTGAAGATCCCCAACATCTGGGCCATGCCATCTCACAGATACCATTGGGCAGGAGATGCCCCAAACCACCAGGTTCAAGAACAGCTACTTCCCTACAACCATTTGGTTCCTGAAACAACACTAATTACTACAGCTCCACAATACATTGACCATATGACTCTAAAATGGACTTTGTTGTTGTTCTAATTGAGTCTTCTCGTTAAAAATTGTTTAATTTATGTTTTTTTTTCCTTGTGAATGCTGCTTTTATGCTGTTATGTGCCCACAAGGCTGCTGCAAGGAAGTTATATTTGCACCTGTGCAGGCACGTATATAGTGACAATCACTTTGGCATGAAAATGAATGGTATGGCACCAGAGAGCGTAATGGACCTGAGAGTACAAATTCATTGAAAATGGTATCACAGGTAGACAATGTGGTGATAAGGCATTTTGTCACACTGGCCTTCATCAGTCAGGGCATTGAGAATAGAAGTTGGGACATTAATTTGCAGCTGTTTTTTTTAAAACACATTGGTGAGGCTACTGTTTACAGTTTTGGTCACCCTGTTAAAGGAAAGACATGGTTCGAAAGATTGGAAAGAGTGCAGCGAAGATTTACAAGGATGTTACCAGGAACAGAGGGCCTGTGAGTTATAGGGAGAGGCTGGCTTGGTCTTAATTCCTAGAAGAAGAGAATGAAGGGCAACCTTATAGAAGTGTTTGAAATAATGAAATAATAGATTGTGATAGTGTTTTCCGCAGGGTAGAGGAGTCCAAAACCAGGGGTGTAGGTTTAGGGTAAGAGTAGAAAGATTTAAAATGTCCCCAAGAAGCAACGGAGGGTGGTGGGTATACGGAACAAGCTGCCCGAGGAAATGGTTGAGGCAGGTACAATAGTGTCCTTGAAGAAGCACTTGGTTAGGTATGTGGAGGGGAGTGACCTGTTGAGATATGGGCTAAGCACAGGTAATTGGGTCTAACTGAGTGGGCAGGGAGACAGCATGGACTGGTTGGGCCCAAAGGCCTGCGTCTGTACTGCATTGCTCTTTGACTCTACCACTTTGAGGGAACAGCTGACATGTTCTTGAGCCCTTCAGCTCAAGAGAAACGGCTGTCTGGAAGTCTCTACCAGTGGTTCATGGAAGCTGAAACATGGTGGTATTTAAAGAGGAGGTAAGGAGTGCTTTAAAAGATGGAGGAACTTTCTGTGCTTACGCAAAATCACTTCTCTTCCTGACAAACCCACCATCTCAGAAATCTGTCTGGTAAGCCTTCACCCCAAGTACTGTAGTGGACCAGACTGAGCTGCAGTATCCCAAAGGTGCTCTCACCAGGCTCCCATACCATTGAAAGAAGATGTCTCTGCTGTTGTGGACAAAGACAGAAGGTCGATCAGACCAGTATGGTGCAATTGAATGCTGTATACTTACAAATAAGTGGCCCACTGTCCACTTTCCTCTCCTATCAAATTCCTTCTTCTCAACCCTATACCACTTAACCCCTCCCAGCTTCTTAATTCATCCCTCCATTCCCCACCTACCCAACTTCCCCCTTAACCTAGTCTCACCTGCCAGCTTGTACTCCTCCTTCTCCTCCCCTACCTCCTTATACTGGCTCCTGCCCTCTTCCTTTTCAGTCCTAATGAAGGGTCTCAGCCTGAAATGTCAAATGTTCATTCCCCTCCAGAGATGCTGCCTGACTCGCTGAGTTTCTCCAGCATTTTGTCTGTGTTGCTCAAAGCAAGAGGACCATCAGCTAAAATGGATACTTGTAAGTCCAACAAGAAATTCAAAACAAACTTCTTCACACAGTGTAGACAGAATTTGGAAACTGCTCCCATTGGTGTACAGAGAGATCTTGGGGTCTACGTTGATAGCTCCCTGAAAGTGGCCACACAAGTAGATAAGTTGGTAATGAAGACAAGATGGTCCACTTGCCTCCATCAGTCGGGATGTTGTGTACAGAAGTCAGGAATTTATATTGCAGCGGTATGGTTGTTAGGTCACACTCACAGGCCAAGTTCTCTTCTCACTGCTGCCATCAGCTTCAGGACTCCATAAGACATAGGAGCAGAATTAGGCCATTTAGTCCATCGAGTCTGCTCCACCATTCCACCATGGCTAATCCCAAATCCCACTCAACCCTAAACACCTGCCTCCCTGCCATATCCTTTGATGCCCTGACCGATCAGGAAACAATCAACTTCCACCTTAAATATACCTGCAGATTTGGCCTCCACCACAGTCTATGGAAAAGCATTTCACAGATTCACTACTCTCTGGCTCAAAAAATTCCCCATTACCTCTGTTCTGAAGGGTTGTCCCTAAATTTCGAGGCTGTGCTTCCAGTTCTCAATAACCCCACCATAGGAAACATTCTCTCCACAGCCACCCTATCTAGTCCTTTCAACATTTAGTAGGTTTCAATGAGATCCCCCTGCATTTTTTCTAAATTCCAGTGAGTACAGGCCCAAAGCTGCCAAATGTTCCTCCCTTCATACGTTCTTCCCTTCATTCCCAGAATTATCCTCATAAACCTCCTCTGGACTGTCTCCAATGAAAACACATCCTTTCTGAGATACGGGGCCCCAAACTGTTGACAATACTCCAAAGGCATCCTGACTAGTGTCTTGTAAAGCTTCAGCATTATCTCCTTGCTTTTATATTCTGTTCCCCCTGAAATAAATGCCAACATTGCATCTGCCTTCTTTACCACAGACCCAAGCTGTAAATTAATCTTCTGGGTGTCTTGCACAAGACTCTGCACCTCTGATGTTTGAACCTTCCCCCCATTTAGATAATAGTCCGCACTTTTGTTCCTTTTACCAAAATGAATTATCATACATTTCCCAACACTGTATTCCATCTGCCACTTTGTCTGAGACCTGCTGCAATCGCTTTGCTTCCCCAGCACCATCTACCCCTCCACCTATCTTCGTATCATCCACAAACTTTGCCACAAAGCCATCAATTCCATTATCTAAATCAATGCCAAAACAATGTGAAAAGCATCAATCCCAATACCGACCCTTGAGTAACACCACTAGTCACCAGCAGCCAACCAGAAAAGGCCCCTTTTATTCCCACTCATTGCCTCCTGCCTGTCAGCCATTCCTCTATCCATGCCAGTATATTTCCTGCAACCACTGCCTCTCCTTTGTCCACCCTACTTGCTACCTCCTTGAGGAACTCTAACTGATTTGTCAGGCAAGATTTCCCTTTACAGAAACCATGCCTATTCTATCATTAGTCTCCAAGTACCTTGAAACCTCATCCTTAATAATAGACTCCAACACTTTCCCAACCACTGAGATTCCAATGAGACAGGGAAGTTATGGTAGAGTACAGGAACCGTGGTGTACAAAGGCTGTAATAAATCTAGTCAAGAAGAAAAGCTTACAAAAGGTTCAGAGAGCTAGGTAAAGTTAGAGATCTAGAAGATTATAAGGCTAACAGGAAGGAGCTTAAGGAGGAAATTAGGAGAGCCAGAAGGGCCATGAGAAGGCCTTGGCAGGCAGAATTAAAGAAAACCACAAGGCATTCTACAAGTATGTGAAGAGCAAGAGGATAAGACATGAAAGAATAGGACCTATCAAGTGTGATAGTGGGAAAGTGTGTATGGAACCGGAGGAAATAGCAGAGGTACTTAATGAATACTTCACCAGTGTTCACTATGGAAAAGGATCTTGATGATTGTAGTAACACACATCAAAGTTGCTGGTGAACGCAGCAGGCCAGGCAGCATCTCTAGGAAGAGGTGCAGTCGACGTTTCAGGCCGAGACCCTTCGTTAGTCCTGACGAAGGGTCTCGGCCTGAAACGTCGACTGCACCTCTTCCTAGAGATGCTGCCTGGCCTGCTGCGTTCACCAGCAACTTTGATGTGTGTTGCTTGAATTTCCAGCATCTGCAGAATTCCTGTTGTTTGGTGATTGTAGTGATGACTTGCAGTGGACTGAAAAGCTTGAGCACGTAGATATTAAGAAAGAGGATGTGCTGGAGCTTTTGGAAAGCATCAAGTTGGATAAATTGCCAGGACCTGATGAGAAGTACCCTAGGCTACTGTGAGAGGCGAGGGAGGAGATTGCTGAGCCTCTGGCAATGATCTTTGCATCATCAATGGGGACAGGAGAGGTTCCGGAGGATTGGAGGGTTGCAAATGTTGTTCCCTTATTTAAGAAAGGGAGTAGAGAAAGCCCAGGAAATTATAGACCAGTGAGTCTTACTTCAGTGGTTGGTAAGTTCATGGAGAAGATCCTGAGAGGCAGGAGTTATGAACATTTGGAGAGGTATAATATGATTAGGAATAGTCATCATGGCTTTGTCAAGGGCAGGCCATGCCTTATGAGCTCGATTGAATTTTTTGAGGATGTGACTAAACACATTGATGAAGGAAGAGCAGTAGATGTAGTGTATATGGATTTCAGCAAGACATTTGATAAGGTACCCCATACAAGGCTTATTCAGAAAGTAAGGAGGCATGGGATCCATGGGGACACTACTTTGTGGATCCAGAACTGGCTTGCCCACAGAAGGCAAAGAGTGGTTGTAGACAGGTCATATTCTGCATGGAGGTCGGTGACCACTGATGTGCCCCAGGGGATCTGTTCTGGGACCCTTACTCTTTGTGATTTTTATAAATGACCTGGATGAGGAAGTGGAAGGATGGGTTAGTAAGTTTGCTGATGACACAAAGGTTGGAGGTGTTGTGGATAGTGTGGAGGGCTGTCAGAGGTTACAGCCGGACATTGATACGATGCAAAACTGGGCTGAGAAGTGGCAGATGGAGTTCAACCCAGATAAGTGTGAAGTGGTTCATTTTAGTAGGTCAAATATGATGGCAGAATTTAGTATTAATGGTAAGACTCTTTGCAGTGTGGAATATCAGAGGGATCTTGGGGTCCGAGTCCATAGGACACTCAAAGCAGCTGCACAGGTTGACTCTGTGGTTAAGAAGGCATATGGTGTATTGGCCTTCATCAATCGTGGAATTGAATTTAGGAGCTGAGAGGTAATGGTGCAGCTATATAGGACCCTGGTCAGACCCCACTTGGAGTACTGTGCTCAGTTCTGGTCTCCTCACTACAGGAAGGATGTGGAAACCATAGAAAGGATGCAGAGGAGATTTACAAGGATGTTGCCTGGATTGGGGAGCATACCTTATGAAAACAGGTTGAGTGAACTCAGCCTTTTCTCCTTGGAGCGACGAAGGATGAGAGGTGACCTGATAGAGGTGTACAAGATGATAAGAGGCATTGATCATGTGGATAGTCAGAGGCTTTCTCCCCAGGGCTGAAATGGCTGCCACAAGAGGGCACAGGTTTAAGGTGCTGGGGTGTAGGTACAGAGATGTCAGGGTTAAGTTGTTTTTTTTAAAAGAACAGAGAGTGGTGAGTGTGTGGAATGGGCTGCCGGCAATGGTGGTGGAGGCAGATACGATAGGGTCTTTTAAAGAGACTTTTAGATTGGTACATGGAGCTTAGAAAAATACAGGGCTATGGTTAAGCCTGGTAATTTCTAAGATAGGGACGTATTCAGCACAACTTTGTGGGCCGAAGGGCCTGTATCGTGCTGTAGGTTTTCCATGTTTCTATGTTTCTATTAGGCTAATTGGCTTGTAATTTCCTTTCTTTTGCCTTCCTCCCTACTTAAAGAGTGGAGTGATATTTGCAATCTTCCAGTCCTCCGGGACCATGCCAGAATCAAGTGATTCTTGAAAGATCCATGACCAATGCACCTGTTATCTCTTCAGCAACCTCTCTCTGAACTTTGGGATGTAGTCCATCAAGTCCAGATGACTTACCCACCCTAAGGCCTTACA
This sequence comes from Mobula birostris, assembly GCF_030028105.1. Classification (NCBI taxonomy): domain Eukaryota; kingdom Metazoa; phylum Chordata; class Chondrichthyes; order Myliobatiformes; family Myliobatidae; genus Mobula; species Mobula birostris. The sequence goes on from NC_092390.1 coordinate 16,131,700, forward strand.
GTCTGCCTTGCATTTTTTCCTTTGTAATAGCAATGACACTCATTCCTGCTTCATGACACACACAGACCTCTGGCACACTGCTAGTGTTTTCCACAGTAAAGACTAATGCAAAGTACTTATTACATTCATCCACCATTTCCATGTCCCCCATTACTACTAGTCCAGCATCATTTTCCAGCAGTCCAATATCACCTTTCACCTCCCTTTTACTCATTTTAACTTCTTCCTTGTGAGACATATCTATCCTGTGACTCGTAAACTATTCCCAGAAACTTCAGCCATCTCTGCTCTGTCACCATCCCCGCCAGTATCCTCCTCCAATCCAGATGGGCTAGCTCCTCTCTTGTACCTCTGTAATTCCCTTTACTCCACTGTGATACAGATACAAGTTATGCTTGTCCTCACCACCAGATTCAGGAACAGTTACTAACTCTCAACCATCAGGCTCCTGAATAAAAAGGGATAATTACACTCACTTGCCCCATCATTGAGATGATCCCACAACCAATGATCTCACTTCAAGGACTTTTTTCCTGATTATTTCATGTTCTCGTTATTTATTGCTATTTATTTATATTTGCATTTACACAGTTTGTTGACTTCTGCACTCTGGTTGATCTTTCATTGATCCTGTTAGTGTTACTGTTCTATAGATTTGCTGAGTATGCCCACAGGAAAATGAATCCTGTATATGGCGATATATACTTTGATAATACCATTTACCTTGAACTTTGAGTACTGCGTGCAGATCTGGTTGCCCCACTACAGGAAGGATGAGGGCTTTGGAGAGCATGCAGAGGAGGTTCAGCAAGATGTTACTTGGTTTGGAGAATATTAGCTACAAGGAGATGTTGGAGAACTTTAATGGTTTTGTCTGAAGGTTCGGTGACCTGACGGATGTTTATAAAGTCTTCTTTCAGAGTGTTCAAATGTCAAGGAAAGAAAGCACAGCTTTAAGGTGAGAGGGGGAGAGTTTAAAGATTTGCGTGGCAAGTGTTTTCTTTACACAGAGAGTGGATGGTGTCTGGAGTGAGCTACCAGGTGAGGTGGTAGATACGACAGCAAGGTCAGAATCATGTACATTATCGCTGACATATGTTGTGCTGTTGGTTTCTATGAAACTTGCCGTGTTTATGAGGCATTTAGGAAGGTTCATGAATAGGCGGGGAATGGAGGAACAGGTGGCTTCAGTTTGGAATTTCACCCTGGTCGGCCCAGCCACCATGGGTTGAAAGGCTTCTCACTGAGCTGTATTGTTTGAGAATGAAAATTTGATGCAATACTAGCCTAATGCGATGTTTATAAATTAAACTGATTATATTCTCGAGATCACACGACACAGAATTAAGATACCATTGACCCGACTGTACACTGATCATCAAACGCTCTTTTACAGAATCACAGATCCCACTCTCCCCACATCCAAGGCAACTCCCCTCAGATTCAGCCCCTCATCCCCATACCAGGCCGGTTTACCACCGACCCACAGGTCTTTGGGATGGGGCAGGAAAGCACAGCAGCCAGGGCTAAGCCACAAAGTCACCTGAAGAGCATGCAAACTCCACATGGACAGAACCAAGATCAATATTGAACTTGGGGTTGTGGAGCTGTGAGTCAGCAGCACTACCTGCTGTGCCACTGCGTGAATGAAAACAAAGTAATACCCTCTACTGTAGCTATGTAATTTTTTTTTCCATAATCTTTGCAACAAATTACTAAGGACAGATAATAAACATCAGCCTGTCCGGTAACATGTAAATCCTCTGAATAAGTAAAACAAAAGGGTTTTTAAGCAATATAGTTCTTAACTTCAGTGTGCCAGTGGCTGAAAAGTGAGTGAGATATGGTGCAAGTTAGGACACGGCATCGCGATGTGGCAATTTCTCAGCCAAGTACATGGGGAATCCCTGCTCAGATTTCTGCCATCACTGGCTGGCTGAGCTGAGCTCATTACCAGTCCTCCTGGTAGCTCTCCCCTCCCCCTCCCCTGCCAAGGACAGAAACGCTCTGCTGATGAAAGCCTGGAGAACAGCGCTCGGGGAAAGCAACTGACACATCGGAGTGGAGGTTGCAATTCACTGCTTGCAGCAGCATGAAATCCTGTTCCATTTACACAACCCTTGCTTCATCCATAGCCCACCCCCCAATGGCCTTCCCGCTGTCCCCCCGCAATCTTCCTCCAACCCAACTACCCTCTGAGTTCTCCACAACCCTCCAATTCCAGCCTCTCGGTCTCAGAATGTAACCGCTCCACCAATACTGGCCATGCTTTCTCGAACTCTGGAATTCACTTCCAAAACCTTTGACTCTCCTTCCTCCTACAATATACCAGCACAAAAGTGCACAAAGAAAACAGCGCCTCTATTTTCCTTTTAGTTTTGCGTTGATTCAGCCTGTCACCAAAAACTTTTGCTAACTTCTATAGATGGACAGCATCCTAACTGGCTGCATCACAGCCTGGTAGAGAATCACCAGTGCCCTGGAACAGAGAAATCTACAGACAGTGGCGGATACAGCCCGGTCCATCACAGGCAAAGCTCTCCCCACCACTGAGCACGTTTACAAGGAGCTCTGCCACAAGAAAGTAGCATCCATCATCATGGGCCCCCATCATCCAGGTCATGTTCTCTTCTCGTTACTACCTTTGGGCAAGAGGTACAAGAGTTTTTGGTCCCACACTACCAGTAGGGTTGCCAACTTTCTCACTCCCAAATAAGGGACAAGAGTAGCAGTTAAATACGGGACACTTGTGTTTACCCCAAGGTAGACTACCATGACCATGAAGTCTTGCACGGGCACCTGTGTGCGCATGCGTGATGTGCGCAAGCCTGTACATGCTGATTTTTTTTCTGCAAATCGGTTTTAGTGATTCTGTTCAGTGAAACTACACTGTACATACATTATTTCTACTTTATATAGATTGTGTATTTATCATATCTTTCCTGCTTTTACTACATGTTAATGTTATTTGGTATGATTTGGTAGGTTATTTTTGGGTCTGGGAACGCTCAAAAAATTTTCTCATATAAATTAATGGTAATTGCTTCTTCGCTTTACACCATTTCAGCATGAAAGGTTTTATAGGAACGCTCTACCTTAGCAGGGTAAATACGGGACAAGGGCGGTCCCATATGGGACAAACCAATTTAGCCCAATATACGGGACAGTTGGCAACCCTAACTACCAGGCTCTGGAACAGTTATGATTGTACTAACATCAGCCTCCTGAACCGGCAAGGGTAACTTCACTCACCTTAACTCTGAACTGGTTCTCAATCTACAGGCTCACTTTCAAGCAATTTACCATTCATGTTGTCACTATTATTATTTTACATTTGTGCAATACTACTTCTTTTGCATATTGGTTGTTTGTAAGTCTTTAAGGAAGGATGTGGAAGCATTGGAAAGGGTACAGAGGAGATTTACCAGGATGCTGCCTGGTTTAGAGAGTATGCATTATGATCAGAGATGAAGGGAGCTAGGGCTTTACTCTTTGGAGAGAAGGAGGATGAGAGGAGACATGATAGAGGTGTACAAGATATTAAGAGGAATAGATAGAATGGACAGCCAGCGCCTCTTCCCCAGGGCACCACTGCTCAATACAAGAGGACATGGCTTTAAGGTAAGGGGTGGGAAGGTCAAGGGGGATATTAGAGGAAGATTTTTTACTCAGCGAGTGGTTGATGCGTGGAATGCACTGCCTGAGTCAGTGGTGGAGGCAGATACACTAGTGAAGTTTAAGAGACTACTCGACAGGTAAATAGAGGAATTTAAGGTGGGGGGTTATATGGGAGGCAGGGTTTAAGGGTCGGCACAACGTCATGGGCTGAAGGGCCTGTACTGTGCTATACTGTTCTATGTTCATGTATATTTTTTCATAAATACAATTGCATTTCTTTATTTTCCGGTAAATACATGAAAATGAATCTCAAGGTAGTTTATGGTAATGTGTGTACAGTGATAATAAATTTCACTTCACCCTAAAAGTTAACCCTCCATCAGGTTCCCTCCATCCCAGGCAGCAGCTGCAGGCAAGTTAGGGGAAACAAAACACAAACAGCAAACCTGTGTCAACAGAAGCAAATTCAAACTGACATGGACATGGACAAGGACGAGAATTTGAAATAAATAAAGAAAATACTGGAAATATTCAGCACGTCAGTCAGCATCTGTGGAGAAAGAAAAATGATCATTTCAGATCCGTATCCTTTCATTAGAATGGTTTGGACAGTTGGATTAAACGTCATCTAGATGAAATGTTAACTACTCCTTTCCCTGCAGATGCTGCTTGATCTACTAAGCACTCTGAGGCACGTCCAGAGATCTGTAAAGGTGATAACTTTGATAGAGGCGTACAAAATTCTAAGAGATGTACAAGATGATAAGAGGCATAGATCGAGAGTGTTTCCCAGGGTGGAAATGGCTCGTATGAGGAGGCATATTTTTAAGGTGATTGGAGCAAAATATAGAGGGGATGTCAGAGATGGGTTTTTTTTTATACAGAGAGGGACGGGTGCATGGAACACCCTGCTCAGGGGTGATGGTAGGGGCAGAGACAGAGACACTAGGGCATTTAAGAAACTTTTAGATATGCGCCTAGATGATTACAAAAAAAATGGAGAGCTATGTAGGAGGGAAAGGTTAGATTGATCTTGGAGTAGGTTAAGAGTCGGCATATCGTGGGCTGAAGGACTTGAACTGTGCGTTCTGATACAAGATCACGGAGGTAACGGTACAGCTTTATAAAGCTCTGATTAGGCCATACTGGTTGCCACGATATAGGAAGGACATGAGTGAACTGGAGGGGGTGCAGAGCAGATTTCCAGGATGTCATTGGGAGGGAATAGTTTAGTTATAAGGAAAGACAGGATGGGCTGGGTTTTCTTGGAATGGAGGAGGCAGACAGGATGAACTTTGTAGAGTGATACAGAATTACGAAGATAAGGACAGAGTGGGGTATGTGAGAAACCTTTCCCCGTCACAGATAGTGTTTAACTACAGGGCATGTTTAAGTTGAGCAGTGAGAATCCTCTCACTCAGAGGGTGGTGGGAATGTAGAAGTGGATTACCTGAGAGAGTGGTGGAGACAGAGATGCTCATGATATTTAAACAGTATCTGGATGAGCTCCATGGCAGAGAAGACCACAGACCATGTGCTGGTAAAAGGGGTTAGAATGGATGGATGGACAGAATGGACTGAAGGGCCTGTTTCCATGCTGCATGACTCAGTTACTATCTCTAGCATCTTCAATTCAACACTGGAGCATCTGAGGTATTTCACTCTGGAACACATGTTCTAACATGGGCACAAGCCTGCCCACCATTGAAGACATCTTCAAAAGGCGATGTCTCAAAAAAGCGGCATTCATCATTAAGGACCTTCACCATCCAGGACATGCCTTCCCTTCATCAGAGACGAGGTACAGGAGCCCGAAGACACACACTCAACACTCTAGGAACAGCTTCTTTCCCTCTACCATCAGATTTCTGAACGGACAATGAACCCATAAACATTTCCTCACTATTTTTGCTTTCTTTTTGTACTATTTAATTTTTTTATACTATATATATTTCTTATTGTAATTTATAGGTTTATTCAAATATATTGCATTGTACTGCTGTCAAAAAAAAACAAATTTCACAAGGAAGTCTTCACATGTTGGAAATCCAAGCAACATACACAAAATGTTGGAGGAACTCGGCAGACCAGGCAGAATTTATGGAAAAGAGTACAGAAGACGTTTTGGGCCGAGACCCTTCAGCAGGACAATATACGTCAGTGATAATAAACCAGATTCTTAAGATGAAATCCAGTGCAAGGAGTTCCCAGCGCAGTGGCCTAAATGATGCCATCTGCCTTCTGAACTGTTCTGGGTGTCTGGGTCCTTTCTATAATACCACTGTGAAATTACTGATGCTGGCATGTTTTAAATAAAGGGCCATGATTTAGAAACGTCCAAAGTCATAAATAGCCAGGGGCTCACACCACAACATTTCAATACACCAAGGCATCCAAGTGGCAAGAGACTCAGGTCAGGAGTGCGATGGAACACTCTTCACTTGCCTGATGAACGCAGCACAATATTGTATGAAGTTCAACCCTATCCAGGACCAAAGCACCCGAAACACAAGAGGTTCTACTGATAGTGGAAATCTTGAGCAACTCGCACAAAATGTTGGAGGAACTCAGCAGGTCAGGCAGCATCTGCGGAGGGAATAAACAGTCAACTTTTGGGGTGAACCCTTTGCCAGGACTCTGTTTGACCGGTCCCATAATCGACCTTTGACCTTTGCTCCTCTATCACTGGTACACAGTGGCTACAGTGTACATCGTCTACAAAATGCAATGTAGTTACTCAGAATCAGAATTATTATCACTGACATAGAATGTGGTTTGTTACTTTGTGGCAGCAGTACAGTGAAAAGGCACAAAATCTATATATTACATAAATAAATACTGCAAATAGAAACAGAATAATGAGGTGGTGTTCATTGGTTCATGGACCATTCAGAAATCTGAACATAGAGGGGAAGAAGCTGTTCCTGAATCGTTGAGTGTGGATATTCAGGCTGCTGTACCTCCTCCCTGATGGTCGTAACAAGAAGAGGGCCTGTCTCAGATAGTGAGGGTCCTTAATGATGGATGCTGCCTATTCACTCAGGTTACTCCAACAGCCCTGCCCAAATCTGTGACCATCACCAACAAGGACAAGAAAAACAGGGCCAGGAAACACCACCTCTACAGGCTCCCCTCCAAGCCCTTCACCATCCTGACTTGGAAATCTATCACCAGTCCATCATCACTGGGTCACAATTCCCCAACGGCAGTGTGGGATCACCTTCACCTGAAAGACTTCACTGGTTCAAGTAGGAAGCTCACTAACATGCCAAGGGCAGTTGGATATTGGTCCAACCAGTAATGCCCACATCCTGAGAGAGTATGAAAAAATTTCTTCAGCTGCCACTATCCCCTCAGATGTTTCGAGGGTGGGTTCATAGAGGTCAGCTCTGCCACGACCAGCTGCAAAACGAGGAGGGTGGGGCATGGGGCTGTAAAAACTTCGAGCTACAGAAATGCCAACAAAAGCTCCAAAGACTCTGGAAAGCTGCTATCGGCGGCCTATGCCCCAGTACAAGTGATGGGCTTAAGTAAATGGGTGATGGGGTCACAACCCCACCTGAATCGGAAGGTTGAGAGTTCAAACTTCCCAGGAGTTTGCACAGGCTTCCTCCAAGAGGACCACAACCTTGTCGTTGGGTTTGGAGGTTCGCTTGCCTCAATGACCTGGACAGCGATGTTTATGCTTTATGCTTTGGCTCTTGGTGGGGTCACCCATGCCAAACAGGGTAGAGGCCAGACCAAGAGTGGTCCACTGGTTCAGGGGTTCAGCTCAGGGCTAACTGGTAAAACAAAATTGTTACGGAAACAGCAATGAAGAATCCTCTGTGTCTGTGTGCAATGGTCCAACCAGGACTTGAGTGACTGATAGTGGTGAAAACCAAGAGGAAGCTACAGACATGATGAAGGAAGCCCTGAACACCACCAGAGATGGAGAAACTTCATTTCTGCCCTAAACACCAGTGACATAATGGACAATAACTATCTAACAAAAACGTGCATTCCCAGTGTATCAAGTAGGAACTGTCAGAGGGGTTGCCTTTCATATGAGATGGGGCAGCACAGTAGCGTAACAGTTCGTGTAACGCATTAGAGTACAGCAATCACCGCTTGGGGTTCAATTCCCACTACTATCCATAAGGAGTTTGTACATTCCCCCATGACCGTGCGGCTTTCCCCCAGTTATCCTGGTTTCCTCCCACATTCCAGAGATATATGCTGAGGTTTAGTAAGCTCTGGGCATGCTACGTTAGCGCCTGAAGCCCAGCACCACTTTTGCGGACTGCCCCCAGCACAACTTTGCTGATTTAATTCATATCAACTCCTCCTCCTGCAGATGTAAGCTATCCACGCAGTTCCTCAACCACACCACACAAACAGGTCATTGCTCATTACCACACTGCTGTCTGTGGGAGTTATGACACAGTAATTAGCTGTCTTGTTTCCGACTTCATAACATTGTTTACGCTTTGAAAATACTTCATCGGATAAATGAGCTTTAGAAAAAGACATTATTTACTTAATAATAAAGTTTGCACTGAGAAAATAAGCGAAGTGGATGAATAGAGTCAACAAAGCCAATGGAAGTCACAACATGAAACACAAAAACATAAAATATCGAAATCGGGGGGACCATTTGACCCCTCATGCTGCCCTGTCATTCAGGGCGATCAGGACTGACCCTTCTCTCTTAGCGCAACCTACATTCACTGACTTCATACCCTTCGGCTCTTGGTTAAAGGTGAAATATAGTCTTTACCTTGTGTTTTGTTTTTGCAGCGTTATATTTAAGAGAAACCTGCTCTTTAACGTCTGAGCAGATTTATTGTTGGCGTTCGCTGCAGCGTTACAGCATGCAAGCAGAAAGGTTAAAGAAACGGTTCAGTCTTTGGGGGACTGAGGTTTCCGGTGCAGTATGAAGATGGCTTGGATCAAATCTCTCTTGGCTTCTTTCCACAGCCTGCCTGATCTCCAAAGGGAAGTTTTTAATTGCACTGGGGGAGCCCTGCGCACACAGGGAGGCAGCAGCACAGCAGAATGTTTATACAGCCCTGGCCGCAAACAGGAAGGCTTTGAAATCCACGAGTGCCGCTCTGCGTGTACATTCTTGCACATGTGTGTCTACACATTTGTGCTCGTGTATCTATGTCTATGCATGTGTGTGTGTACCGTCACATGGAACATCAGGTCCCTCATGGACAACAACGACATACTCCTGAATGTTGCTCCTCTATCTTTATTAATTGAGGTACAGCACAGAATAGACCCTTCTGGCCCTTCGAGCTGCGCTATACAAAAAATCCCCCCTTGCCTACTCATGGGACAATTTACAATGACCAATTAACCTAACAACTGGTACATCTTTGGACTGTGGGAGGAAACACACACAGGCAAGGGCGGGAATCGAACCCAGGTCACCCATACTGTAGAGCATTGTGCTGACCATGGTGCTATCGTGCTGCCCAATAGCCCAGGAGGTCCTAAGCATTAATACTGCCACCAGAGAGAGACGGACAGGCAGAAGAAGGTCAGCTCATAGAAGCTGGTTGTGATTACATCAGAATCAAGCTTATTGTCACTGACATACGTCGTAAAATGGGCTGTTTTGTGGCAGCAGTAGAGTGCAGACATAATCACTATAAGTTACAATAAAAAGTAAGTAGTGCAAAAGAGAAATAGCGAGGTAGTGTTCATGGACTGTTCCGAAATCTAATACCAGACGGGTTAGAAATTGTTCCTAAAATATTGAGGGTGGGTCTTCAGGCTCCTGTATCTGAGGGTAGCAATGCAGTTACAAAATACGGTATCTGAATCAGGACTAGATCTATATCACTGACACATGGATGTGAAATCTGCTTCTGGAAGGGCAGGCGAGAAAAATGTTGCTTTCATGGGGTGGTTTTCACCAACAGGAATGAGCCTGCCTGATGTTTCAACTCCCCTCCCTGTGGATAACATCCCTGACCCTCCAGCCCAAGCAAACACAAAACCAGCAGGCTATGCTGATAAACACAAGGGATTCCGCAGAATGCTGGAAATCCAGAGGAACACACACACAGGTCAGGCAGCATCAATGGCGAGGAATAAACAGTCCACATTTCAGGCTAAGACTCTTCATCCGTTTTAATCTCAACTGGGCTGAAGTTCACCATGTGAAGAAACCCTTCAATTCTCTACCAGAAAACGTTTAATTGGAAGAACTTGGAGGGTTAGGGGATAACTAGTCACAGACATATGTCTGCATCCTCTGGAAGGAGAAATTCGCTGAGGATGCAGCTTCTCAAATGGAACTCTGTCCTTGACCAGTCTGTCAGCTCATAGCACACTAATCAGTCTCACAAGAGATGGAAAAGCCATGAGAACACTGAAAAACATTTTCAAAGTTCAAGGTAAATATATGTTACCAAATAGTGCCCTAAGATTAATTTCTCACAGGCATTTACAGGAAAAATAAAGAAATACAATAGATTCTCCGAAAAGCCATGAATAAACAAACACTGACAAATAATCCATGAGCAACAGAAGACTAACTGTGCAAATCAATAAATAATACTGAGAACACAAGGTGTAAAGAGTCTTCAGCGTTGGGCTGAATGAAGTTATCCCGCTGGTTCAAGAGCCTGCGGGTTGAAGGGTAATAACTGTTCTGAACCTGATGGTGCGGGACAATGAATCTCCAACGTCTCCTGTCCGATGACGGTTCTGAGAAGACAGCACGAGCTGGATGGTGGCAGGGACAGGTCTTTGATGATGGGTGCTGCTTTCTGGTGGCAGTGCTCCACGTAGACATGTCCAGTGGTGGGGAGGATTTTGCTTGCGATAGAATGGGCTATACACACCACTTTCTGTGGACTTTTCCGTCCCTGGTCACTGGTGTTTCTAAAAGTCAGTGGAGAGCCACACAACCTCAGCCCCCTCAACAGGGAAGATTGTGATGATTTTTAAGTAAAGAGACCAGCCAGAGGTCTATAAAGAGGTCTCCCTGCTGAGGCAAAGTTGTCAAAGGAGTTCTCTGTAACCACTATCCTCCCATAGGCCAAACAACTACTCAACAAGTTGTAATGTGGATCCCACCGATCACAGGGGTGTGCTCATTACCATAGTATGCTGGCCCTTGTTGGAATAAACCAACTACGAGAGTCTCTGAGAACATCCAACCTTATAGACTCCCTTTGAGAGAGAGTACTTGTACACACTCATTGCATGTGTGAATAATCTGCCATCTGCTGGCTACTTTAAGAGCTCCAACTGGTCAGCTGTGACCAGGCTGCACAGTGGCACAGACTGAGCTCAATTCGAGACAACCGCAGCACGTCAGTTCCAATAGCAGCACAGAGGAACTGATGGGAGGCACGTGCAGCTTCTCTGCTCCTCCCGTGCATCATCTCATGAGTTCACTCTTGTAAATTGGCCATGGCATTTCCTACAATATCACATGAACCACATGAATGATGGCATTTCCTACAATAATCACATGAACCACATCGACTAGGTTGGCTTGAAACACATCAGAACATCCTAGACTTCTGAAATGTGCCGAATGAATATAGAAACTGAACCTTTGGCCCAACTCATCCATATCGAACAAATGTATCTTCCTGAGCTCGTCCTATTTGCCTCTTCCTGGCCCATATCCCTCTAAATTATTCCTATCGGTGTAACTGCCCAAATATCCCCTTTAACTGTTGTCAATGTATGTGCCTCAACCACTTCCTCTCGCAGCGCATTCCATACACCCACTGGGGAAAAACCTGCCCCTCACCTTAAAATGTCCTCTAGATTTAGACTCTCCTGCCCAGGGAAAAAAACTGTGACCGTCCATTTTAATCTATACCCTTCATAATTTTATAAACCCCTGTATGGTCAACCCTTATCCTCCTCGGCTTCAGGGACAACGATGCCAGTCTGTCCAGTTTCTCCTCGTATTAAGGCCTCTATTACAGTAACAATCTTGTGAATTTTTACTGCCTACCGGCAGAGGCTAAGAAACAAGGCTCCAGAGATTAGGACAATGTTGTGGGGGGCTATGGAATTGCTTCGAATCAGTGCACTGGGCTGTGTTCAAAGAATCATCTGAATGATAGACCATAGTTATAATGGACTTCATAAAAACAGTTGTAGATGAGTGTGTCCCCACAAAATCATTCAGAGTCTTCTCCAACCAAAAACCCTGGATGAAACAAGAGATCCACAGTGTACTGAGACCAGATTAGAGGCATTTAAGTATGGCCACCAAGAAAGTTACAAGAGGTCCAGGTACAATCTCCAGAAAGCCATCTCACAGGCGAAGTGACAACTTTGGACTAAACTTAAATCAATGAAGGATGCTTGACAGCTGTCGCAGGGCATGAACGCTGCCAGTTCCCACAAAGTGAAATCAGGTGACGCAGCTGACAACAGGGCTTTGATTTCATACGAGCTCAGTACCTTCCACACTCACTTTGACCGTTAAAACATGGAGGAACCATCATGAAATCCCACAGCCCCAATGATCCTGTTATTTCAGTCTCCGAGGCCAACGCGAGAGCATCCTTCAGGAGGGTGAACCCACAGAAAGCATCCGGCCCAGAGATGGCACTTGACTGAATAACTGGCTGGAGTATTCACAGAGATCTTTAACCTCTCGCTTTGGCAATCTGAGGTACCCATCTGCTTCAAGCAGGCAACTGTTATACCAGTGCCCAAGATGAACGTGCTAACCTGTCTCAATGACTATCACCCAGTAGCACTTACATCCACAGTGATGAAATGTTCGAGAGGTTGGTGATGAAATATATGAACTCCTGCCTGAGAAGCAACTTGGATCCACTCCAATTTGCCTAATGGCTCAACAGGTCCATAGAGATGCCATTTCATTGTCTCATCACTCAATCCTGGAACATCTGGACAGCAGATGCATACACCAGGATGTTCTTTATCAGCTACAGCTCAACATTCAATACTATCATCCCCTCAAAAACTAATCAGTAACTTTCAAGACCTAGACCTCAATACTTCCTTGTGCAATTGGAACCTCGATTTCCTCACTTGCAGACCCCCAGTCAGTTCAGATTTGCAACATCTCCTCCACAATCTTCATCAGCACAGGTGCAGACAAGGCTGTGTGCTTAGACCCCTGCTCCACTCGCTTTATACTTATGATTGTGAGGCTAGGCACAGCACCAACGCCATATGTAAGTTTGCACACAGCACCACTGTCGTGGGCCGAATCAAAGGTGGTGATGAGTCAGCCTATAAGGAGGAAATTGAAAATCTGGCTGAGGGATGCCACAATAACCTTTTTCTCAATGTCAGCAAGACCAAGGAGCTAATTATTGACTTCAGGAGGAAACCAGAGGTCCATGAGCTAGTTCTCATCTGAGGATCAGAGGTGGAGAGGATTGGCAACTTAAAATTCCTCGGTGTTATGACCTGAGCCCTGCACACAAGTTAAGTTACGAAGAAAGCACGGTAGCGCCTCTACTTCCTTACGAGATTACAAAAATTTGGCATGACATCTAAATCTTTGATGAAATTTTATAGGTGTGGTGGAGAGTATATTGACTAGTTGCATCACAGGCTGGTAGAGAAACACCAACGCCCTTGAATGGAAAATCCTACAAGAAGCAGTGGGTACAGCCCAGCCCATCATGAGTAAAGCCCTCCCCACCACTGAGAACATCCACATGGAGGGCTGTCACGGGAAAGCAGCATTTATCATCTGGGTGATGGAGATCCCCGATTATGCTGCCTTCAGGTAGAAGGTGCAGGAGCCTCAGGACCCACACCACCAGCTTCTGGAATAATTATTACCCCCTCAACCAACAGGAGCCTCAGGACCCACACCACCAGCTTCTGGAATAATTATTACCCCCTCAACCAACAGGAGCATCAGGACCCACACCACCAGATTCTGGAATAGTTATTACCCCTCAACCAACAGGAGCATCAGGACCCACACCACCAGATTCTGGAACAGTTATTACCCCTCAACCATCAGGAAGGAGGTACAGGAGCCTCAGGACTCACACCACCAGGTTCAGGAACAGTTATTACCCCTCAACCATCAGGAAGGAGACACAAGAGCCTCAGGACCCACACCACCAGGTTCAGGAACAGTTATTACCACTAAGCCATCAGGCTCCAAAACCTGAGGAGATAACTTCACCCAACTTGCCCCATCTGTGAAATATTCCCACGATCTTTGGACTCACTTTCGAGGACTCTTCATCTCATGTTCTCAATACTTATTGCTTATTTATGATAATTATTTTTTTAAATTTGCAGTTTGGTGTCTTTTACACACTGGTTGTCTGTCCTGTGGGTGTGATCTTTCATTGAATCTATTATGGTTATTGGAGTCAATCGAGTATGCTCACAAGAAAATGAATCTCAGCGTTGCATATGATGACGTATATGTACTTCGTTAATAAATTTACTATGAACTTTGAACCCTTTCTATCTTAGTGACATTCTTCCTGCAGTGTGGTGGCCAGAAGCGCACATAATAATCCAGGTACAGTCTCACCACTATCTCTTACAGCTGCAATGTGACAGCCCGATTTTGTGTTGAATGAAGTGTTTTGGTCGGATTTCAGGTTGTGAAAAGAAGCTATGGAAACACAAGCCAACCTATTGCTTCCAACCAGAGGCTCTTAAGTACCAGCTCAGAAAATCACAGCTTTCTTTTTGTGGATTGAGCAAGTATTATTTAGAGATACAGGCCCTTCCAGCCCCATGAGCCTGTGTTGGCCAATTACCCCCACGTGACCAACTGACTAACCGGTACGTCTTTGGAATGTGGGAGGAAACCCGAGCACCCAGAGGAAACCCATGCGATCATGGGGAGAACGTACAAACTCCTTTCAGAGGACTGTAGGAATTGAACCCTGGGAGCTGGTGCATTACGCTAACCGCTACGCTAGTGAAATAACGTTCCCTGCTGAGGTGGTCCTGGATAGCCGAGGGAAGAAGACCAGGAATGGCCACCCAGTGATTTGCAAAGACTTCCACTGGAAGGCGCAAGTGTGGGAGTCGGGGCACGAACCAGTATTCAATCTATGACATACGTAGCACCTTACATTCAGTCAGTGAATCAATCCGTGCCTGTATGCAGCAAGACCCGGACAACATTCAGACGTGAGCTAATAAATTACAAGTTACAATCGCCCAACCACCTGCCCCGAGTCCCCCATCACCCCGTCAGTTCACCACACCACTGACCAGGAATTACGCTGGAGCAGTCATCAAAGTCAAGGCAAAATTATCATAATGTGTATACTTTACTATTGACTACCCTGAGATTCATTTTCTTACAGGCATTCACATGAAAATAACGAAATACAACAGAATTTATGAAAAAGCTATAGGTAAATAAAGACTAACAAACAGCCAAAGTGCAAAAGAACAAAAGTTGTTCAGATAAAACAATAATACTAAGAACATCAGTTGTAGAGTCCTTGGATGTGAGTCTGCAGGTTGTGAAATCAGTTCAGAGTGGAGGTGAGTGAAGTCATCCAGACCGGTTCAGGAGCCGATGGTTGTAACTGTTCCTGACCCTGGTGGTGTGGGACCCAAGGCTTCTATAGCTCCCGCCTGATGGCAGCAGTGAGAAGAGAGCATGGCCTGGATGGTGGGGGGTCCTTGATTATGCATACTGCCACGCAAGTACAAATAGCCACATAAATACTCATGTGGTATGGTTCGTCCATCGTCGACGTTGATGAGGACCTTGACACCAGATGGGGTCGAGACTAGCGCGTGACTTGGATTTAAGTGAGGGAGAGTTGCACAGCGTCAGCCTCACTCTCTCTTCCCAATTCCCATCTGGATCCAGTGGCAAGACAGAGTCTAGATGGCTGGAGATGGGACTAGGCGCAGTGGATGACCAGGACGTCTTCTGTGTCTTGTCCTGCTCTACACGTTCCACGACGCTTGCAGAGACCGCCTTCTTGACTGATAGGTCTCGTCCGCTCAATCCGCCGGTTTCTGTCTTCACATGCTGGGATAGACAACTGCCTATCTCACCGAGGGTTTGAGACCCGTCGGCTACTCTCACCTGGTTTAGCCAGCTTGTCGAAGCCATTGCCCGGGGTGTGGCCGCTGTCGCATGCAAACAGCGACAGGGAGCCACAGGTGAGAACTGAGTGCCAGATGGGGGAATATAAATACTGATAACAAGTCCAAGGCAGACCAGCATCAAGTGACCTACTCCCAACACCCCAAAGCTGGTCCATTTTGTATAATTTCTCCCTCAATTGAATCCCTGCCCTCCACAATTAGACACGGTGTTGAGACAGGTCTGCGACTCTGACAGCCGAGCAGCCTGCTGTTTCTTGCTATGGGCTGGTGGAGCTGGAGTTGGACCTGGACTGAATGCAGGGAAGATGGAAAGTGAAGGAAAGGTCCTTCAAAGCAGGAAATTACTACGAGGCACGAATAGAATTTTTAAAATATTTTCTTGATTAAACATGGATGATATACTGCATTTTGGAATCACCTTTGCTAAGGGGCGGCATGTTAGCAAAGAGCTTAATGCAACATTTTACAGCGCCAGCGACCTGTTCAGTTCCTGCCACTGCCTGTATAGTTTGTACATGCTTCCTGTGATTGCATGGATTTTTCCTCCGGATGCTCCAGTTTCCTCCCACATTCCAAAGTTGTACGGGTTAGGGTTAGTAAGTTGTGGGCCTGCCCCTTTGGCACCAGGAACATGGCAACACTTGCAGACTGCCCTGAGCAAATCCTCAGACTGTGGTGATTGTTGACACAAAGACCAAAAGACCATTAGACATAAGAGTAGAATAAGCCATTCGGCCCATCGAGTCTGCTCCATCATTCCACCACGGCTGATTTATTGTCCCTCTCAACCCCATTCTCCTGCCTTCTCCCCATAACCTTTGATGCCCTGACTAATAAGACACAGGAGCAGAATTAGGCCACTCAGGAAATGACACATTTCACTGTATGTTTTGATGTACATGTGACAAATAGAGTTTATCTTTACTTTAAAAAAATATTGCACACATCAGCCTTGAGGAATCGCTGCTTGACACAGAAATAATGCTGACATCATAAGCTGTCAAGAGTAATTAATCCAACTATTTATTCCTGGAATGTGGACAAGTGCCCTGGTGTAGGCAAGAGTACTGTTTGATTCAAACAAATGTGTTGCTGGTTAGCTCAGGGAGAGGGAACCGTCACACTGATCGACGATGAAATAGCACACTAGGCCCAGATATTAGATCTCACTCCCTGGAAGTCACTAGTGGACATTAACAAAAACAGCTTCTGCATTCCAACACTTTTAACACAATTGTAATTTACATTTTGAACACCCTCTTTCCGAGTGATAGGCTGCTGACACAACCCCTGTACTGTGCAGTATTCTTGTTCTACATTGCAAACAAAGACAATTTTCTACTTTTTGGAGCTTGTTCTGGCTTGTGGCTACTTTCAGTATCGAAAACAGTCAGGCAAAGAACAGCTTCTCACCTCTCACCCACTGGTTATAAAGTCACACAACACTGCAGCACAGAAACACACCCTTTGGCCCATCTAGTCCATGCTGAACTGTTATTCTGCCTAGTACCGTCAACCCTCACTTGGAACATGGCCCTCCCATGTTCCTCCCATCCATATACTTATCCACAGATAGCTTCTCTTAAACGTTGTAGTCAAACTCGCAAACACGACGTCCGCTGGCAGCTCGTTCCACACTCTCACCACCCTCTGAGTGAAGAAGATCCCCTCAGATTCCTCTTAAACAGTTCACCTTTCACACTTCACTCATGATCTAGTCTCAACCAACCTCAGCCGAAAAAGCCTGCTTGCATTTACCCCATCTGTGGATGTGAACTTCCTTCTACTGAGGACATTTACAGCAGCAGTTGCGTAAAGAGGACCTGGAAGATCATCAGGGACACCGGTCACCCCAACCATAAACTGTTTCTGCTGCTTCCGTCTGGCAAACGGTACCGCAGCAAAAAAGCCAGGACCAAAAGGCTATGGGACAGCTTCTTTCAACAAGCCATTAGACTTACAAATCCACATGTCTGTACATTGCGATGCAGTCATAACACAAAGATTTTTACTCCCTCACGTTGTGGGATGGATGTAAGATTTAAATAAATTCACTTCAAATTCTATAACCCTCATAATTTTATTAAATTGGCCTTTACTCTCCTACGCGCTACAAAACAAAGTCCTAATCTATTCAAACTTTCCCTATAACTCATGTAAATTTAATATCCAGGTAAGGTTTATCTAACTGACTGTGAAATGATTGTTGGTGCCAGATGGAGTGGTTGGAGTATCTCAGAAACTGCTGATCTCCTGGGATTTTCACACACAACAGTCTCTAGAGTTTACAGGGAATAGTGCGGAACAAAAAAAACCCTAAACAAACACATCCAGTGAGCAGCAGTTCTGTGGGTGAAAACACGTTGTTAATGAGAGAGGTCAGAGGAGAGTGGCCTGACTAGCTCAAGCTGACAGGAAGGCGACAGTAACTCACATAACCAGGTGTTACAATGGTGGTGTGCAGAAAATCATCACTGAACACACAACACATCAAACCTTGAAGTGGATGGGCTGCAGCAGCAGATGATCACAAACATACACTCAGTGGCTAATTTATAAGGCACAGGAGGTACCTTACTCTTGTATTCTTCTACCTTGTTCTTGCATTCTTGAACAAACTGAAGAATATGCAAACTCCTGCATTAACGAACGTTCACCCACGTATGCCAGCGCAGGCCAAACACACACACCTGGACTTGCAAAACACAGTGAGCAGACGAGAATGGACCATGACATGGCTGGCATTGATTTTCTTTCCAAGGACATTTCGTACGTAGCTCAAGAAGTTCATAAAACAACAAATAAGTTAAGTAAAACTGTGCATTCGCTTTAAAGTTTATCACTAAAATTCACTCACGCTTCCTGAGAATAGTTTTCATATAAACACTCTTCGTGCATTCAATATGCTCTGCAATTCCCTGAGCTCATCATTAAATAATCAGATTCAGCAGAGATGGAGAACCCCACTCAGTTATATCTGTTATTATTTTAAAAAAAGAGGTGTTTAATCAAAAACAAGAGAACTACTATGTTACAGCAACAGTTGGAGAAAATGGCTCTGAAGTTCTTTGCAAAGAATATCTCAAAATAACTCTCGCATACAGAGCGCCTTTCAAGGGTCACAAAGCACAGCAAAAGCAGTGAAGCACTTTGAAGTGCGGAGATTCCTGTGACAGAGGGAACATGGTTCCCACACACAGTGAGAGAGCGACCAGGTCACCAGCATAAGCAAATCTGACTGTGGGACAAACATTGGTCAGAAGCTAATGAAATGCTGACAGGATAACGTGTGAACTACCCTTTATTCGCTCATGGGTTGTGGGTGTCATGACCTTGACTGGCAGCCATTGCCCCTTTGAACGGCGAGGCCTGCTAGCCATTTCTGAAGGCTGGTTACAGTCAGATTGGTGGGTCTGGAGTCACAGAAGCAAAATTGAGGAAGGGCAGGAATCTCCTTCTGCAAAGGCCAGTAGTGAAGAGTATGGCTTTTAAAACAGCTTCGACTGACACTTCTGAAAAGTCCACATTTAATTAACATAATTAAAATTCCCCAGCTACTATGATGGATTCAGACTCATTCATCCAAGCCTTTCTTTTTTTAGCCATCACACTAAATTCCTCAATTCATGGAAACATATATATAAAAAAAACACAACCATTCGGCCCCTCAAAGCTGTTCCACTGTTTAATGTGATGCTGTGTGCCTCACTGACTTAATAAAACAGACGGCATCATCAAACAGCCCATTCACCACGGACATTCTCCCTTCTGCCCCCTCCCTGGGGCAGAAGATACAAAAACCTCAAAGCACGTGCCACCAAGTTCAAGGACAACTCAACACCACCGTTATCAGTCTCTTGTATGGACCTCCAAGGTGGACGCTTGGCCTTACAATCTACCTCATTATGATCTTGTAGTTTATCGATTACCTGCACTGCACTTTTTCAGGAGTTTTCTTTATTCTGCTTGTTATGATTTTACATTGGTTGAGCTCAATGCATTGAGTAACGATTCAATCTGTATAAAAGTATGCAAGACAAATCATAAACACAAGACAGTCTGCTGATGCTGGAAATCCAGAGCAACACACACACACACACACACACAATGCTAGAGGTACTCAGCAGCATCAATGGAGGGAAATAAACAGTCGATATTTCGGGCCAACACCATCAGGACCTGGAAGGGGGCAGAAACCGGATTAAGGAGGGGAAGGAGTACAAGCTGGCAGCAGATGGAAAGGTGGAGGGATAGGGATGAAGTAAGAAGTTGGCAGGTGATAGGTGGGAGAGGTTAAAGGTCTGAAGAAGGTGGTGAGGTGAGGTGAAGGGAAGGACAAGCCTTTGACTGTATCTTGGTACATGTGACAATAATAAACAAAAACCAATAATCCCTCTCAATGCTACATTCCAGCCCATATCCCTCCAAACCCTTCCTAACCAATGACCTGTCCCAGTGTTTTTTTTAAAGTCAGTACTGTACCTGCCTCAACCACTTCCTCTGACAGCTCACTCCATTTTTTACCACCTACTGTGTAAATAAGTTGCCTCCTCGGGTTCTGATCAAATCTCTACCCTATCACCTTAAACCTATCCTATCATAATATTAATATTGCAAAAGCTAGAAGTGCCAACGGTGATCAGAAATTCACAATGGAGGTCCCAGGGCCTCAGAAATCTGAGGTGGTACTTAAACACTGTCCAGACTTATCAATCTTTAACAATTCTTACTGATGCACCATGGAAAGCATCCTGTCTGGATGCATATCGGCTTAGGAAGGGAACGGCTCAGCCCGTGACCAGAAGAAACTGCAGAGAGTTTTAGACACAGCTCAGCACATCACAGGGACCAGCCTCCCCTCTATACTTCTCACTGCCTCAGTAAAGCAACCAGCACAATCAAAGTCCGCACCCTCCCTGGACATCCTCTCCTCTCCCATTGGGCAGAAGACACAAAAGCCTGAACACACATACCACCAGGCTCAAGGACAGCTTCTATCCCACATTCTGAGACAGATCGCTTTTATAATAACACGGACTCGGCCTCACAATCTACCTTGCTAAGATCTCTCACTTCATTGTTTAACTGCACTGCACATTTTTTGGTAGTTTTCAACACTTTATTCTGCATTGTTAGTGTTTTACCTTGTGTTAACTCAATGCCCTGTGTAATAATTTCATCTGTGCAAACAGTATACAAGACGAGCTTTTCAATGTGCTTTAGTACACTGTGACATCGTACCAATAGCGGATGTAATGGCGAACTGGGCCGCAGGTTAACCTCCAATCCAGGAGTGGGCACCTTTCACCTTTCACTCCAAAGAGATACAATGTGCTAGGCCAGGTAATCATGCCGGTAGGACTCTTCTGCACAGCCTCTTGCCCCCGTCCACTGAGCCACATCTGATGCTCACGACTACCGACCCAGTTTGTGTGCAAAGATCGGGAATGCAGAATGCGACAGATTAGTGGCACACCAGTTAGTACCACGACCTCACGGCGCCAGAGAACCGGGTTTAATCCTGCTGTCTGTCTGGAGTTTGCAGGTTCTCCTGGTTACTGCATGAGGTTCCCCCAGATTCTCTGGTTTCCTCTCCCACCCCAAAGACGTGAGGGCTGGAGGCTACAAGTGGCCCCTGGTGCGTGAGGGAGAGGGAGAATCATGGGAGAGCTTCACAGACATGTGTGAGAGAGAGAGAGAAAAAAAATAAGTCACAGAGGTGCAGAGAGACAGAAGGGGGCTAGCCTGACGAGATTAATCTGTTGGGAGCTGGCAGGAAATTGATGGGCCGAAGAGCTTCCTTCTGTGTCATAATATGCAAGGAAGTGCTGAAAGTTTTTGTTTCCTTTTGTTCTTGTTAATAATCCAGTCACCCTCAGCCTTGGCCCAACCATGCTTCATTTGCTCTGAGGTGTCTCGAGTCGGTGAAAGGGACTGCAGAAATAACTCCCAGTGACTTCAAAAACATCCATCTGCCCAAATTAAACATTACCTCTCCAAGCTCTGCAGTGTACTGAAAATATCTGCAATTAAGAGATTCTTAGTCAGGCACACAAATGTAAGATAAATGGAGGGTTGTGCCTTACGTTGGAGGGACAATTTAGATTGATTGAAGAGTAAATCAGCATAACATCGTGGGCCAAAGGGCCTGTACTGTGCTCCATGTTCACGTTCTAATTTTTGGGAAGATTTGGTTACTATCCCTCAGTCCACAGAGGTACAATAAGGGTTAGTAAGCTGTGAGAACACTATGTTGGCGGCAGGAAGTGTAGTGACACTTGCGGGCTGCCCCCAGCACATCCTCAGACTCTGTCGGCTGTTGATCCCAAATGACACATTTTCACTGCTGGGTCCCGATGTACGGGTAACAAATAAAGCTGATCTTAATCTCCCAGAGGGAATTCCATTGCTTAGGTCACATCCAACTGAAGGCATGGTCACCACTGGAGCTTCTGAGGGCAGAGGCAAAGGCTACAGTCGAGAAGGTGGTGCCCAGCTGCCTCTTCCTGCTGAAGGTGCTCCCACTGTGTTGATGCGGAGGGAATTCCAGGATTTGGATCCAGTGGTATTGAGGGATCAGCACTAGATTCCCTCATGTTTGGAGGAGAACCTGCAACTTGGTATTGGTATTAGTTTATTATCGTCAAACGTACCAAGATCAGTGAAAAGCTTTGTTTGCCTGCTATCCAGACAGATCGCAGTTCCTTAAGGTTCATAACTGGGTGGGTGGGGAATGAGCTCCCACTGTCTGTTGAATGCTCCCAATGGCATGTGTCTCAAATAGCCTCTGACAACCAAGTCCAACTACTGGCCTTTCACCTGTGGCTTAGCTACCAAGCCCAGCAGAACTGTTTCTACTCAGAGTTACCGGCGCCTTAAAACTAGTAACTTCAGGCAGACGGGGCTTGTCAGCTGTGGTTGGCAGCTCATCTCTGATCTCAAACCCCCGCTGCCTTGTAGCTATACCCACTCTTGGGGAAGACTTCAGAGTCAACCCCAAGGAAAAACCTGGAGCTGGAGTCCCCAGGGCAGTCCGCATTGAGCTCAACGCTGACCGGCAACTCCTATGACGCTGCCGGTGCCAAACTGTATCGGACTCTACTGTTCCTTTGTGTTCATCAGTTCCATGGAGAGGAGAAGCCTGCTACATGGGAAGCAGCTTGCTCTCCATATTGAACGACCCTGGCTGGCATGTGACAGCTGGGATGTAATATCCATCCTTGACCCCGACCAACGAAGGGCCTCTAGGCAGATTATGCCAGACATAAGTACATTGAGATGGGAAAAAGGAAAGCAGAATGTAGTGTCGCAGTTATGAAGAAAATTCAGTACAGTTAAAGACAAATATTGTGCAAGGACCACGATGAGATAGACTTGGTGCTCCCTTCCTTGTGCCTGCTGTCCCGCTCCTCGATCTGTCGGGAAACCCCGAGTGATAACTGCAATGCACTTTACAGGGAGCACGCTCTGCGCATCGGGAGTGGAAGGGGTTAAATGTTTAGGGTGGTGGACTGAGTCAGTCAGGTAGGCGTGCAACTTGGAGGGGACCCAGTGCGCCCACGTGCAAGCTGCCCTTGTCTGTCTCAGGGGGTGGGGGGGGGTGGAGACACAGCAGTCCCCAGATGGGGAGGACTTTGCAAGGTCATCTGGCTGTGTTTGATCAGAGCCTAGGTCAAAGAGAGATGGTCTGTCTGGTTTTAATCCCTTCTGTTGCAATATGACTGAGGGCTTGCTCAGCCAACTCAGAGGGGGAGGAAGACAAGGCAGAATTTCTCCTCTGAAGGACATTGCTGAAGTAGGCAGGTTTTTACAACAATCTGGTCATTTTGTGATTATTAATGCAAGGATTTTTTAAAAAATTTCAAATCCCACCAATGGTGGAAATTTCAAATCCAGATTTGAGCTCTCTGGATTGTTGGTCAGGGCCTCTGCATTAATAGCTTGTCCACCTCTATGCCATCACCCTGCCCGATGGTCGCCTCTGGGGGATACATGAGAAGCCAGGGCGAGAGAAGGGTGATGGGACTGGAGGAAGTTAGCAGAGACAGCAAGGCAGGGGAGGATACTTGAAAACTTCAGTTGGACTTTAGGGTGATTTTCTCAGCTCAGGAGTTGTTGATACCCACAACAGCAACCACACAACTCCTGGGGGACCAGGAATCACACCCGGAACCCCAGGTATCAGGGCACCCAAACTTCTGCAACGTACAAACCCACAAAAAACACATGGAGCCACCATGTTCAGTGGTAAACCTCAGACACACTACTTTATACAAACAACTCATTGAACATGGTGGTGGCACCACAGGTTACTACAGCAGATGTGAAATATCAATGACGCACTCTCGGGAAGAGAAATGCAAAAGTTTACAGACCATATGTCCTCTGGAAGGACCTCTAGTCCTGCTTTTTTGGGAGTGGTGAATGCTACAGACGCAGCATTTGCCTGTGCATATCACGTGTGTGAAAGAAAGAGAGGGTGTGAGTGTGTGTGTGTGTGTGAGTGTGCGTATGCATGTGAGGGAGTATGAGAGAGAGAATACATATGTCTGTATGTGTATGTGTGTGGGAGAGTGTGTGAGTGTGTATGAGAGTGTGTGTATGCGTGTGAGTGTGTGTATGCCTGTGCATGTGAGTATGAGAGAGAATACATATGTCTGTATGTGTATGTGTGTGGGAGAGTGTGTGAGTGTGTACGAGAGTGTGTGTATGCCTGTGAGTGTGTGTATGAGAGAGAATACGTATGTCTGTATGTGTATGTGTGCGGCAGAGTGTGTGAGTGTGTATGAGAGTGTGTGAATGCCTGTGCATCTGTGTGTGTGTGTATATATATGGAAATATAAAATATTCAGCAGGCATCATTTTGTTAAACACTGCGGGTATCCTTGGAGGAGAAAGTTCCTCACCAATCAAATCTAAAATGGTTCTACCACAAAAAAACACATTAAGGCATTTTTCTCTCTTGCTCTCCTTACAGAACACACTGAAACCAAGAGGAGGGTAAAGCCACAGGCCTAAATACCAGCTCCACACAAACCACACATTTCCACATCAATAAAGTTAATTGGTCAGCCATTAGTTACTGGAGTATACTGTACTCACCAGGACACGAGCAACCTCCTGACATTTTTCACATCTCTGAACTCCCTTCCTATGTGTGTGTGTGGAAATACGTTTCCTTTTAAATCCTTTTTTTTTGCCTCTTCTGGTTTCGAGACAGCACAGCCTGTGCCTCTCTCTCTCTCCCCCCCTCTCTCTCTCTCTACTTCATGGTGCCCTGTGTGTGTTGATGTCACGTACTGAAATCTCTGGGAAGGAGAGAGAAAGAGAGAGAGAGAGGGACCGTCAGACAAACAGGAAGCAGAAATTATTCATTCCCTCAAAGGCAGAATACCTCCACTCATTAATATGCAAATGTAAAATTCAGTGGGTGGAGTGTGTGTCTGGCAGTGTAACCCAGGAAACAGGGATGGCAAAGCCTGAATAAGCATGTGACCCAGATTTCCTCTCTCTCTCTCTCGCTCTCTCTCTCTGCTTTGCGCACTCACAACCCCTCACTGAAATCTCTCCCTGCTATCCATCACCACCCTCTCCACAATCCCAGCCGTCGTCCCTTCCAGCTAGTTGATCCGGCCTTGTTTATCGAATGAAGACAGTCACCTTCCCCCATCACCCCCTCCACTTCCCTATCCTCGCTCCTCCCCTCAACAACCTCCAGCTCCCAGGATCTGGGAGACGTGAATGTTTAACCCTTTCTGGGAGGCAGCCCAACAACATTCAGGAAAGGACGATCAGAAATTAAATGATGCAAGCTCAGCAAATGGCTGTCCTTTCCACTGCGTACTGAGAAAAGCAAATTAAAAGGACCCATCCTTCATTTCATTTCATGATTTCCTTCGCAGCGCTAAGGCCGTTCGGCCCACCACGCGTGATTCCAGGTCAGATGACAAAGACTTTTGGTCTCACAACCTCCAGTGGTGCAGCCAGACTTTCTCTCAGAGGGTCTTCCAATCAAACACCAAATTATTAGAATTAATCTTTGAGCCACTGTCTAGAGGGGAATCAAAAATTCACGATTCAAATTTGTTTAATGTAATTAAACAAGTTTAAAGGAGAACAAAATAATTATTACTCCAGATCTGATGCAGCACAAAAAAACACAAAAGATAAAGAACACAACAATAATTAAAAATACAATAAATATAAATACATAAAATTGCTCGTATACATGGATGGATTTTATGTCCATGAAGAGATGTTAGGCTGCAGATAAGGTGACTGACAGGAAATAATAAAGTAGTGGTGGGTTAGTGGGTGGAGATGTTGATCAGTAATAGGAAAGCAACGGTTTTTGAGTCAGGTGATCTTGGTATGAGTTCTTTATAGCCCCCTCCCTGATAAAACGGCTTCTCTAGTACTTGGAGACACAAGAGAGCGCAGACGCTGGAACCTGGAGCAACATACAGTCTGCTTGACCACTGACATCGAGCTTGAGGAGATTTGGTATTTAGTTATTTATTGAGATACAGTGTGAAGTAGGCCCCCTAGCCCTTCAAACTGTGCTGCCCAGCAATCCCCCAATTTAATCCTAGACTAATCACGGGACAATTCACAATGACTGACTAACCTATTCACCAGAATGTCTTTGGACTGTGGGAGGAAACCGGAGCACCTGGAGAAAACCCATACGTTCCACAGGATGATGTAAAGACTCCTTCCAGATGACGTTGGAATTGAACTCCAAAATCCAATGCCCTGAGCTGTAATAGCGTTGTAGTGTTGTGCTAACTGCTACGCTCCGTGCCCCCCCTCTGTACCTGACAGCCTATTCAATAAGATCCAATCAATCTGATTCCGGCACCAATGCAACTCTTCTGTCTGTTTACCCTATATCCTTTCACTTCCCCCACCACCTGAAAATCTGCCTTGAATGTACTTAGTGTCTTCGCCTCTTCTACTCTCTGGGGAGAGAATTCGGAATCAGGTTCAGGTCTATTATATAATTATTGTGATACAACGTGGAACAGGCCCTTCCAGTCCTTCGAGATGCACTGCCCAGCATCCCCCGATTTAACCCTAGCCTAATCACGGGACAATTTACAACGACCAATTAACCTTCCAACCAGTACGTCTTTGGACTGTGGGAGGAAACCAGAGCCCCCAGAGAAAATCCATGTGGTCACGGGGAGAACATAACAGGCAATGGCGGGAATTGAACCCGGGTTGCTGGTACTGTAAAGCATTGTGCTAAACATTACACTACCGTACCACCACTGACCCATCTACTTGGTGGCCACTTTATTAGGTACCTCCTATAGCCCATCCACATCAAGGTTTGATATGTTGTGCATTTAGAGATGTTTTTCAGATCCACTGTTGTATTGTGTGGTTATTTGAGATACTATCGCCTTCCTGTCACTTTGAACCACTCTGGCCATTCTCCTCTGACCTCTCTCATTAACAAGGCGTTTTTGCCCACAGAACTGTCAAACCTGATTTTTTTTTTTCCTTTTCAAATCTAGAGACTGTTGTGCGTGAAAATCCCAGGTGATCAGCAGTCTTCTGAGATACTCAAACCACCCTGTCTGGCACCAACAATCATTCCACGGTCAAAAGTCACTTAGATCACATTTCTTCCCCCATTCTGATATTTGCTCTGAACAACAACTTGACCAAGTCTACATGCTTTTATGCATTGAGTTCCTGCCGCCTGATTGGCTGATTAGGTATTTGCATTAACGAGCAGGTGTGCATTTGTACCTCATCAAGTGGCCACTGAGTGTATATTGTGAAATTAGTTGTTTTGCAGCAACAGTTAATGCGTAATACAGAAAAAGTAACCAGAAGTAACTGTAAGTTACACTAAGGAATACAAAAAAAATAAATAGGTAGTGCAAAAATAGAGCAAAATACCCGGTTCACCCGATGTGGCCTTCTATATATTGGCGAAATCCAACGCAGACTGGCAGACCATTTCGCTGAACACCTACGCTCTGTCCACCAGAGAAAGCAGGATCTCCCAGTGGCCACTCATTTTAATTCCACGTCCCGTTCCCATTTTGACATGTATCAACGGCCTCCTCTACTTAAAGATGAAGCCACACTCAGGTTGGAGGAACAACACCTTATATTTCATCTGGGTAGCCTCCAACCTGATGGCATGAACATTGACTTCTCTAACTTCCGTTAATGCCCCACCTCCTCCTCGTACCCCATCCGTTATTGCCCATCCTCTGGGTTTTTCCCCCCTCCCCCTTTCTTTCTCCCTAGGCCTCCCGTCCCATGTTCCTCTCATATCCCTTTCGCCAATCAACTGTCCAGCTCTTGGCTCCAACCCTCCCCCTCCTGTCTTCTCCTATCATTTCCGGTCTCTCCCTCCCCCTCCCACTTTCAAATCTCTTACTATCTCTTCCTTCAGTTAGTCCTGATGAAGGGTCTCGGCCCGAAACGTCGACTGTACCTCTTCCTAGAGATGCTGCCCGACCTGCTGTGTTCACCAGCAATTTTTATGTGTGTTGCTTGAAATTCCAGCATCTGCAGATTTCCTCATGTTTGCAAGATAGTGAGGTTGTGTTTACAGGTACATGGACTGTTCAGAAATCTGATGGCTCTCCACAGAACATTCCAGATTCAAGATTCGGGATTCATTTGTTATCAAAGATTGTATAAATTATGCAATCTTGAGATTTGCTTGCTCACGGGCGGCCACAAAGCAAGCAACCTGAAAGAACCAAATTAAAGAAAAGAAAATCAAACTAAAAGACCAACACCCGATGTGCGAGAGAGAAAAAAAACACAAATCACGCGAACAATCGAAGTGAACAACAGCACCTTCACCACTCTCTGACGGAAGAAATTCCTCTTCCTTTCAGCTCTTAAACCTGATACTCTGCCCTCCACACGCCGACTCTCCCAAGACAGGAAACAGCCACTCATCACTCACCCTATCAATCTCCTCAGCACCGCACAATGAGACCGTTTTTGCATTCTTTCACACCCTGGGGTGGACAGGCCTCTTAATTTTTCATACCTGGAACTATGCCTGTTCACCGTGACACTTTAATAAACCCTCAGTGAGGGAGGAGTTGATGCTCTGGGGTCTCTACCAATTTCCCATCAAAGTCAAGGCAGGAGTTCGGGAGAAAATGTGGAAAATCTCCTTTGCTCCTGGGTTGCCTAAGTACATTTATTGTCAAAATCTGTATATGTCACCAGAGACTACCTTGAGATTCATCTTCTTGCAGGCACTTAGAGGAAATTAAAGAAATCCAATAGAGTTTAAGAAAAACTATAAATTCACAAATAGTCAATGTGTAAAAGAAGGCAAATCGTGCAAATAATAAAATAGTGCTGAGAACATGAGTTGGAGAGTCCTTGAAAGTGACCCTCAAGGATGAATGTAGAGCCCACTGCTCCACTCAATCTACACCCATGACCACGTATCTGGGCACAGCCTAAATGCCACCTATAAATTTTCCGATGACACAGCTATCGTTAGCAGAATTTCGGATGGTGACAAGGAGGTGTACAGGCGTGGGAGAGATCAGCTGGTTGAGTGGCGTCACGACAATTCTGCACTTCCATCAGTATGACAAAGGAATTGAGTGTGGACTTCAGGAAAGGGAAGTCGAAGGAACACACACCAGACCTCACCAAGGGAACAGAAGTGGAAGGGGTGAGCAGTTTCAAGTTCCTGGGTGTCAACATCTCTGAAAATTTATCCTGGGCCCAGTGTGAGGTAGACCATAACCAGAGGCTGTCAGTGTCAGAAGTCTGACAGGGAATTCAGCAGAAACTCTTTCTCCTAAAGAACGGTGACTCACACAGGGAAGGGTGGGGGTCGTTTGTATTGACGTATCTAAGGGGAGTTTGGACAAGCAAATGTACCAAAGGATTAAACTGAAACGGAGATGGGGAAAGCAAGGGGGAAGGCTCAAACGGAGCCTTGATACCAGCACCGACTTGATGTACTGAATGGCCTGTTTCTGTACTACAAACTGTAAAAGTGCCGTAATTCTTCCTTTGTAATAAATGCTGCGACTTCACTTCGGGGGTTTTGTGAGCAGTGCTGACATTGGACAGGGCCCAGCAGAAGTTCACAAGCATAATCCCAACAATGAAAGGGTTAATGTATAAAGAGCATTTGATGTCTCTGGCACTGTATTTGATGGTGTTTAGAAGAATGAGGGGGACCTAATTGAAACCTATCAAATATTGAAAAGCCTAGGTAGAGTGGATGTACAGAGGATGTTTTCTGTAGTGGAAGAAGTTTAGGACCAGAGGGCACAGCCTCAGAATAGAAGTACATCCCTTCAGAATAGAGTTAAGGCATAATTTCTTTAGCCAGTGGGTGGTGAACCTGTGGAATTCTTTGTCTAAGATAGCCACTGAGGCTAAGTCATTGGGCATATTTAGAGTGGAGCTTGTTAAGTTTTTGATTAGTAAAGGTATCGAAAGTTATTGGGAGAAGGCAGGAGAATGGGGTTAAGAGAGATAATAAATCAGCCATGATGGAATGGGAGAGCAGACTCAAAGGGCCGAATGGCCTAATTTGCTTCTATGTCTTATTGTCTAACTGATACACATGTAAGATATTGGGGATAAATGTCAGAAATAGAGCCCAGTACATTTACCTGATTTTAAAAACGCAAACAGGAGGAATTCTGCAGATGCTGGAAATTCAGGCAACACACATCAAAGTTGCTGGTGAACGTAGCAGGCCAGGCAGCATCTCTAGGAAGAGGTACAATCGACGTTTCAAACCGAGACCCTTCGTCAGGACTAACTGAAGGAAGAGCTAGTAAGAGATTTGAAAGTGGGAGGGAGATTTGTCCAAGGGATATGTTATTGAGGACACCAGGAATGATTTGCCTGAACTTTCTGAAATAATTCCACAGTGTCTTTTACATCCAAGCGCAGATGATCTCTGTTTGGAGCCCAATGGAACAATGGCACATTTTAACACAGTGCTACGTTCTCTGTACCCCCTCAGATGCCATGGCACACCCTTAGCACCAGCCCTCTGCCGATGCCACACAGCCACACAGCAGAACAGGCAATGTTAGCTTGAACTGAATGCTCATGGCTTAACCACATAACTTACTGACTCAGACACAAACGGGAAGCTGTAGCAAACAGTAAAATGAAAGAACATGAGGGAGCATAGTCTGAGGGGGTAGAGGAACTAATGGGGATCCATGGTTGTGGGTCTCATCTGCTCCAAACTCTCCTCTCCCAACACTGAATCACTTAATCATTTTCAGCTGTCCCTTCTTGCCAAGAGTCAAGGCATTTTTCTCAAGGCCAGTCCAATTCCAAACAAAACATTCCTGAGGATAATCATCCTTAAAGTAATTTTGTTCACGGACACAAGGAAGTTTCTGTTCAGACTGATTGCCTTGGGCAGACAGCCAGGACTTTATCAGACGAGCAAGGGGCCTACTAAAGACCCAGCATTGCCTAGCGCACCACAGGAACACCCGGAGGGGACAAAGCCTTCACCACACGGGGAGACGCAAGTACAGGAGAGTTAGGAGGTGGCCACAAGGACAGCTTGAAGTTCTGTGCACGCTGAGGGCATGGTGCATCACATCCATGTGCCAATGGTGCATTGCACAGGGTCTGTGCACGGTGACGATACTGAGTACTGGATTTGCACACGCTAATGCCATGGTGCATTGGGTTTCCACACACATACATGGTGGGTAGCATAACGTTTACGGCACCATTAATCACAGTTCAGTTTCTACTGCTGTCTGTAAGGAGCTTGCATGTTCTCCTTGTGACCGTGTGCAAAGAGTCCTTCCACATTCATCGACGTATGGTTAATTAGTAAGAGTTAGTGATTTGTGGATATGCCAGAAACATGGTGACACTTGCAGGCTGTCCCCAGCATATTCCTGGACGTGGAGGTCATTGTTGCAAATGATGAATTACTCTGTGTGTTTCAATGTACACGTGACAAATAAAGCTAATCTTGTCTCTTTGGATTTGTGCATGCTGACAGCATGGTGCACAGGATTTGTGTGCACTAGCACACATGAAGCTGGAGCTCTGTGCACTGACAGTACATTGCACTGAGAGCTGATTTAACTGAATGCTTGACTTGGGAGCTATGGATATAAAATAGTCCTTACAGACTGATGGTGTTGACTCTCATAAAATACAAGGGTCTACTCCTAACTCTAGACCTTGAGATTACTGCTACGAGGCAGACCCGAGCACACTTTAACTGAGATATCTCTGGAGAGACAGAACAGCAGAAGCCAACAAGGCTGTTTGCACAGGAAGCTGAAAGCTGACGATCCAATCAACTGTTTATCACAGCACTAGCTGCATCCAAACAAAGGCATTGAGAGAGCCTTGTGATAAGGTTCCTGCCGTTCCTGTTACTCAAATGTGCAAAGGCGTTTCTCAAAGGAGTCAGGAAATGCAATACTCAGCTGTTTAGCCTGTGTCTAATACGTACATGGTATGGCAGAAGCGTCGTGGCACATTGAGTCTGTACTATCTCTGAGCTGAGTTATTCCATAAGCCCCATTCTCTGCTCTTTGCCCAAAGTCCTGTGAATCTTTCTTGACTGCCTACCCAACATGTTTTCGAACTCTCTGATTGATTCTACTACTGCTACAATCAGGACAACAAATTCTAAATCATACATACTCTGCATAATGTTTTCTCTTGCGCAGTTGTGCAAAGGTTGTGTCCCCGGCACTTGAACCATCCACTAACATCTAGCTGCCCTCGCTCATGACTTTTTTTAAATTTAGAGACACAGCATTAACAGACCCTTCTGGCCCTACAAGTCCGGGCTGCCTAAATTACACCTTAAACGAAGTGAAGAAAATGGCAACTGGTCAAGCAGCATCAATGCAGAAAGAAACTGTTAATGTTTCAAGATGATTTATTTATTTGATTTTTAAAAAATCATTAAGAGATACAGCATAGAATAGGCCCTTGGGACAGTGCTGCCAGCAACCCACCAGTTGAACTCTAGCTAATTATGGGACAATTTACAATGACCAATTAACCTACCAACCAGTACATCTGTGGACTGCAGGAGGAAACTGGAGCACCTGGAGGAAACCCACGCATTCCACGAGCTGACTTTTCAGCAGAACTGTCTCAGTCTTCTTTGCTTTACTGTATGAAGGACTATTCCAGATCCTCCATGCTAACTTTGTAGCTGAAATCCATCATTCCTGGAACTGTTTCAGGTCATACTTTCTGTGCCTTCTCCAAGACCTTCACATCCCTAAATTTAGCAGTGTAGAGCTGGTCTATGCCTCACTGATTTTTTTTTTTTAGCAATGCATGTAATGAAATACATTTTGCTGGAGTGGTCAGCCATGGATAGGATGAGTGGTTTCAAGTTCCTGGGTGTCAACATCTCAAAAGATCTTGATATAACTACAAAGAAGGCACAAAAGTGGCTATATTTCATTTGGAGTTTAAGGAGACTTGGTTTGACACCAGAGACTCTCGTACATTTCTATAGGTATACTGTGGAGAGCATTCTAGCTGGTTGCATCACCGTCCGGTATGGAGGGGCCACTGCACAGGATCGGAAAAAGCTGCAGGAAGTTGGAAACGCATCCAGCTCCATCATGGGCACTAATCTCCCCACTATCCAGGCCACCTTCAAAAAGACGGCATCCATCATTAAGGACTCCCATCACACAGACACAGGACATGCCCTCTCCTCACTGAGAAGAAGTACAGGAGCCTGAAGATAGACATTCAACATTTTAGGAATAGTTTCTTCCCCTCTTCAATCAGATTTCTGAATGGACAATGAACTCATGAACACTAATTCACTATTGTTTGCTCTCTTTTTGCACTAGTTATTTATTTTAAAATACATATTTCTTTATTACTTTATAGTATTTTTGAATTGTAAAGTACTGTTGCCACAAAACAAATTTCACAACATACAGTATGTCAGTAATAATAAACCTGACTCTGATTGTTGTTCAACTCTCTACCTTCAACCAGGTCTGAATATCACATAAGCCCCCTTTGAGCCTACACATCCTCCAGTCCATATTTTTTTCCTCCTAAGAAGTCATGAGTCTTTGGTACACTTGTCTTTCAAAGGGCAGTGGAAACAAAATATGAATATTTTGAGGATCCCCACTGTCAGGCTCACACCCTCTTCTCTCAGCCACCATTGAGCAGGAGATACAGAAGCCTGAAGCCCCACACCCCCAGGTTTAGGAACAGCTACTTCCTGTCATCAATTTGGTCCTTAAACTAAGCAGCATAACCCTAATCCTACCTCAGCTACACACTCCTTGCATTACTTTGGACGTCTTCAATTCTTCCTATGTTTTGCTTTGCACCAAGTCATGTTTTTTTCTCCCCCACTGTATGGTACCATTTCAAGTATAATCTAGATTCTGTGCCTTGTCTGTACCAACATGCCTGTTGCTGGTGCAAAGCAAGTTTTTCATTGCACTGTGCCTCACCACATTTGTGCACATGACAATAAACTTGACAAGCAAGGGGATAGAAGTTTAGCAGGATAGGCAGAGTTGTGGATTTGAGCTTAATATCAGTGAAATGTGTCATTTGTGTAAACAACTGACACAACCGAGGAGCCTGCAAGTGTTGCTGCACATTCCAGTGCCAACGTAGCATGCCTACAGTGCTTGGCAGAGCAACACAGTTGAGCCACGAACAGTAATGGGGGGGGGGTGGCAGTGTAAAGGGATCAAATGCCCTAAATGAGGATTAATTTTGGGATATCCAGTGATAAGTAGAAGCTGCTTTGATTTATATTATATATTCCCTGAGTTTGGAAAGGTACTGGTTGATTTAACTGAGAAGTTAAAATGATCAAAGGATTTTGTTCAGAAACTGATTCTTCACGAAAAGCAAAATGGAACACAACATTTGAACACAAAGCCGTTGTGGCTATCCCTCGAGGTCAAGGATGCTGGTCTTTGTTCCGTACAGAGCGAAGATGCCTGTGCATGTATTTGTTTAACGTGTACTTGATGTTGCACTCCAAGAAGCACACGATACTTCACAAATCAACCAACTGACGATTGGAGCTGATGGATTCGTTGCAGCCTTCACAGCCGTTGAGTTCGAAGTAACTTCGTCTGCCCATTCCACAGCCATCGTGCCTATCCCTCGAGGTCTTGGTTGGATTGTCCTTTGTCAGGGACCTCACCCTTGACCTTACCGCCATGGGTGACCCTACCAGGAGTATAGCTCCAGACGGCATCGGTCTCCGGATCTCAGGACCACACAAGCTTCTCCACCGCGACAAGGTGACAATCCATGGAGAAAAGCACAAAGTAATTCTGCAGATCCTGGAAATCCTGATCAACAGACACAAAATGCTGGAGGAACTCATCAGATCTGGCAGCATCTATGAAAAGTAATAAATAGATAGATAGATAGATAGATATACTTTATTGATCCCGAGGGAAGTTGGGTTTCGTTACAGCCACACCAACCAAGAATAGAGCGTAAATATAGCAATACAAAAACTACAAACAATCAAACAACAAAGTGCAAACTATGCCAGATGGAAAATAAGTCCAGGACCAGTCTATTGGCTCAGGGTGTCTGACCCTCCACGGGAGGAGCTGCAAGTTCGATGGCCACAGGCAGGAACGACCTCCCGTGCCGCCCAGTGGTGTATCTCGGTGGAATGTGGCCAAAGTCCAACAGTAAAAAGTTCAATATCTGGTCTACAAACACGTTCCTCGATCGTAATATGACCCAGATTGCACCATCTGTTGTTAACCACAACAGTAAGCACCCAACTCCTTTACACTTACCGCTCTCAGTGCACTTCTGGTCAGCCGGAACGGTCTGGAAGCCGTCCATGGAGAAGTTTTGATCGGGTATGTCCTCGTGCAGCCCCGTTCCAGTGAAACACATAACACTGCACTCCCGAAATGTTCTCTGATGCCTGGCTAGCACCGTCAACTCATCCATTTTATTACCCGCCGAACTCCTCTTCTCCATAAGTCTCTGTTGTCTTGAAGTCAACGTTTCAGGCCAAAACCCTTCATCAGGACTGGAAAGGAAGGGGGAAAAAGCCAGAATAAGAAGGTGGTGGGGAGAGGGGAAGGAGTACAAGCTGGCAGATGATAGCTGAAGCCAGGTGAGAGGGAAGGTGGGTTGGGGGGAGAAGGAAGAATGGAAAAACTGTGAGGTCTTAGGTGGATACGGTAAAGGGCTTAAGAATGAATTTGATGGGAGAGGAAAGTGGACCATCGGAGAAAGGGAAGGAGCAACAACACCAAAGATGGGAAGGAGAAGAAGTAAGAGGGGAGCCAGAATGGGAAAAGGAAAAAGAGCAAAAGGAGAGGATGGAAAAACTACTGGCAGTTAGAGACATTGATGTTCATGCCATCAGGTTGGAGGCTACCCACATGGAAATCTGTTCACCCCAAAAGGTTTGCATGGTTGGGCTGTAGCCCAGAGAACTCCAGGATTGATGGATCTTAGAAAATTAAAACATTACAAATGCTGGAAATCTGAACTACATACATATGCAAATGGCTGTAGCACCTGTGGAGAGAGATGAAAATTCTCTATTTCTTTTTGATGGATTTTTCTTGGACAAGTCCTGGAGTTAGGGGAACCAAATTAACAACTGAACAAGCTTAAAGCAAGGAATGGTCCACCCAATTTGTGCTGTTGGAGTGACAAAGTTTTCATTCTATAGTGTCACAATCCTTAAATGTGATGGGACAAAGGTGTATGATAGAAGAGCACAGAGGGAGCTTTATTTTGTATTTGACTTGTGCTGTCTCTACCCTGGGAGTGTCTGATGAGTTACTGTAGTAGGTTTACTCTGTGTCCAACCCCTGCTATCCCTGTCACTGTCACATAATCAGAATCAGGTTTAATATCACCAGCACATGCCGTGAAATTTCAAGTCAAGTCATCTTTTTATTGTCATTTCAACTGCTGGTACAGTACACAGTAAAAACAAGGCTATGTTTTTCAGGACCATGATGCTACATGAAACAATACAAAAACTACACTGAACTACATAAAACAACACAAAAACTACTAGACTACAGACCTACCCAGGACTGCATAAAGTGCACAAAACAGTGCAGGCATTACAATAAATAATAAACAAGACAATAGGCACGGTAGAGGGCAGTAGGTTGGTGTCAGTCCAGGCTCTGGGTATCGAGGAGTCTGATGGCTTGGGGGAAGAAATTGTTACATAGTCTGGTCGTGAGAGCCGAATGCTTCGGTGCCTTTTGCCAGATGGCAGGAGGGAAGAGAGTTTGTATGAGGGGTGCGTGGGGTCCTTCATAATGCTGTTTGCTTTACAGACGCAGCGTGTGGTGTAAATGTCTGTAATGGCGGGAAGAGAGACGCTGATGATCTTCTCAGCTGACCTCACTATCCGCTGCAGGGTCTTGCAATCCGAGATGGTGCAATTTCCAAACCAGGCAGTGATGCAGCTGCTCAGGATGCTCTCAATACAACCTCTGTAGAATGTGGTGAGGATGGGGGGGTGGCGGATGGACTTTTCTCAGCCTTTGCAGAAAGTAGAGACGCTGCTGGGCTTTCTTTGCTATGGAGCTGGTGTTGAGGGACCAGGTAAGATTCTCCGCCAGGTGAACACCAAGAAATTTGGTGCTCTTAACGATCCCTACGGAGGAGTCGTCGATGTTCAGCGGAGAGTGGTTGCTCCGTGTCCTCTTGAAGTCAACAACCATCTCTTTTGTTTTGTTCACATTCAGAGACAGGTTGTTGGCTCTGCACCAGTCTGTCAGCCGCTGCACCTCCTCTCTGTATGCTGACTCATCTTTCTTGCTGATGAGACCCACCATGGTCGTGTCATTGGCGAACTTGATGATGTGGTTTGAGCTTTGTGCTCTTTGTTGTCTTTGTGGCTGCAATACAATGTACTAATTAATAATAGAGAAAAAACTGTTAATTACAGTAAGTATATATATTAAATAGTTGAATTAAATAAGTAGTGCAAAAATTTTAAAAAAAACTAGCCAGGTAGTTTTCATGAGTTCAATGTCCATTTAGGAATTTGATGGCAGAGGGGAAGGAGAAGTTCCTGAATTGCTGAGTGTGTGTCTTCAGGCTCCTGTATGTCCTCCTTGATGGTAGCAATGAGAATAAGGCATGCCCTGGGTGATAGGCATCCTTAAAGATGGACACCACCTTGTTGAGGCTTTGCTCTTTGAAGATGTCCTGGGTACTACGGAGACTAGTGTCCATGATGGAGCTGACTAAGTTTACAAATCTCTGCAGCTTATTTCAATCCTGTGCGGTAGTTCCCACCAGACCAGATGGTGATACAGTCAGTTAGAATGCTTTGCACAGTACACCTATAGAAATTTGCGAGTGTCTTTGGTGACAAGACAAACTCCTAATGAAATGTAGCCACTGTTGTGCCTTCTTTGTAACTGCATCGATATGTTGGGCACAGGATAGATCCTCAGAGACGTTGACGCCCAGGAACTTCAATCCTTGAGTCCCAGAGTTAGAAAGCCCAACAAGTCTATGCCAACCAAGATGCCTACTTCAGCTCGTCCCATTTCCCCTGTATTTGGCCCTTTAAATGTTCCCTATCCATGTACCCCATCCAAATGTCTCTTCTCGTTAGATTCTGGACTAGTTCCTGAGGATTGGAGGGTGGCTAATGTAACCCCACTTTTTAAAAAGGAGGGAGAGAGAAACCGGGGAATTATAGACCGGTTAGCCTAACGTCGGTGGTGGGGAAACTGCTGGAGTCAGTTATCAAAGATGTGATAACAGCACATTTAGAAAGCGGTGAAATCATCGGACAAAGTCAACATGGATTTGTGAAAGGAAAATCATGTCTGACGAATCTCATTGAATTTTTTGAGGATGTAACTAGTAGAGTGGATAGGGGAAAACCAGTGGATGTGGTATATTTGGATTTTCAAAAGGCTTTTGACGAGGTCCCACACAGGAGATTAGTGTGCAAACTTAAAGCACATGGTATTGGGGGTAAGGTATTGATGTGGATGGAGAATTGGTTAGCAGACAGGAAGCAAAGAGTGGGAATAAACGGGACCTTTTCAGAATGGCAGGCGGTGACTAGTGGGGTACCACAAGGCTCAGTGCTGGGACCCCAGTTGTTTACAATATATATTAATGATTTGGATGAGGGAATTAAATGCAGCATCTCCAAGTTTGTGGATGACACGAAGCTGGGTGGCAGTGTTAGCTGTGAGGAGGATGCTAAGAGGATGCAGAGTGACTTGGATAGGTTGGGTGAGTGGGCAAATTCATGGCAGATGCAATTTAATGTGGATAAATGTGAAGTTATCCACTTTGGTAGCAAAAATAGGAAAACAGATTATTATCTGAATGGTGGCCGATTAGGAAAAGGGGAGGTGCAACGAGACCTGGGTGTCATTATACACCAGTCATTGAAAGTGGGCATGCAGGTACAGCAGGCGGTGAAAAAGGCGAATGGTATGCTGGCATTTATAGCGAGAGGATTCGAGTACAGGAGCAGGGAGATACTACTGCAGTTGTACAAAGCCTTGGTGAGACCACACCTGGAGTATTGTGTGCAGTTTTGGTCCCCTAATCTGAGGAAAGACATCCTTGCCATAGAGGGAGTACAAAGAAGGTTCACCAGATTGATTCCTGGGATGGCAGGACTTTCATATGAAGAAAGACTGGATGAACTGGGCTTGTACTCGTTGGAATTTAGAAGATTGAGGGGGGATCTGATTGAAACGTATAAAATCCTAAAGGGATTGGACAGGCTAGATGCAGGAAGATTGTTCCCGATGTCGGGGAAGTCCAGAACAAGCGGTCACAGTTTGAGGATAAAGGGGAAGCCTTTTAGGACCGAGATTAGGAAAAACTTCTTCACTCAGAGAGTGGTGAATCTGTGGAATTCTCTGCCACAGGAAACAGTTGAGGCCAGTTCATTGGCTATATTTAAGAGGGAGTTAGATATGGCCCTTGTGGCTACGGGGATCAGGGGGTATGGAGGGAAGGCTGGGGTGGGGTTCTGAGTTGGATGATCAGCCATGATCATAATAAATGGCGGTGCAGGCTCGAAGGGCCGAATGGCGTACTCCTGCACCTATTTTCTATGTTTCTATATATATTGTAATTGTTGCCACCTCTACCAGAGTCTGGCAGCTTGCTCCACATACCAACCATTCTCTGTCTGAATAATTTGCTCCTTGCGTCCTCTTTAAATCTCTCCCCTCTCACCATAAACGTCTGCCTTTTAGCTTTCAACTTGACTACTCTGTGGAAAGACTGTGACTATCCTCATCTACCTAAGCCCTTTACGATTTTATGAGCTTTTATATGTAGTTGTGTTTAGAGATACATCACAGTAGCAAGCCTAATGAATCCCGTGAAACCAAATTGCATCCATGTGACCAATTAACCTAGTGCACGCCTTTGGAATTGAACACAGTGGATGTGGTTAGTGGGGGAATCTAGGACCAGAGGGCACAGCCTCAGAATAGAGGGACGACCATTTAGAAAAAAGATGAGGAGGAATTTCTTTAGCCAGAGGGTGGTGAATCAGTGGAATTCATTGCCACAGACGGCTGTGGAGGCCAAGTCATTGGGAACATTTAAAGCAGAGGTTGATAGGTTCTTTATTAGTCAGGGTGACAAAGGTTAAGGGGAGAAGGCAGGATAATGGGGTTGATATAGATAACAAGTTAGCTATGATAGAATCGTGGAGCAGACTCAATGGGCTGAATGGCTTATGTTTATGATTTTATGGTCTTATAACCATACCACCTGGTAATCATGGGCAGAACATACAAATTCCTCTTAACTGCTAATCTACTGTGCTGCCCTTCTACAAGACCATCCCTCATCTTTCTTCACACCAGGTAAAACAGTCCTGGCCTACTCTGTCCTGCTCAAGCCCTCTAGTACTGGGAGTGTATGATGGGGCACTTAAAGAGAGTTTTACTCAATGTTCTAAAACAGGCAGTCCCAGCCTGCTGGTGTATGACAAGTGGTAGACGTAACTCTGACTATCCACCAGTACATGTATCAGTTTCAGAGTGCAGGAGGTTGTTCTGTGATATTAAATCTAGCAAATGGCTGCTCTCACCCATAAAGAGCCAGAGTCCGATGAGCTTCCGGAGAACTAGGAGCAAAGAGAGACTGCAGTGCCCCTGCTAATCATACCAAAGCAAGTGGTTTGTTATCACTTAGATCCTCAGGAATTTGCACTGTCTCCTGGTCGAATTCCAAGATTCCACAAGCAATGTAAAGCCCCAGGCTTTGAGCAAGTGTTTGCATTTCAATGACACCCTTCATGGCCTCTTCATTGTAAAGAAATTAACTATGCCCCTGTTTCATGGCAGGCAAAAGTGATTGATTAATATTAATCCCTTCTCTCCCTCACAGATGTTGCCTGAATGGGAGCATTTCCTAATTTCAGGATCTGTAAACATTGGAAAGGTTTACACAAATTCAGTGTAGGAAATATTCCTGCCAATCTACGTGCATCACAAAACAATTTGCTAATAACTAGATAACATATTTCGTTGGCTATGTTGATTAAGTGTAGACATTGACCATTATATCAGGGAGATCATGGTAGTTTCCAAAAAAATGTGATTATTTAAAACAGAAGTACTGCATACCATTCCAAAATCCAACCACCTCTCATGGTTTCTCACAAATATCCTGACTACAGGCTGTCCAAACTGCGTCACGCAAAGACTCCACTGTTTTCCCAATCTTTATCTAAGCATCAACCACTTTTATTTGCCCTAAAGCATTAACATTGTTTAAAGATGAAAGATTTAAAGATTATCTTTATTTGTCACATGCTCATTGAAACAGTGAAATGGGTTGTTTGTGACAACCAACACAGCCCAAGGATGTGCTGGGGGCAGCCCACAAGTGTTGCCACGCTTCCTGTGCCAACATAGCATGCCCACAACTTCCTGGTCCATTTTTGGAATCTGGGAGGAAATCAGAGCACCCAAAGGACGCACACATTGTCATAGGAATAATTTACAAACTCCTTACAGGCAGCAAGCAGCAAGAATTGAACCCCGATACCGATCACTGGAGCTGTAAGCTGTTACACTAACTGCTGTGGTACCATGGTACCTTTATTACTTTACATTTAAACGACTGATTTTATTTTCAACCCCTTTTCCCCCACCTTTTCTCCATACCTCTTAATCAATCAATAACCAATCAACTGGATAGGCTGAGAAGGAGCAACAAAAATCAGATGGAGGAACAGTGGATTGAGCATCGCCTGCAAGTCAGAGGCCTGATATCTATGAGTCTGTGACTGCGAAATCCGAGCCCGATATCTGCGAGTCTGAGAGTTTGGTATTGGACTGTTGCTGTTTGTCATCTATATCAACAATCTGGATGATAATGTGGTAAACTGGATCAGCAAATTTGCAGATGACACCAAGATTGGGGCTGTTGTGGACAGCGAGAAAACCTATTAAAGCTTGCAGAGGGATCTGGACCAGATAGAAAAATGGGCTGAAAAAATGGCAGATGGAACTTAGTGCAGATAAGTGTGAGGTGTTGCACTTTAGGAGGACAAACAAGGGTAGGACTGACATGGTGAGCATCTGGCACCGCGGAGTACGATAGTACAGAGGGATCTGGGAATACAGGTCCATAGTGGCATCACAGGTAGATAGGACTGTAAAGAAAGCATTTGGCATATTGGCTTTCATAAATTCATGAATGTATTGAGTACAGAAGATGGGATGTTATGTTGAAGTTGTATAAGATGTTGGTGAGACCTAATTTAGAGTATTGTGTGCAGTTTTGGTCACCTGCCTACAGGAAAGATGTCAATAAGTTTGAAAGAGTGAAGAGAAAATTTAAAAGGCTGCTGCTAGAAATTGAGGACCTGAGTTATTGGGAAAGATTGAATAGGTTAAGACTTTATTCACTGGAGTATAGAAGAATGAGAGCAGATTTGGTAGAGGTATGCAGCGTTATGAGGCATTTTGATGGGGATAATGCAGGCAGGCTTTTTCCACTGAGGTTGGGTGAGACTAGAACTAGTGGTCATGGGTTAAGGGCGAAAGGTGAAATGTTTAAGCGGAACAATGGGGGGGGGCACTTCTTCACTCAGAGGGTGGTGAGAGTGTGGAACAAGCTGCCAGCGCAAATGGTGGATGTGGGTTTGATTTCAACATTTAAAAGAAAGTTGTACATGGATGGGTGGTTATGATCTGGTTGCAGGTCAATGGGACTAGGCAGATCAGTGTGGACTAGATGGGCTGAGTGGCCTGCTTCTGTCCTGTTGTGTTCTATGACTCTGGAGGCAGCCTGTCTGTCTGTGTGCTAGTGGTTGGGAGGGAGGAAAGAGGCAAGAGGCTTGCTTTCCTGCTGTCTTTATATTGATGTTGTGCTTGCTGCCTGTATTGTTCGGCTGAACGTTATGAGCACACTATATTGGCACTGGAATGTGTGGTGACACTTGCCTCCAGCACCCCCTTACTTTACTGTATGTGTTGATGTGCATGTGATAAGTGAATTAATCTAAATCTGAATCTGTGGGGGGGGGGGAGGAATTGTTGAGGATTTGGGTTGAAACTGTGCATCAGGACTGATAAGGAGCCTCGGGCCTGCAACGTTGACTGCTTATCCTTCTTCATAGATGCTGCCTGCTTCAAGCATTTTGTGTGTGTTGCTCTGGATTTCCTGCATCTGAAGAATTTCTTGTGTCGGTGACTGGGACTTCATGGAATCTCACAGATCAGGAAAGTTTCTTTCCAGGCTTTGGCAGCTGCACAACCACCACACTTCCTGCAAATATTTAGAATCCTCTGGAAAAGTAAGTGTGAACCTGACCAACAGGACATTTCAGGGGAAAAACTGCAGCCATCCAATCTGAATAACTTCCCCAGGGACAAGGAAACTATATGGAGATTGAGCAGGGAGAACCTGGTACTTGTGCCTGGGTTTGTTGCTGTCCCTACAGGAAATGCATTTTGCTGCTTAATAATATGTGAAGCAAGAGACAACTCAATGCTTTCTATTAGAGCAAGATCATTCTCAATGTGTCGTGAGGAGAAAGTCAAGGAATCCCATTCACAGACCTTCATTTCATAATTATGAGAAATGAGACGCAAAAGATCACAGATGCTGATACCGTGGGTGCATGGTAGTACCATTAGCACCACTTGGGGAATCAGAGCTCAAATCCAGCATCCTCTGGGTCCAATAGGTTAATTGGTCACTGTAAATTGTCATTGTTCTGTGATTAGGAAAGG
Source organism: Mobula birostris (assembly GCF_030028105.1). Taxonomy (NCBI): domain Eukaryota; kingdom Metazoa; phylum Chordata; class Chondrichthyes; order Myliobatiformes; family Myliobatidae; genus Mobula; species Mobula birostris. The sequence continues at coordinate 16,175,610 of NC_092390.1, forward strand.
TATGTTGCATCTGGAGTTTCTCCGGTTAACGGACAATTTCCCTCCACGCCTCTCTGATGTAGTGGGGAACCACATACGAGGCAAGTTACAGCAGTGATTTACCATTGCCTTCTGCTTGTAACCCGGCACGGATAGAAAGCATGCAGGGGAGCCGGCTGGATTTAAACTCGGGACCTTTCGTCCCAGAGTCCGGCGCTGATGCCACTAGGCCACCAGCTGGGTCCCTGTGATTAGGCTAGAGTTAAATAGGTGGTTTGCTGGGCAGTGTGGCTCAGTGGGCCAGTTCCACGTTGAATTTCTGAATAAATAAATGCTGGTATTTGGGGTAAAATACAATTGTGGAGGAATCAGTGGGTTGAGTAGATCTTTTGTGATGGGGTATAGGGTGTAAGGACTTTCCTGAACCCGGCTCTCAACCCAAAATGGATACTAATTCTTTCACTGTACCTACACCCTCCCCCAAATGATGCTGCTTGACCTGCTGGGTTCCTCTAGCAGTTTGACTTGCTTACATTAAATGTAATTATGCTCAGTTCATTCTGTAATTTCTGGATTATTTCACTCCAATGGAGTTAGAGTCACCTGCACTGAATTACAAACTTTGAGTCATTGATGAAAAAGGACAGGCCTATCAGAGAACTGTACTCAGCATCCACCATCTCATCCCCTTGTCACATTCTGTACAGATAATGCTTTTTGGTATAGAATTGGAGGAAGGCAGCAGGGAAACAGGCCCTTCAGCCCAACTGGTCCATGCCTACCACAGCATCCTCATGTCCTTGTCATCCATGATATTCTCCTCAGTAAACACCAAAAAGAAAACCTCAGCCATCTCCTGTGGCTCCACAGGATAGGCAGCCCTGATGGTTCTTAAGATGATCTAGTCAGAATCAGTTTAATATCACTGGCATATGTGGTGAAAATTGTTACCTTTCTGGCAGTAATACATTGAAATACATGATTAATACATAGAAAAAAAACTGAATTGCAACAAGTATATATAGGTCTATTAAACAGTCATGTTAAAATAAGCAGTGTTAAAAAACAGAAAGAAGAAAGTAGTGAAGTAGTGATTATGGGTTCAATGTTCATTTAGAAATTGTATGGCGGGGGGAAGAAGCTGTCACTGATTTGCTGAATGTGTGCCTTCAGGCTCCTGTACCTACCTCATGGTAACAATGAAAAGAGGGCATGTTTGGGGTGGTCTGTCCTTCGTCACCCTTTTACTGTTAAATCACTGACCACTATGAAACGGATACACATCTCTCTCCCTTATTAGAGAGAGAGAGAGCCTGTGGTATGTCCAATGCCGGGTGAACAATGTAGCCTTTGGAGTACTGCAAGTCTGTGTCTTTGCTGTTGCCTTGCTCACGCCTGAGTACTTGGTGGCGGGTATCGATGCTTTTTTATTGCTGGTGGGAGGAGTGGGGATTGTTGCTTGCTGCCGCTTATCCAGTGGGGGGGGGGGGTGGAACTTTGAGGTTCTAACATTTAAGTGTTGTTTGTTCTTTGGGGCACTCCTCTGTTTTCGTGGATGGTTGCAAAGAGAAAGCATTTCAGGATGTATATTGTATATATTTCTCTGACATTAAATGTACCTTTGAAACAGCCTAGATATCTCTCATTAGCCAAGGTTCCGTGAACTTAGTATGTCTATCCTTCAACCTAAGAGGAACATGGTGCCCCCTGGACTTTTGATATGACCAGTCCTGCCATTCTCTTGCCTTGTTTCTGTTATGGTCACAATATCCCAGTCCTTATAGGCAATCTACACCCTCCATTCATCTGCTACCTGCATTGAAATAGAAGCAGTTTAACACAGTGGTTCCATCCGCCCACTTACTGTAAACGTGGCTATCCTGAATACCAGACTTACATCAGTTATATGACTTCTTTCAGTTAGTCCTGACGAAGGGTCTCGGCCTGAAACGTCGATTGTACCTCATCCTACAGATGCTGCCTGGCCTGCTGCGTTCACCAGCAACTTTGATGTGCATTGCTTGAAGTTCCAGCGTCTGCAGATTTCCTCGTGTTTCTCAGACATACACGCTTCGGTTGCAGCACATCTTCTCACGGACTTTACCCTCCCCCGTTCCAAATCCCTGAAAAACTCTTTTAAGCCTCCCTGCTGGCAAAAGCAAATTTTCATGCTAGGATATTGGACCCTCCTCTGGTTCAAGTGCAACCCATCCCTCTTGTACAGGTTGCCTGTACCTCTGAAGAGATCCCAATGATCAAAGAAGCTGAATCTTTGCCCCCTGCACCAGCTCTTCAGCAACACATTCAGCTGGTTTTTGTTTCTGTTCCTGGACTCATGAGCACATTTTATACTCATGATTTCTTATATAAGTTTATGAGATATGGACTTCTCTTCCTCATGGAATTGTTAACACACAGTCCATTGCACCTCATTGAGCTAATGCTATCTCCTGCTACATACCCAATCATTATTTATCTATTATTAGCACAGTTTGCCTTCTTTTGCTCATTGACTGTTTGTCAGTCTTTCTTTGTAGATTTTTCATGGATACTATTGTATTTCTCAGTTCTACTGTGAGTACCTGCAAGAAAATGAATCTCAGGTGTATGTGGTGACATACTTTGATATAAATTTACTTTAAACTTTGTTCTGGAACAATTGAATCAGTCTCTTTCTCGGACCTTTCCGTATATGATTCATGACCTGTATGTTATTTGTTTATTGTTTGCATGGTTTGTTCATTTTCACACATTGGGTGCTTGATGGTCTTCGTAGTGTGGGATTTTAATGGGTTCTATTGCGTTTCTTTGTTTTGTGGCTGCCTGCAAGATGAATCTGAAGGTTGTAAATGGTATACATACTTCGATAATAAATGTACTTTGAACATATACTGTAAGTAGACATTACTTTCTCATAACTACCTATCCAATTCCCTTTTAAATACACCAAATTATTTGTATAGGCAATGAACGTTAGTTCATAACATTCTGATTAAGAAAAAAATTCTTCATATCTTCTATTTTATCTTTCACTCAAAATTTTAACACAGTGTCTTGGACGCTTCAAAAGTTCTTCTCTCACCTTATTCACCCCGAGGGAAATAACCACCACTTCTCCAGTCCGATTTCATAACTGAAACATGCATTTCATAAAAAAATTGACATAAGACAAACATGTTTGACTTTATTCACTTCTTCTAAATCACACAGAATGCCATGGACTCTAGGCATAATCAGTGCAATGGTTGGCAAGAACGTGATGGGCTGAAGGGCCTATTTCCATGTTGCTAATCTGTTCCTAATATTGTTATTTCAGTATCTTCTGACTGGTTTGTTGTGACTGTTTATGATCAAAGGCTTCTGGTTTCTTTGCATTTGCATTCTGGCAGTGTTCCATTATTCCTCCAGGATTCATATTTCCAAGCCTGCCTGGCCTTCCACATGTACTGAATTAGACCTGCGAATGGTTGTGGTGGTGGTGGGGGGGGGGGTGCTGAGGGTGGTTGTGGTTCTGCTATAGAGAAGTGCATAATTCACATTCCTGTAACAAATGATGTAACTAGACAAAAATTTATCCTTGAAAGTAAATCACTCAAGATGTATCTGCATAGAACTAAATGACACTACACATAATCTGTTTTTGAGATTTTTTTTGAAATGGAAAGCTCTCGCCTACGTTTCTTTTTAAAACAAACAGCTGCATCATCACATCTGTTGCAAAGATAACAAGTTAGGACTTCTCCCTGAAAAGAGTTCGTACAATCTTTGCTCTCACCCCAGGGCATTGTCTATCTGCACTGCATTTTTTTTCCCTGTAATACTTTATTCTATACTCTGGAATTCTTTTCCGTCGTACTACCTTAATACACTGTTGCAATGAATTGATCTGTACGCAAGTTTTTCACTGTTATCTCAGTCCATCCAGCAATAATAAACCCATTTACATTGCCCCTTTAAATGGAGGCTACTCCCCCCCCACCACAACTTTTTGATAAACACAGCAAGTTAATGATTGGAGCAGTAAAATCACGAGGTCGGTTGCTATAGAAATTGCTGAAAGAGCAAGTTAAATAATAACTAAGCGATTTCTTCCCCCTTCCTCCCTCCGCTTTATAAAATTAGGTCACTAGATGTTGAGGTGAGAGGGGGGGTGGGTAGATTGACCACGACGCATGCCCAGATTTAAAGCCCAGTCACACGCATGCGCAGTCGCCTGCCGTTGTCACCCAAGGCGCATGCGAAGCTAAATGCCACCGCCTTTTAAAAACAATTGCCACGCATGCGTGCTGAGGGAAAGCTTTATAAAAAGGAAGACAGCAGAATTACAATCTGGGAATTACAGTACATCGCCGCAAAAGCGTAATCGTTTAGAGAATAAAAGTAAATCATCCGTTGCTAATCTGAAGAAGCGACCTTAAAGAAGATGCTATTTTTCGCACATAAAAATGGGAGTTTAGACAAACCGGTTGACACTGGTTTCGGGCGGTTTCGACGCATGCGCAGTTTGCGTCACGTCCAACTCCCAGCAGCCTCCCTTTAACATTTAGATGCCTAAAACGACAGTAATTAGAGTCGTCAATGACAGAAATGAAAATAGCAATATTATCGTTAAATAGGTCAATAAAAAAAGGGCTCTGCAGACCATATACCTGAAACGAGGCGCATGCGCACAGGTTTTCCCTCCTATATCTTATCAGCAAAAAAAATCGCGGATTTTGTGCATACAGAACAAATAGATAATGAATCTGGGATAATATGGACAATAAATTTTCGAAAATGAATTTAAAGTGAAAATATATTTGGGGTTCGTGCCATAGGGGGCAAAGGATGCCACTGCGCATGCGGACTGCCCTAGGAAGGGACGGGCTTCGGTTCTACGCATGCGCACTGCTGAAGGGGTAGCTTCGCGTCCGCGCTGCGCCTGCAGAAGGAAGAGTCGCCGTCGATAACGCGCATGCGGAGTGCTGAGGAGGCGGGGCGAAATGCGGACGCTTGCATGCGGATGGGATGGGAGCCCGTGACGAAGATGCGGCTGCGCATGCGCTCCGGGTGGAGGGGAAGCGGGTGATGGGTGGTAGTTGTCAGTGCGCATGCGGAGGGGCGGGCCAGCTATCCCAGAGTGCTTCTGTAGACAACAAGGGACGGAAGCTAGTGATCGCTTGCTTGTCCTGAGGAGAAAATAAAAGACGCCTTTTATTTAAAAAATAATTTCCTGCTCTGTAAATAAGGAGGGTTGACGAACGGCAGACTTTTGGGATTCGGCTGTTGTACTTAAGGTTCGGGCGACGAGCGTCGCGGTGGTGTCCGGTCCTCCGGTCACCATGGTACAGACGGACAAAGTACCCAGCGGGCCGCAGGAGAACGGCGGCGCCGGAGGTGACTGTTCACCGCCCGCCCAGCTCAGTCCTACCCCCGCCCCTGCTGAGCCCAGTCTCCCCATCCCGCCACCCGGCGACACGCCGGCCGCCGCCTCCGCCGAGCCCGGTGCCGCTCCCGACCCGACCATCGGCAACGGCACACTCGATAATCGTCCTCCGCCCCAGCGGCCGGAGCCTCCCGGAGGCAAGAGGAAGTTCCTCTGCGGTGTCGTGGAAGGTAAATGGTTAAATTGCCATGCAGCTGTTCTTTGTGGATTATAACCACGTCATTGCCTTGAGTAAGTGATGCACCTTGTAGATGCGTCGCGGTTCATTTCTTGGTGTCGAAGCTGCAGCTTTTTTTTGTCTGGCCCCTTCCTGCCGCTGTTGGGGGAGGGGCGGTATGACTGTGATGTCACAATCTTCCACGGCTCTTTCTCCCCGTCCCAGTCCTGTGAAGACCAGGGCATTTCGCAGCACGGGGGAGGGGGCACCTCGGCGGGCAGGGTGGTACTAGTTACTGGGTCGTCCGGCTTGTCTTTCAGAGTCTGTGAGCTGCTGTCTCTCTGGAGGCATGGATCCAATTGGAACATTTAACTCTCGCTGTGTCTTTTTAATATGGAGGTGAGGAATTTTTTTTTAGCGTTGTAGGTCACATTTAGAGTTCTCCAATCTGGAGAACGGTGGGGGTTATGGGGAGCTGGTGGGGGGGGGGTCAGCATCAACTTCACTGTCAACTTCAGAGTTAAGTGGATTTACAGTTGATTCATTATTTTATGTAAATCCGGAGGTGAACGCCAGCGCTGATAATTTGATCATTAAAATGTTGAGTGGGTCTTGTTTTGAAAGGTTGCTTTTCATGCTAAGGAATTGTGTATATGAGCCCGTATTGTGTAACTCTCCCAAATAATGGCCGAACAATGTATGTTCGTTCCGTGGAGGGCAATAGGTGCAGTCCTTCACAATGGCAATCAGTTTAATGTTAAGTCCACGCCAACTTGACTCTTCATAGCTTGCTATTTACATAGCTGAGGAATAAAGGTCACAATTAGGCTGACAGCTTCCAGAGCACGTGCATTATTTTCTTCCATAATACCACCATTGAGCAAATGTTTGGTTCATAAGTCATGTGCTAGTTGGTGTTTTAAAAATGTTAATATTTTAGGTTTTAAACTCAGATGTTGGGGGGGGGGGAGTGCCTTTACTGACTTTGAGAATTCAGCTAATTATAGAACCTGAATTGAGACACGAGTAATTATAAGGCATTATGCACAGATTGGATTTCCTCTTTTTCAGGGTGTTCTCTTGGTTCACAGGCAGACATTTTGTTTCAAGTTCTCTTGTTGTGACGACATGAAGTTGTGCTCCAGTAATGATGAAAATAGACGACACAAAATGTCTGCTGTGAAATTGCTTTAAAACACTCAAACTCGCTTGAGCTGACCTAATTTTAGTAAGATCTGGGTATCTCCTTATTAATGTATATTTATCAAAAATATGGGAGTACGTTATAAGATTTCAACATATTATCCTTTTATTGTTTCAAAGATTGGTTGCATAATATTCTCACTGTGTCCAAGGCTAGATCGTGAGTTGAAATAGGCTTGTAAGATTGCTGAGTTTTTAGTTAGCTGGAGGACTAATCATGGTTATTCTGTTTCATTGACTTTTGCCTCAAATTGCAAACCAACTTAAAAGGTGATTATAATGTAAAGTAATTTTTTTAAATCCTCTATCTGTTCACTGCTTTGTCTGCTGTTATTAAATGTGGGATTGTTGTCTGCTCACTTCATATCCTTTCAGGTCTGCAAGGCTACTTTTGAGCTTTTGATGTGTTATACAGCTACTTCACACAAAAATGATCATTTGTAATTCTCTGTTTGGCATGTAGCCTGATACTGTTAATTGTGATTTTTGGCCACAGGTTTACTCGTTTTGTTACTCTGATCTTTGCCCAGTTCAGTCCTTTGCTCTGGACCTTTCATCCTAAATCATTTTTTCTCCCTTGAACCATAGTGTTGTCTATTTGCTCCATAAATGTTGTCAGACTTGCTGAGTTTTTCCAGCATCTGCAGAATCTATCTTGTTTGTAATTAGAGATTTATTTTATTATCTTCAATGGTGTACCCTTGTTGCCCAAAGCCACCTACTACTGATCATGAATGTATTGAAGAATAGTTAACTGTGGGTTAAAACAACTCCGATGTCTCCATAAGGTGAAGTTAGTCAAATTGGATTTGCTGGCTAATTTGGTGAAAATGTGATGAGTGACCTACAACATAGAGAATGGTGGTAGGTATTAAATGAGTGAGTTTAATATATCGAGATGGTGCTATCGGATTTGCAGTGTATTAGGACCTGAGTTAATTGAAATGACCAGAGCGCTGTCCAAAGTTGTTAAGGCCAAATCCTTTATCGGACCTCCCAATCAGTTTATGAATGGTGATTGTGGTAATCATTATATTCAGCGATATACAGCACAGAAACAGGCCTTTTACCCCAACAAACGCATATGGATCAAGTGGTGGAATTGAGCTAGTCCTATTTGTATTCAGTGAGTTGAAATATTAAACTGAAATGTTGAATACTTCGTTTCTGACTTTTGTGCTACTGTGCTGCTTTAAATGAGAATGCACTCAAGATGTAATCTCACTGACTGCTAACTGTACAATGAGTTCTTAACTGTGAAAGGTCTGTTAAATTTCATTAAATTTTATTCTGTTGGGGAACAGTGGTAATTTGGATGTTAACAGGCTGCAACAGAATGATTCTCCATCTGGCCATTTTGCCTGCTATGAGCTAATCCTTGTGCTGAAACACCCACTGCACCAAGCTGCTTTCACCAGGTCTCTTAATATATCCATTTGACTCTGTTATTTTAAAGCCTTTGTGTAAAATTGAGCATTGTTTATGTTGTGGTTTTGATTATTTGCAAAGTGATAGAAATAATGCTGTCTTTCTCCTCCTGGAGTTAGTGAATTGAACTTGCTGACACAGTATTACCAATGCCAATGGAATCTGCCTAAACTATTACAGTCTATCCTGCAACAGCTGGCAGCCTGCTGTTGGTTCACTGCCACGTTCCTTTTTCACTTTAAGAATCAAGATTTATCCTTTTGTCTTCCTTGCAGGCCTACTTGTGAATTATATTCTCCGTGGTTGTACAAAAGGAAGTGGGGGTGGGAGAATGAATGTGTTATCTGCATACTTTAATTTGTCAAATTAGTCCAGTCAATTTCATTCAAGTGTTACTCACTAAACCTGGTCATTGATATTGCAGGATTAAAAACAGCTGTAGACAGTTCTTTGTGGTTGTCCATGCAACTGATGCCTTTCAGTTTAGAAAGAAAAATGCACAAACTGCATTTGCAAGCTAATGTTTTGGCAGTGTTGCCTAATTGGTGGGAGTGTTGGACAGCAGTGATTTAGGTCATTATTGGGTGAATGCACCATTTTAAAATTATTAGTGCTATTCCTGGCTCCTAAACCTCTGCACAATTGCATGGAGGTGATCTGGGCTTTTTATTCGTTGTCTTATTGCTATTAAGTAGGAGAGAATGCAGGATACTTGATGTGTCCTTGTGCATGGGAGTACAATTGCTTTAGGGCACAATTTTGGAGGTGGAATGGCCTGATTATTCAACATGATGTTCTCCTAGACAATCAGTTCCCTTTGGGATTATTGTGACAGCTGTTCTCTAATAAACTTAGGCACTCACATGCACAACATTTTTGTCTCCAGTCTATCCCGTGTATATTCCAAATCAACTGCTTGGGTTATCTGGCTGGACTGTTTTCTTCAGACCTAACCTTTCTGGAATGTGTTTTCCAATCTTCACTCATTCTCAGTTTTGCTTTGTTGCAGATGGTTTGGGAAAACAATGTGAATAAATTGTCCATTCACTTTTCTTGGTTTCCTCATTGTTCCTTGTATTTGATAACTTGGACCTTTCCTGTGTTGCTGTATGTGTGGGAGCATCTGAGTGATTCTTGAAAGTACTCGGGTGTTTCGTGTTATGGTTAATTGAAATACAGATGACTAGCATTGCTTTGTTACCCATTCATTAAGGTAAGGTTTGTATTAAACCTTCAGAAACAAGATGTATATCAGAAAAGGCAAAAACAAATCTTTTTTTTAAAAAAAGTGGCAAACTGCAGTTAATTAGGGAACCCTCTTGGTTTGGCAAATGTTGCACTTAATGAAATGAATCAGGATAGTCTTTGAACTTTCCTCACGTCATTGGTTTCAGGGTCACAGTTTAGTTTTATTTAGACTCACCAGAAATGTGAGTTTGGACAGGAAACAACTGCCACAGGCGGTCTAAATGTAGGAAAGAAGTTCATTACAGAGCACATTGACCATGGCTGATATTTTTTGCATTTTGACCATCAACTACTATGTAAACTTGTAACAGTGCAATATGGTAACACTCTCAAAGCGCTGGAGGACGAAGGGTTCCGGCCCAAAACGTTGATTGTTCGTTTCCACGGATGCTGCCCGACCTGCTGAGTTCCTCCAGCATTTTGTGAGTGTTGCTTTGACCCCAGCATCTGCAGGGTATTTTGTGAATGCAATATGGTATTGTGTAGTACGAGGAATTAGGTTTGGTTTGATATGAGTGAATACACATTAGAAAAAGCTAATTTGCTATGTATTGCACTTGATTCTGAGTTTGCTAATAAGCCAACTGCTCAACGTATGGCTGTCAATGAAGCATACAAGTATCTAAATACAAAAATATTTCTAATATAGATTGAGTTCCCCTTATCCGAGATTTGAAATTTTTTGGGTGCTGAGCTGACACCTCTAATGGAAAAATTCCACAAGGTGCTGGGAAGGTTCCCAGGTGATGTACATGTCCCTGCACACTGTAGACAATTCTGAGAAATGATCTGTTGCTGCCAGCTTGTTTTCAGCAAGTGTCATATCCAGACCTTGCATTACTCAGTGATTACCGTGTGGTTTGTGCTTACTGTCTCAAACACAAAATTAAATAAGTTATAAAACTACCTTCAGATTAAATGTAATATAAAAGGGTTTTGTGTTTATACTTGGGTCTCATCCCTAAGGTATCTCATTATATAGATGCAAGTATTCCAAAATATGAAATCTGTGGACACTTTTCTCCCCAAGCATTTTGTATCCTTTTTTCCTCCACCCCATGCCAAAGTAGAAGGATGCTAATTATCTTTTAAATATGGGGTTCCCAATTTTTTTAAATGCCATAGACCTCTACTATTGACAAGAGGGATTAGTGGACACCTGGTTGGGAACCTCTTGTTTTAAATGGATGTCTTATGACTAAGATTTCTGAAATATCTCCCTCTGTGGCAAAACAATAGCACTACTTCAAGGCTTCAATTTAATGTATTTTTAATTTCCTAGGGGCAATAAAGGATAATAGTGTTTGCGTGGTATAATTTGCAGGAAACTTTGCCTAATTTTAACCTATTCCTATTTATGGTCAAGGTCAAAACATAAATTGGGGCTGATTATTGGTGTTGATGTGGCGGTGTTGCTGTGAGATCATTGGTTCTTGGGTTGTCAGGGCAACAATTGTTCTGCATCAAGGGATCCACTGACAGCTGTTTGTGTAACTGGGTAGTGTAGTCTGAGTTTAAAGCAGTGTGAGACCTGCACACTAAGCATTCTTAGAAACTGCATTTTTGAGTGATGTGTTGTAGCTGAATGCATGGACACTCAAATGGGGCGATGTACATTTAGATATAGTAGATGAGCACAATTGTAAGATTGAGATGTGCACGTTGCCCTCAGCACATCCTTGCCTTCCACTGTTTTCGGTGTACATGTGGTCAGTGAAATGTTGATTAATGAATTGGACATAGTAAGACATGAGAAAATTTGATGAGATTAGATAAAGGAAGAATGAGGTATTTTTGCTGTCTTTTTGCATGAATTTTTTTGTAATTTATAGTGCATTTTATGTATTGTACTGCTGCAAAGCAGTGAATTTCATGGCATATCTGTAATAATAAACTTGATTCTGAGGCTTAGTGAAGCAAAGATATGGGGTAGATCAAGGTTTCAGCTCTGTATGAACCAGTGTAGGAGGTAGAGGTAATGGATGAAAATAGATTTACTTGAAGTTGAGATGGTATCAGCAGCAGAGCTGTTTAAATTATTCTCCAGTTGAGCAGTGATTTGAACAGTCCCATTACTGCATGTAGTGAACTAATTTGTAAATTTTCATTTCAGCATTTTCTTTCAATCCAGTCTTTCATTTCCTTATGTCTGGTCCAATGATTTTATAAAGAACTTTTGAACCAAGTTGATTATTTTCCATATGCAAAATCGCTACCATCAGACTGTAATTAGGAGTCAGCAGATGCTGTGACATATAGATAATATAAATCTCCATGTTTTTCTTTTGTGTCAGAATAAAATCTGCTTTCCTAATGCAGGGGTCCCGAACCTTTTTCGCACTGCGGACCAGTTTCATATTGACAATATTCTTGCGGACCGGCCGACTGTTGGGGGGGGGGTAGGGTTGCCAACGGACAAGAGTAGCAGTCAAATACGTTGGATTTACCCCCGAGAAAGACTACAATGGCCATGAAGCCTTGCGCAGGCACCATTGCGCATGCGTGTACGTGCCCATTTTTTCTACAAATCATTTTTGGCGATTCTGTTGGGGGGGATGTTAATCACGAACGCAATATAGGTGATAAGTGGCTAATACACTCAATTTCGTTTCTAAGAGGGTTTATCTAGCGAATTTAAAATTAAACACAGCGCATATTTTCCTCGCATGAATATAGCGATAAGTCAATTATTAGGGGAGCTTGAAGTAAGTGTTGAATGAACTTCCAGTAGAAGTGGTAGAGGCAGGTTCGGTATTATCATTTAAAGAAAAATTGGATAGGTATATGGACAGGAAAGGAATGGAGGGTTATGGGCTGAGTGCAGGTCGGTGGGACTAGGTGAAAGTAGCGTTCGGCACGGACTAGAAGGGCAGAGATTGCCTATTTCCGTGCTGTAATTGTTATATGGTTATATAAGTCAATAGCATCATAACATTTTAAGTGATGTTTGGATATTAAACACACAGCACATATTTTCCCTGTATGAACATATAAAATCATTGCAACACACCAATATCACTGAACCAGTGGGAGCCCTGGCCTCGTTTTCCTGCAACAAGACGGTCCCATCGAGGGGTGATGGGAGACATCGATACTCGAAGGAGGTTCCTTATGTCCAGTCCATTCCGCAATTTAGTTTTCGTTGCATTCATTGCAGAGATATGTTGGAAATGGGAGCAATGTTTTCAGTTCTTTCGTGGCTATCTCCGGATATTCAGCCTTGATTTTGATCCAGAATGCCGGCAGAGATGTTATGTCAAGCATACTTTTCAGCCCACCATCATTTGCAAACTCGAGGAGTTGATCTTCCCGCGCTGACATGGATGACGTGTGCGTAATGACCTCGCGTGCGTTCAAGTTGAACAGTGGGCATGACAGGGAATGAGGAAAGGTGCAGCTGACTCCTAACGCCAAACGATATCGTTTCCTCGTGGCCTGGTAGCGCATACTTTGCGGCCCGGTGGTTGGGGACCGCTGTCCTAATGTATACCATTATTTCTGTGCTTTTGGGTCCTTATAAGTCCATTTCCTGAGCTGGACTTGAATTTGGTGACTTGACCACCTTGCAATATCCTAAGGCCCTTGGTTAAGGCTAACTGCAATGAACAAAATATTTGAGGCCAAAAATAAATCCACTCTTCAAAAGCAATCTTTAGAAAGACCTCAGTGAGCATGTTTGGTTGCAACGGAGGCTCAGAGCTGCATAGAAAGGGTGCAAATTAGGTCCCAAGACTGGGCTTGGTTTGCAACTGTCAGTATCCTGAGTACCTACACTATTTTGTATGGGGCAGCACAGTATTGTAGTGGTTAGCACAATGCTTTACAGTAACGGTTCATTTCCTGCCACTATCTATAAGGAGTTTGTACGTTGTCCCCTTGACAGTGTGGGTTTCGTCCCACAGTCCAAAGATATACTGGTTGGCAGGTTAATTGGTCATTGTGCTGTGTACACACATCTATTGATGCTTCTGGACACGCCTTCAATGATGTTCCTGGAATCATCGGGTGTTTTGGGTCTTTCAACATCATACACCCTCCAGGTGACCCAGCTGGGGCTGATTGGACTAGCTACTTATGACTCCATGGCTCCCCTCTTTTGAGCCACAGCCATCTTGAGGCCCTCTCTGCCGCATCCGTGGTACTGCGGATGGCTCTCCTCTTCCTCGATGCCCAAAATGCTGAAGGCTCTAACTAAAGAACAGGCTATGAATCCCCTACAACCAACCTCCACTGGGAACAATAATTGTTGTCATGGCTTGCAGCTTCCTATCAACCCCTCCCTTCGTCGTTGCCTCCAGAATTTGGTTAACATCTTCATCAAACTGCTTCCACAGTGAAGTCATGTTAGCTGCAGGTCATTTGATCCGCCTCCTTTTAGACTTCATGTTCGAGGGATTAGTTTGCAACACTTGGAGTTTCCGGGCACTATGGGTAATTTATTGTCCCGTGATAAATCGAGGATTAAATTGGGTGTCACAGGCTGGTGCCACTGGAAGGGTCTGTTCCATGCTGCATTGCAATGAATAAAAATATCAATCAATTTTCTTTGAGTAACATCAAGTTAACTTTGTTCTGAAATATCAGTGTAGCATTTGTGAATGTGCTGATAATCCAGTGATCTTGGGTGACAACACTGAATTTAAATCTCACTGTGGCAATCGGTAATCTGGAAATTAAAAAAGGGTTGAGTAATAACAAATGAAAGGCCATCTGCTTGACGTGCTACTTGTCCCCATGTTGCCAGTCTAGCTGACTTCTAGCCCCTAAAAATAGAGCACTACAGCACAGAAACAAGCCATTTGGTCCCTCCAGCTGAATAATTCTGTCTGATCCTACAGGCCTGATCTGGGTTACAGACCTCTGTAAACCTCCCATCCATGTACTTTACAAGCTTCTCTTTACTGTTGCAAATGGCCTCACAGTCCTCTTGCAATTCCATGGTGGCCAGCAATAGATGTTGTCTTTGCACAGGTCCGTAGTCAGGATTGAGTCTAGTATAGAGTTGTAGTTCTGCTTTTATATTCTGTTTAATAAAATATAAAACTATTCAAATGCCATCAAATTTTTCAGGCAGCTATGTGAAATCTGATCCATATGAAGTATTTGAATTGGGTTTTCCTGATTTCCTAGGTTTTTATGGGCGCCCATGGAGCATGGAACAGAGAAAGGAGCTGTTCAGAAGGTAAGCTTCATTATCTATCTTAAGTTGTTCTTTGAAGTTAACCTGACTTTTTAATTCTGCAGTCTCATGACTGTTTATAAACAAAACCTGAACTTCAGCTAAGTCCCCCAACAAAGGAATTGCCACTTTTTAAATAAAACATCCATTTAATTCATTAATCATATCGAGAAGTAACCTACACCTGTCTGTAAATCAAGCTAATTCTGAAGCGTTTGTCTTTAACCTACCTAAATAATCATTCGCAGTGATAACTTTCCTGAGAGAATTTTAATCTCAACCCATTTTTTTTTTTTGGCTTGCAGTGTTGCATGTTTAATAGTTAGTTGTATGTGGTCTGCTCTAAGCTGCCTCCTCAGAGGCTGATTAGCTCTTTTCTCTTCTAAATCCAGTTATCTGAGCTGGTGTTCTGGTTTTAAGCTGAATCTTCAGCATTTCAGATATGCAATGAGGAGACTTGATTTGCATCTTTATTGTTACATTATTCAACAGAATGCGCAAGTGGGGATTGAACACGTATCTATATGCACCAAAGGATGACTATAAGCACAGAATGTTCTGGCGGGAGATGTACTCTGTTGAAGAAGCAGGTGAGTTTCAGTTCCATTTCTCCTTTCAGTTTGTTGTACAGTTTATCCTGCATATGAGTTTCCTCTTATCAGTAGTTCACGGTCATGAGAAGCAGGAGGCTGTGTTGTGGCTTGTGCATTTGCTGTCATTGTTATGTCTGTCGTCTTGCTCTGCTATTCCCACTCACTTTCCATATTCTTTGATTCCCTTTGTGTCCTAAAGTTTGTGTACCTCTGTCTTCAATTTTGTCATTTGCGGTTGATAATTTAGACGGGCAGTCTTGCAAGTAGCTTTTAAAGTTCTCAAGTGCTCATTTGATCATACGGTATCCATTGGAAAAAATTCTACTTAGTCCATCTCCTCTATCTATTCTCTCATACTGCACTGTAAACGTTTAAACCTTCTTGTAATGCTGTTTACATCGTAAATACATGCTGTTATCCACATTTTATTCCATATTCGCACATCCAGCTTTATTTTTACAATTTTTAAAGATAATTTTTGAATGTTAGTTTTAGTTGCATGTGGTACCAACACAACAGCAAATTTCTAATAGATGAAAATGTATGGTGAATAATATTGATCCTGCAGTAATAGCTTGGGTGATATGTTTTCTCTAGTTATTGACCTTTAATCACAGCTAGGAAACTGTTTTCCCCCCAAGTTTTGAAGGTCACTGTTTGCAAACTTGATTTCCCTTTTCACAAATGTTGCTTGACCTCACTGTTTCCAGCAATCTATTTTAGAGAAATGTTGAATTGCAGTGTGGATTTTGATCAGAGTTCATTACTCCTTTCTGTTCTGTTTGTTACTGTAGGTTGTGGTTGTGACAAAGTAAGTTTCTAGAAAGCAAATGGATTGATGTTTAAAACTGTTATTCATCTTTTTGGGCAGCAGAAGGTAAATTTGGCCGTTAAAATCTGTTCTTTTGTTATACTGAGGATTAGTTCTGTACTAGGTTGGGGATAAAACTCAGCTTGGCCTTGCCTGCTTTGGTTGTCAGTGTCTGAGCCTATGGCCATCAATTGAAACAGCATTGCTGTCCTCGATGGGTGAAAACTCAGTGACTCCAACAGATTGACTAGTTTAAGTATTCATTTGCAGATGCCTAGGTAATGCCCTCCTATTGGTTTTAGTAATATTGTTAAATACATGTAGTTGGGAATCCATCAAAACAATCTAGCTGTAAATGTTACAGTTGTGGCTGTTTCCTTTGGGGAGAGCTGCTATAATTGTATGAATTGTATGGTCTTCTATCCTGGGAAGATGTAGCTGGCTCTACTCATTTGTCTTGTCAATGTTACTTTGTACTACAGTAGGCTAATCTAGCCAGCGGGTCAGTCTTGAGAATTGGCTGTTCCTTGCTCCTTGGGTGATATATTTTTTGCTGTATCCATCCCAAATGTTTTTTTCTGTTCCAGAACAATTGATGCAGTTAATCACTTCAGCAAAAGAGCACAATATTGAGTTTGTTTATGCTATATCACCTGGATTGGATATCACGTTCTCAAATCAGAAGGAGGTTGCAACTCTTAAGCGCAAATTGGATCAGGTTGGTGTTGCTGAGGTTTTTTCTAAGTTCTAAATTTATTTGATATGTTTTAAGTGCAAGCCATCCTAAGTAAATCTATGCAATGCACCCAAAGTGCTGGAGGGATTCAGCAGGTCAGGCAGCACCTATGGGAAAGAGTAAACAGTCGACATTTCAGCCAACACCTTTCATCAGGATGGGACAAAAAGGATGAGATGCCGAGCAGGACATTGCGCTAGGGGAGGAAGTAATACAAGGTAGGTGATGGGTGGAACTGGGTGAGGGATGAAATCCAGAGCTGGGAAAGTAGATCATAAGACAGGAGCAGCATTAGGCTATTCACCCCATGGAGTCTTTTAAACCATTCCATCACGGCTGATCCTGGATTCCACTCATCCCCATATATCTGCCGTCGCCATATTCTTTGATGCCCTGACCAATCAGGAGACTATCAACTTCTGCTTTAACTATACCCACGGACTTGGCCTCCACTGCAATTTGTGGCAGAACATTCATTCCACTATGCTCTGGCTTTTAAAAAAAAAAAAAAAATCCTCCTCACCTCTGTTCTAAAAGGTCCCCCCTCAGTTTTGAGGCTGTACCCTCTAGTCTGGATACCCCCAGCAGAAGAAACGTCCTCTCAACCCGCATCTCATCTATCCTCTATCTAGTCTTTTCAGCATTAAGTAGGTTTCAGTGAGATTTCCGTGCAACCCCCTGCATTCTTCAAAATTCCAATGAGTCCATGCTCAAAGGTGCCAAATGCTCCTCATGTTAACCCTTTCATTCCCAGAATCATTCTCGTGAACCTCCTGGACACACTCCAATGACAAGACTGTTGATAATACTTCAGTGTGGCCTGACTAGTGTCTTATGAAGGCTCTGCATTATATTTTATGTTTTATTCAAGTGCCAACAATGTATTTGCCTCCTTTACCACGAACTCAACCTGTAAATTAACCTTCTGGGAGTCTTGCATGAGGACTTCTAAGTCCCTTGACACCTTTGATTTTTGAACCTTCTCCCCATTTAGATAATAGTCTGCACTATTGTTCCTTTTACCAAAATGAATTATCATACATTTCCCAACACTGTATTCCATTTGCCACTTCTTTGCCCATTCTCCTGCTGCAATTGCATCACTTCCTCAGTACTACCTACCCTTCCACCTATCTTCGTATCATCTGCAAACTTTGCCACAAAACCGTCAATTCCGTTATCCAAATCATTGACAAACAATGTGAAAAGTAGCCCAATACTGACCCCTGAGGAACACCACTAGTCACCGGCAGCCAACTAGAAAAGACCCCTTTTATTCCCACTCACTGCCTCCTGCCTCTCAGGCATTCCGCTGTCCATGCCAGTATTTTACCTGTAACACCATTAGATTTGATCTTGTTAAGCAGCATCGTGTGTTACCTTATTAAACGCCTTCTGAAAATCCAAGTAAATGACATCCACTGCCTCTCCTTTGTCCACCCTGCTTGTTACTTCCTCAAAGAACTCTTAACTGATTTGTCAGGCAAGATTTGCTTTTACAGAAGGCATGCTGACTCTGACTTACTTTATCATTAGTCTCCAAGTACCCTGAAACATCATCCTTAATAGACTCTGACACTCCCAAGCAGTGGAGTTATATTTACAATTTTCCAGTCCTCTGGGATCATGCCAGAATCAAATGATTGTTGAAAGATCATAACCAATGCATCCGTTACCTCTTCAGCTACCTCTCAGGACTCTGGGATGTAGTCCATCTGGTCCAGGTGACTTATCCAACTTAGGATCTTTGAGTTTGCCGAGCACTATGGCATTCACTCCTGCTCCCTGACGATCGTGGACCTCTGGCTCACTGTTAGTGTCTTCCACAGTGAAGACAGATGCAAAGTACCCCTTAAGTTGATCTGCCATTTCCTTGTCTCCCATTATTACCACATCATCATTTTAGTGGTCCAACATCAACACTGTTCTCCCTTTTACTCTTCATATTAAAGAAAAATCCTGCTTTATATTATTGGCTAGTTTGCCCTTGCATTTTGTCTTTTCCCTTGTAGCTTTTTTTCAGTTACCTTTTGTTGGATTTTAAAAGCTTCCTAATAATACAAATTTCCACTCAGGTTTGTTACATCATATACCCTTTCCTTGGCTCTTGTGCAGTCCTTAGCCTCCCTTGTCAATGTTGGTTGCCTACCCCTGGCATTTGAGAACAACTACTTCTGTGGGACATATCTATCCTGCACCTTGTGAAGTATTCCCAGAAACTTCAGCTGCCTCTGCTGTCACCCCCAGCAGTATCCTCCTCCAATCCACCTAGGCAAGCTCCTCTCTCATGCCTCTGTAATTCTCTTTATTCCATAGTGATACCGATATGTGTGACTTGTGCTTCTCCCTCAAGTTGCAGTATAAATTCAATCATATTATGTACCCTGGGGAGTTATTACACAACGCCCAATCTAAGATAGCCTTTGATTGAAAGAGATAAAGGGCTGGAGAAGAGGGAATCTAATAGAAGACAAGACCATGGAAAGGACTAGGAGCACCAGCAGATGGTGATGGGCAGGTAGGGAGCTGGGAGGGGGAAATGGAAATAGTGTAGGGGAAGGGGCCAATCACTGGTAGTTCAAGACATCGGTATTCATGTCATCAGGTTGGAGGATACCCAAATGGAATATACAGTACCTATAAAAAGTATTCTACTGCCTCTCTCCTTCCACCCCCTGAATTTTTCATGTTTTATTTAACTACTTTCAATTACAGTAGTTTTAATTTGGCTATTTTGGCACAGATCAACAGAAAGACTCATGTCAAAATGGAAATAGATCTCTACAAAGTGACCTAAATTAACTACAAATATAACACAAAATAATTAATTGCTTAAGTATTTGCCCCCATCAAGTCAGTATTTAGAAGATGCATCTTTGGCAGCAGTTACAGCTTTGAGACTGTGTGGATAGGTCTCTATCAGCTTTGGACATTTGGGCACGGAAATTTCTCCCCGTTCTTTACAAAACTGTTCAAGCTCTGTCAGATTGCAAGGTGATTGTGGGTGAACAGCCCTTTTCAAGTCCAGCACAAATTTTCAATTGCTTTGAGGTCTGGACTCTGACTTGGCCACTCCAGGATAATAAATTTGTTTTTAAGCCATTCTTGTGTAGCTTTGGCTTTATGCTTGGGGGTATTGTCTTGTCTCCCACGTTGCAATTCTCCTGTAGATTGCGTCATATTTTCCTCCAGGATTTCCCTATATTTAGCTGTATTCAATTTACCCTCTACCTTCATAAGCCTTCCAGGGCCTACTGCAGTGAAGCATCCCCACAGCGTGCCATGCTTCACAGTAGGGATGGTGTGGTTTTGATGTGGGTGTTTGGCGTATGGTAGGCATAGTGTTTGGTTTGATGGCCAAAAAGCCTAATTTTGGATTCATCAGACCATAGAGCCTTCTTCCAGCTGAATTCAGAGTCTTCCACATGCCTTCTGGCAAACTCCAACCGGGATCCATCTCCTGTATTGCTTTCAATAACCTTTTTGCAGAGTTGCTTGGGGTGTTCTTTTGTCTTCATGGTGTATTTTTTTGCCAGGATACTGACTCATCAGCAGTTGGACCTACCAGATGCAGGTGTATTTTTACTGCAATCTGTTGTAATGCCATGACTGCACACAGTGATCTCCACTTAACTAATTATGTGACTTCTCAAACCAATTGGCTGCATGAGTGATGATTTGGTGCCTCATATTAAGGGGGGGGAGGTAAATACTTGTGAAATCAATCACTTTGTTTTATATTTCTAATAAATTTAGAGAACTGTACAGATCTGTTTTCACTTTGACAAGTTTTCTTCTGTTGATCAGTGTCAAAATAGTTAAATCTACTGTGACTCAATGTTGTAAACCATGAAAACGTCCAAGGAGGGTGAATGATTTTTATAGGCACTGTAAGGTGTTGCTCCTCCAACCTGAGTGTGGCCCAATCATGACAGTAGAGGGCGCCATGGAATGACATGACAGAATAGGATGAATGTAGATTGGGTGACCGGTTCACTGAGGTAAGCATCCCTGCTATAAATAAAGAACTGCAAAGTGGGATCTCCTGGTGGCCACCAATTTCAATTCCACTTCCCACTCCTATCTCAGCCTGTAATGTCGACTGTTTACTCTTCTCCACAGATGCTCAATGGCCAGAGTTCCTCTGGCAGTTTGTGTGTTGCTTGGATTTCCAGGATCTGCAGATTTTCTTGTGTTAAGTAATTCTATCTTGCCTTTCTAGTTAAGGAAAGTGGCTAGGGCTGAAAGTAGTTTTGCTTGCAGTCCTGACTTGCCTTCCTGTTTTTCAGGTGTCACAGTTTGGGTGCAAGTCCTTTGCACTGTTATTTGATGACATTGACCACAATATGTGTCCAGCAGATAAAGAGGTCTTCAGTTCATTTGCACATGCGCAACTTTCTGTTACTAATGAGATCTATCAGTATTTGGGAGAGCCAGAGCACTTTCTGTTCTGTCCAACTGGTGAGTATGCCTTTATAGTCGATGTATCAGTGCAGCCTGGCTGTGGGCTCTGCTGCCAGTGAGTCTGTTATGCTGGTTTCCCTCTTGCATGATAGATGTTTGACTTCAGTCCAAAATCAGAAATGTTGATGGTTCAGAACTGAGTCCTTAGGTTTGCCATGCTGCAGGGACTTCCTCCATTGAGGTATGTCTGCTATTTCCAAACTTTGAGCCACAAATCCAGCTGATGTTCCAGCTGTACAATTGCCAGTGTAAATCTTTGAACTTAATGCGTTACAATTTCCTCCGCTGTCTGTGAGTAGTTTGTCTGTTCTCCACTGGACTGCATACGTTTCCTCTGGGTGCTCTGCTTTCCTTCCACATTCCAAATATGTACGAGTTAGGGTGAGAAAAATCCGCATGTTATGTTGGTGCTGGAAGCATGGCAATATTTGTGGGCTGCCCCCAGCACATTCACAGACCGTGTTGGTCATTGATGCCAATGACACATTTCACTGTTTCGATACACATGATAAATGAAGCTAATCTTTATTTTTAAGAATAACATGTTCTAAAAGTCTTTTTTTGTATTAATGACTTCTCATAAAATTTGAGTTGTGTATAAATGCCTTGTGATGAAAATTTGCTTTCCTGTGTTTTGTTTCACGATCAAATTTGAGCTGTTTCTATACAAGTCAGAAGTGCAGTGAAGTTGCTTCATAGACTTGGTGACAAAAAGGATTCTAGGGCTGATGTCTGAGTTGCTATATACTTCTACAGCTTGTGTAACTGAAGTTACAAGGAAACTTGCTGGAAAAAGGAAGTTTACTGCAGTATACTGTGACCTCAGATGAGACTGTAGCTTAAATGTTCCAAGGTACATCTGGATGGCATCTGGCGTTCTGTTTATAGTCAATTACACAGAATGAAAATGGGCCTTTTGGCCCGACTTGTCCATGCCAACTGTTGCCTAATGTGCTACTCCCATCTGCCCATAGTCCTTAAACCTCTCCCATCAATGCACTTATCTGGATGGCTTTAAAATGTTGCTAATGTGCCCATTTCAGCCATTATTTCTGGTTGCTCATTCCAAATACACACCACCCTTTGTGTGAAGAAGCTTCCCCTCTTAAATTTATGCCCTTTCACTTTCAGTGTCTGTTTCCTGGGTAAAGAACTCTATGCTCCTGATGGTAAATTAGTTGCATCAGGTCACCCTTCAGTATCATATATTCAAGGGAGTATAGTTTAAACAACCTCTCCTTGGAACTCGGGGCTCCCAAGTCTAGACAATGTCCTAGTAAATAATTTCTGCACTTTCTATTTTAATAACTAGAAACATGTTTAGTTTTGCTGCCTGTTAACCACTTAATCATGTATACATAGCGTTAGAAATGGTACTGATTCCTAATTTTTAAAAATCCTATTCAGAATACTGTGGAACTTTTTGCTACCCCAATGTTGCTCAATCTCCATACCTCAGGACTGTTGGAGAAAAACTTCTTCCTGGCATTGATGTATTGTGGACAGGTGAGCTGTGTACTTCAGTATTGTGCTTGTGTATTTTTGATTAATTTCTCTTGCCAGGTAACTGTTATATTTGCTTATGTTACTAGTCTCTTTAGAAGTACTGTATGTTCAAATAGCTCTGTGTTGATATGTCCCTGTCTGTATTGTATGCTTATTTAACAATGTAATGTTCAGAAGGGATGCCAATGAATCTAACCTTTTCATTTCCCCTAATATGGGGCAGCTTTCTGTCAGTTTTGGGCAGCATCTGAGTTACCTGTATGCTACTTGTTTTATAAGGCTGTTCACTATGTGTATTGCTGTTCTAATCCTGTGACAGTTTCGGCTGGCCAGCATGTGTTCTGTAAGCATTCTTAGAAGCTTAGGACTTGATTTTTAGTTACTAAGCCAGGATACAGGGTGAAATCTTGGCTTCTGTTCTTCCTAAACAGAAAATAAATGAAGCCAATTTTGGTTCCCCTCCTACTTTGGATGCCAGTTAAGATTGAATTGAATTCTTAATGTTTTATTCACTACAAAATCATTTGAGACATTGAAATAGTTAAGTGTTTCTTAAATACAAATGATTAATAGAATGAAAAGTGTGAGAAGCTAATTTTTTTTTAATGATCTCTAGGTCCAAAAGTAGTGTCAAAAGATATCTCTGTGGAATCCATCGAGGAAGTCACCAAAATCTTGAAAAGGTCTCCTCTCATCTGGGATAACCTGCACGCCAATGATTACGATCAGAAGCGCCTCTTCCTTGGTCCATACAAGGGGAGGTCAACTGAGCTCATTCCGCGGCTGAAAGGAGTATTGACAAACCCTAACTGTGAATTTGAAGGGAACTTTGTTGCGATTCACACACTAGCTACGTGGTACAAATCCAACATGAATGGTGTGAGGAAGGACGTTGTAATGAGTAAGTAGACGGTATGAAACTTTGACTACATGTGAAGTGTTGTAACTTGTGAATCCATTTCCAACAGAAGTGGGTCACTGCAACAGTGCAATGAAATTTGTTGAGTCAGTTGTGGCCCCAGAAAAGCTGCTCAGAAAGAACTTCATTTGTTTACCACCACCACTTCAGGTACGATGATTTGGACTAAAGACAGCTTCAGATCAACTGTGGGTTCCTTTGTCTGTTGCTGACCTATCCTATCTGGGCCATAGGTTTTGAAGATGTGTTGCACCAGGCAAAACTCCTGTGTCGGCCAAGTACAACTGTTGCTGACCTTGCTGTGGTCTTTCTTCATATCCATGTGTGAAGCTGGGATCGTGCTTTATTGAAACTTTTAATTCTTTGTTAATGCATTTATCTGGGATATTAGTTCATAATATTGATATTGTTTTGGGTGATGCAGTAGTTAATTTTGTTTCCTTCAGCTGACACGGAAGAGAGCACTGTATCCATTCAGATCAAACTTGAAAATGAAGGCAGTGATGAGGAGATAGAGACAGATGTCCTGTACAGTCCTCAAGTGGCTTTGAAGATGGCCATATCAGAATGGATGCAGGAATTTGGAGTGCCACATCAGTATAACTGTAAGCGTTTGAATTTTCCCCAGTAGCCTTTCTTACCGGCAATCCGCTGATGTTTATACTTCCGAAGTTCTGATATTGTCTGCTCTTATCTTTTGCATTGTACATCTATAATGCTTGCCAAGTGATTCTGGCACAAATATTTTTTTGTTTTTGTGACATGGTTATTGCATACATGATTTAAAGGTTAATGAGCGTTGAGAACAAATGTGGATATAGTCACAAGATAAAACATCAGATCAATCTTTGCTAGCCAAAGGTTAATCCCACTTTTCATCTCTTGGTCCATTTCCTTGTAGGCAACCCATAGCTTATCTGTGTGAGAGTTTCTGCTTGCACCATTCTTAAATGCAGTTGTAGATCATCATGAGGCAAGGGATCTGTGGACACTTGCAGTGTACATTTGAAATTTGCTAGCCTACAGCAGATAGAAGATGGAGCATATTCTGCCTGGCGTTTGGTGACAGGTGGTGTTCTGCAGGAAATGTTTTTGGGCCCTTGCTCTTTGTTTGGCTGACTTGGATGAGGAAGTGGAAGAGTAGGTTAGTAAGACTGTAGATGATATGAAGGTTGGTGCTGTGGGTAGTGTAAAAGGTTGCAGGTTACAACAGAACATCGGATGCAGAGCTGGGCTGAGAGGTGGCAGAAGTTGTTCAGTCTGAAGTGATTCACTTTGGAAGATTGAATGTGAAGACAGTGCATGGTTACTGTCAGGATACTTAGTCATGCGGAGTAACAGAGGTCTTGAGGTCCATCAAAGTTGCTGAGGTGGTCAAGAAGGCATATGGTGCATTCGTCTTTGGCAGATGGATGATTGAATTCAAGAGCTGAAACCTGATACCTAATAAAAACCTGATTGACCACACTTGGAATTTTGTGTTCATTTCTGGTTGCCTCATTTATAGGAGGGATGTGGAATCTTTGGAGAGGGAGCAGAGATTTACCAGGATGGTAACTGGATCATAAAATGTCTTGTCTGGAAAGGTTGAGTGTGCTAGGGCATTTCTGTTTCGAGCAAAGGAAGATGAGAGGTGACTTTAGGGCTCCTTTACTCGAGGGAAATACAAGCCCAATGTAACCATCCAGAGTCTCCAATCTAAACGATACCTGGTGCATCTCCTGTGCACTCTCTAACAATCTCATCCTTACTATTGTTTTTGGTGGGCTCTCTCGCTGTTAAATGTGGCTGTGATATCTTGAGTGGTACTTTAACCATCTGAAGCCTATCCGTTAGGTCATTGGTAAATTCTGCTTGATGACACCTTTAATATTTGGAGTGGATGCTTGGTGAGTAAAGTCACAACTAGATTCAGTTGTCCTGCTGCTGTGCTATGATACAGTAACTTCCATTAATTTGGTCTAACACTAAAAAATATAGATGCTAAGTCTCCATTTTTCCTGTGAGCAGTTCATGAATTTTGAGTTGTTCTCTGGTTTAAAGAAGGTGTGTTTGTTTTCAGGCCGAACCATCCCTCACAGTGGTGCAAAGACAAACACAATTGATGTGGGAGGGATTGACAGACCTTGTCTTAACTCCTCTACAACTGTCACCACAGTCTACCAGCAGCCCATCATGAGTCAGGGGAGTCCACTGAGTGGTGAGCCAGCCTTACTGGCCAAGGAAGAGGAGGAGAAGAAACAGCAGTCTGATGAAGAGCCAATGGAGATGGCAGTAGAGAAGCCAGATGAGCAAGAAACCAAAAATGTTAATCAGATCCTCACGGACATTGTTAAGGCCAAAATGTCTGAGGATCTCAAACCTATGGAGATGGACAAAGACAGTATTGCTGAATCGAAGTCTCCTGAGATCTTTATGCAGGAAGACTCAGGAAGTGACATAGCACCAATGCAGACTGATGAACAGACAAACAAAGAGCAGTATATCCCAGGTCCCAATGAAAAGCCACTCTACACTGCTGAAGCTGTGACTTTGGAAGATTTGAACCTCTTGGCTGAGATGTTCTATCTGCCTTACGAGCATGGACCCAAAGCTGTTCAAATGCTGAGGGAATTCCAGTGGCTTCGGGCGAACAGTAGTGTTGTCAGTGTGAACTGTAAAGGAAAAGATGCCGAGAAGGTAAAATATAAGAGCCATTTTATCTATCCCCTCAATGCTCTGGACAGCTGTAGAGAAGGGTTGGGTAATGAGTATAGCTTTTGAATTGACTTATTAAATCTTCTGGGGTGGGGGGGAGGAAAAAAAAAATGTGCCCCAACTTAATGTGCAAGGAGATGGGGCATGTGCAGACACCAGTCAACGTGTCAGTCATACAGCATGAAACAGGCTCTTTGGTTCAAAAGATCTGCAAGAAAATTAATTTTTGGGTAGTATATGATGGCAATTTATGTATTTTGAGAAATTTACCTTGACTATTGAAAAATCTACGCTTAGCAAAAGTTTTCAGTGCTGATCCCTGTGTTCCTCCATTTGGTTTGTCTCCCTCTTTCTCTATTCACGCATCTTTCCAAATGCATTTTAAACACTGATATTAATGGCATCTCTCGTTTATGGCAGCTTCCATATAGTCTCCAACAATCTTTAGGAAGGGAGACATGAAGAGGTAAAGGGCTAAAGAAGAAATCTGATAGGAGTGGACCACGGGAGAAAGGGAAGGAAGAGGGCACCAGAGAGAGGTCTTGGGCAGGTGAGACGAGATGAGTGACCAGATGGGGAATGGAAAAGAGAAGGATGGATTGGTGGGGGGGAGGGGCTAGAAAGTGCCAGAAGTCACCCGGACCAGATGGACTATGCACCATAGTTCTGAAAGAAATAGCTGAATTGATCGTGAAGACATTAATAATGACCTTTCGAGGATCACTAGATTCTAGCATGGTTCTTGAGGACTGGAAAATTGCAAATGTCACTCCATTCTTTAAGGGAGGCTTGCAGAAGAAAGGATGAGAATATAAAGGCAAGGTTGCATTGCTAACTTTATAAGGCATTTGTCAGGCCGCACTTGGAATACTGTGAGCTGCTTTGGGTCTCTCAACTAAGAAAGGATGTGCTGGCATTCGTGAATCCAGAGGTTCATGAGAATGATCCCAGGAATGAAGGGATTAAGATGAGTGTTTGATAGCTGTGAGCCTATACTCCCTGAAGTTTAGAAAAATGAAGGAGTGATCTCCGTACAATCTATTGTATTTTCAAATGTCTGGATAAAGTGGATGTGGAGAGGATGCTTCCCAGAGTGGGAGAGTCTAGGACCAGGGGCCATAGCCTCAGAATTGAGGATCATTCATTTTGAACGGATGAGGAAAAATTTCTTTAGCCAGAGGATGGTGAATCTGGAATTCTTTGCTGCAGATGGTTGTGTAGGCCAAGCCATTGGTTATATTTAACAGAGGTCTTTAGGTTCTTAGGGTGTCAGACCTTGGGAGGAGAAGGCAGAGAATGAGGTTTAGAGGGAAAGTAAATCAGCCATGATGGAAATGGTGAGCGGACTTAGACCAAATTTCCTAATTCTGCTGGTAGGTTTTATGTTCCAAGTTGGGCAAATCTATGTTCGTGCCATCAGGTGCTTCATTCTCCTTCGCTCTCCTCCCCCACCCCCCACCTGTCAGCTTATGCTCCTTCCCTCTTTTGGCTTCTGTCCCAGGTCTGATGAAGGGCCTCAGTCCAAAAGGATTCATTATTTCTCTCCATAGATGCTGTTTTACCTGCTGAGTTCCTGCAGCATTTTCAATTGTGTTCATGATTTCCACCATCTGCAGAATCTTGTGCTTTTTAACAGGTTATCACCACTATTTTGCCTTCTTCCCAAACACTCTGCTGGTCAGACTTCCAGTCAAAATCTCCATATTTTGCTTCTATCACCAAGCCAACTTTGGATCTAGCTTACGAGGGCATCTTGGACCTGGTGTGCCTGAGTTTTCTGGGCTAGCTTATCATTCAGGACCTTGTAACAAGCCTTGCTAAAGTCCACATATACATCTACCAGCTGCCAGCATCAATTTTTGTAGTAACATCAAAAAAAAACCTGTCAAGTTTGCATCCATAAAACTATGCTGGCTCCCCTTAATCTGGCTTTGCCTTTCAAGTGATCATCAATCTCATCCTAGAAATCCTTACAACAATTTCCCTCCTAGCGATGCAAGCCTTTTTTGTCTGTAGTTTCCTGTCTTTCTTGTACCACCCTTGATAACTACCCTCAAATCTCTGGTATGGCACCTGTGGCTGTAGATGTTCCAAAAGTCTGTCAGAGCCCCAGAAATGTTCCTTACAGGTGATACATCTGTCAGGCCCCGGGGAGTTATTCATTTTGTAATCCACTATCCTTGCACATGATTTCAATACTTGTAGCAGGTGATCCTGTATCCTCTACTTGAAAATGATGGCCTATCCAGCCTCATTACTGGAACATTCCATCCAATAAATCCTCTCTACTTTCTCCACAGCAATCACTCCTTGCTTGTATTATGGCAATCAGGACTGCACACATCACAGGTCGTGGCCTAACAAGTACTTTATAAAGTGGTGCTGTGATCTTCATGCTCTTGTTCAGTGTCTTGGCTAAGCATGTTCAACATCCCATACATCAATGTTATTTTCTCAGCTTGTTCTACAGATCTCTGGTCTTGGACCCTAAGGCCCCTCTGTTCCTTGATGCTAAAGCACTACTGTGCATTGTTCGTGTCCTACCTTAAGACCTCCAGAAGTGCCTCGCCTTGAATTTAGGAATGCATTTTCTGCCAGTGCCGGAAGAGTAATTTGGTTTTGTAACTCAAAACTAATCTCAATATTATATTACATAATTTGAAAGGTATGATTGCACAGGAGGAAAGGCAGACTAAGATTTATAAAGTTATTGTCTTGAAGATGACTTTTAGCCAGAGCAGAAAGATATGATGGGCAGGAATTGTTTTCACTGAAGCCGTGGACTTTGAGAGGAAAATAAGATAAATTTAAGAGTGGCCTGGATGGAATAAATAGAAAGAACTTGTTTACTGAGGGGTAAATTATGGCAGGGGTGTTGGGGCTTAAAGTAATTAAAAGTCAAGGAAAAGCTTTTCATAAGACACAGGTGCAGAGTTATATCATTTAGTTCACTGAGTCTGCTCCATTCCATTGTTGATTCATTATCCCCCTGAATCTTGTTCTCCTGCCTTCCCTCTGCAACCTTTGACACTCTTACTAATCAAGAATCTATTAACCTTCACCTTAAATATACTGAGTGAGTTGGGGACCCCATTACAGTGATTGTTGAGAGGCAGGAGCCCTTCTCATATTTTAAGGGTATCTGAATGTCTTTGTATTTCAGTGAATAGGATCAAATCGTGTGACAGTCTGTTCAGCAGGCTTTTTTTCCTCGTAGTGTTTTGAGGTCCTCACTGTAGAGCTGAAGAAGGGTTGTTCACTACTCTGCAGTGATCTAATCAGTTACTACAAAAATATCAGATTTCTTCCTCTGGGGATATGAGAAGTTTGTTAATGCAAAGTCTTCCTCGCAACATTGATGGCCATGCCTTTGCTATATTATCACCTTGAACCATTAGCTGAAATAAAGTATTCATAAGCTTAGGTTTTTGGTTCTGATTTTTGGCATGCATTTTCATTCCAGGCATATGGATTGCCGCACTGTTCCTTGTTTACACATGTATTCTGACCTGTGGTTAGTTGAAATGCTACCAGAAATCTCTCAGGCAGGACCAGTCAATTTTTTGACCACAACTTAATAGTAATGAGCAGTTGCCAACTTGGCTCTTTGAGTTGAGTGCAGCTTCGATTTTGCTTTCCTTGGCTGCTTTGGCATTATTTTACTCAATTGAGGATCTCTTCCCGTAAACAATTTTGGGTGCAGCTTGGTGGATCATTAGATGGGGGCAAGCTGATTTACAGTTGTATGGTGCAGGCAGCAGCTCACAAGATCTTATTCCTGGCAATATTGTGGTTGTTAATATCTGAAAGTATCAAATTCTTTAAAAGAATGAAGGTTGATTTTTCCCGGTGAATATGCAGACGTAGAATTGATGTTACATTTTTCATCCACTAAAGCATGTATTCAGATATGAATAGTTCTGAATTTTCTATTGCAGATTGAGAAATGGCATATCAGAGCCACCAAGTTTGAAGAAATGTGCTGCAACGTAATGCAGATGTTTACACGTCTTGCCAACTGTGAAAACAGATCCATTCTTTATGATCTGTACCCCTATGTCTGGGATATAAAGGGTGTTGTGTCTATGGTGAAATCCTTTGTCCAGTGGTTAGGTAGGTAACATCACAGTCTCGTTTTCATCCCGTATGCTCATGGTTTGAGATCCTACAGTTGTGTCAGCCCTTGAAAACAAACAAAAGTTCAATAATATGGCAAATTTATCTGGAGGTGGCAGTTCTTGAACTGTTCTTGCTATTTAAATATGCTATTCGCTGCCTTTATCCAGTCAAGTTAAGTTTTTAATTATCCAACTTTGATCTTGACTTTCTCCTCATTCACCTGTACAGTACAAGGCTTTAGTGACTTGATGCCTTGTTTCTGAACTAGCATTTGAAACCAACACTAAGATTAATGTGTTCAATTTGAATGAATAATAACCACTTGTAAACAACTTTATTCTGGTGACTTCATTTTTCAGAGGCTGATGTAATTGTTACATGTAACAATTTAAATCTACTGGTAGACTTGTTTTTAAATGACAACTCATTGCATTTTATTTTTGTATTGTCTCTTTTCTGGGACTGACTGTGAACTACATTACGTCACTAGAACTAGCTAAGTGTATCCAAAATTGGGGAATGCCACCCAGGAGAATAAAAACACTCAAAGAACCGGCCATGACAGAGCTGAAATATGCCGAGATCACGCACTGCTGTTGGGAGCTGCTTGCTGTGTGTTTTGTAACATTACTGTTTTCAACAGAACAGTGGCAGGCCAACAGATGCAGCAATCCGACAGCTTGGAGCGCAACTCCAGGCGCAGCGCATGCGAGCTTTATAAAACGCGCAAGGCTATTCTGGTGTTTGCTGCTGCAGTCTGTACTTCAAAATTGCCACCAGTTCGAAAAATAAGAACAGGTTGGGGAGCTGCTTCAAAACGGGAGACTTGCAATCTCCTTTGTTTCTAAAGAAGAATAATTCCAGTCATGGGATGAAGCAACTGTAATGGCTACTTTCATTACAGACATATTGAGATGAGGGAAGTGCAGACTGCCTCAGGCACCAGCATAGTCTGGGTTACAGCATGTAACCAGATTTTATTCACAGGTTCTACGCAGATGGCAGGGAATATGGCGTGGATGCAGTCTTTAAAAACGATGCAGCAGGCAGCTCAACGGGCACCGTGATCACGGCTTGGATTCAGTTCATGGACTAGCTTTTCAAGCCCCCAGGGTTAGGAATCCTTTAGAAATGGGGTCCCCGGTTCAAGGGCAAAGCATTGGATGCAGATTCTGAAAAATTGGCTGCCATTGTATACTGGGGAAGTGGGTGAGAAAGATCCTGTCTTCTGTAAGTGCTTTAGTGAGTTTAATGTAGTTAGCAATGCAATAACAGAAAGAGCTGGATCAGGGGAGATAATTTTAAAACATTTTAGGATATGAAATGGCAGATTTTTCTGGTAAACAGTTCAGATGAATTTAACCATTCTGAAAAGAGATAGGGTGCAAAAGAATCCTTGTTGAGCTTAGGTTTGTAGCAGTTGGGTTAAACAATTACAATGTGCAATAGAGAAACACCTTTCGGTCCACATATCCATACTGCTCAAGGAGACTATCCGAGCTGACTCACAGCCCTCTATTCTATTCTGCCTTTTCTATTCATTCCATTCACCTGCCAAGATGCCCTTTAAGGTGTTATTGTAACTGCCTCAGCCTGTTCTTCTGGCATATAGCTTTGGGAAATTAGTGATAGGTGACACAAGCGTAAGTGTTTCTGTTGAAGCATTCAGCATTAGGCCATTGAATATGGGGAGCCCAAGTTGTGCAAGGCAGCCCATTGTTTAAGTGTAGAATTCAGAGATGGTCCTAGTGTTTAGTGATGTGGTTTGCAGTCTGTCATAACCTGAGTGTGATGCTGTGATGTGAAGGGTTACTAACGGCCTCTTCTATTGTCTTGTCTTCTTCCCTCACTGTGTACAGATGGAAGAATCCTCAGCACAAGTTACTACAGCTGTGGGATCGACAACGCCAGATGTACGAAGCGTGGCGCGATCATTCATTTAGCTTAGTGATAGGCAATGAGGGTTTAAACAAAATAATTTGAGGAAAGGTCTTGAAGTCACATTTGTGCAGCCAGTATTATAAGACATGCTTTAACATTTTTTATAGAACAGTCCAGATTATCTTTAAAATCAAAGCTAGTTGTGCTACTGTCCCCAAGTACCCGTTACAAGCTCTTTGAAATAATTTGTTTTGCGGTCTGTAATAACGCATGATCAATGATTTCTGAAGCTGCAGTTAATTTTTAGAAATGGGTTCAGTTTTTAAGCTGGCTCACTTTGCATATGGAAGTCGCAGCATAAAATTAATTGTAAAAACTTTCCATTCCCCCACCCTAAAAAAAAAATTGAAGGTTAAGTAAAGTGTTTCCCTACCATATGGTATGTTTCGGTTTACTAAATATTGCATTATCCTTCCGGAATAGCATGTAACATGGGTACTGCTCAGGACTGTATCTCACTAGTGGATTGAGAGGAAGGCTTCCTTATTCCTAGCCAGGTTTTGGACTCGTTTTGAATTGATCCAATAAAACGAGTAAGACCCAGAAACTGAAGCTTTCCCTCTTGTGCTGCAGTGCTGAACCTGTCAGATGACTGTAATGGTATGGAGTGCATACTGGTGATCACATTTGGAATGGTGAGATAGAGGAAAGCCAAAGTGAATTGAATTTTCCATATCGCTCACAGTTAAAAATGTTGCTGGGAAAATTGTCCTAATGAGGGCTTCAGTGTATCTGTCTCTTGCCTTGTTCCTGAAAATGATGTAGAGTTGGTTTCTTTGTGCAAGAATCAACGCAGGCTTCAATTTCTTCAGTTAGGAAAGCCGTAAGGGAAAATAAACATTCTATAGGTCTACATAGCACCTAGATATTGAACTGCTTTTAACTTTTACTGCTGACTTTATAGTTCAGATTTTCAGATGGCTCCTTGATCAGCCTATTCAATCGGAATCATTCAATCATCTGTTGAAAGAGTGCTCCTTGTAGCTCCCAAACTACCTGTCCTATCAGCAATGTCAGTAACAATAAGAACTGTTATTTGCCCAAGTAAGCTTGGAGCCTTTGTCAACTGTAAATTCTATAGCATTGAAGCATGGGTTTGGTTAAAGACATTCCATGAAGCTTATTTGTGGAGGGGTGAAGTCTTTGATGTCTGTTAGAAACCTGAGTTGCCTATAGTGTTTACAGTGGAGATGCAGCCTGCTGCCACTGATGAGAGTTGCCCAGTATTGAATGATATCAGAGGAAGAATATATAAAATTAGATGTAGCAATTAGACACTGCTGTTGGTAAACAAAGACCTCCTGTTTTCCTCTTAAAATGTCGTCTTCTCTAACTTTCTAAATTGTTTTTGGTGAATGTGTCTTTTCCTCACCTCTTACTAAATGTTAAATGCTCTTACTAAATGTTAAATGCTCAGTGTCTGCTTAGAATCTAGAATGGAGAGAGTATTTGCTAAGCCCACCAGAAGTTTCTAGGTTCTGCATTTTATCATGACCTCAGCTCAGACCACATTGTCCTGTGCCTGTTTATTGATGTGTACGGAACAAAGCCACTTTGTCTGACTTGGCTGGTATGTCTGACATATAGTTAACTGTCCAGATTCCAAAGTGCCTTTTATCTGGTTTCCTCTGTTGCTCTGTGATTGAAGCTTTGTATGTAGTCACCCAGCACTGCAGTGGTTTTCAGTCATTCTGCAAAGGTGCTTGACCAGAAGCTAAAGAAATAATCTACTTGGCTATAGGGGAAGCTGAGCTGCAACCAATTCACATCAGATAACACTGCAGTGTTGCTCTTGTTCTGCTCCTCTGTTCACTTCCACTTTTTCCAATCCCAGTGCATTACTGTGGTCAGACTTTAATTGTAGGACTGTAGAGGATGTTTACACAGCTAGATTGAACTACTTAGTTGCAAGTAGTTCTGGATCTTTAGGTTCTTAAGAGATCTGTCACATGTATATGCTATGCTAGATTCTGCAGGCTATACGGTTCTGTGTTTCCCTTCCTGTTTGCTTTTGGTGAGGAATTACAGTGGTCACAGTACAGTGACAGCACTTGTTCACCTTGGACTGTAAAGTGCTTTGGAGTGGCCCATGATTGTGAAAGGCCCTATGTGAATGTGAACCTTGATGATGCTTCTGATAAAGGTGAGCAGGGTTGACGTCCAGTCCTTCAACAGATTCTAACTGATCCAGACCACAAAATGGAAAAAACTGAGATCTTTAGTGTGTCCATCTTGGATACCTGATGTGTATTTAAGCCAAATTTAGCTTGGATAAACCTGGAACCAAGAGACCTGCCCTGGCTGACAACATTCTGGAGCTTGCTTTGAATGATCACCTCCTTGGAAAACTTTTGGTCAAACCTACTGAAGACGAAATCATGGAAGGAGCAAGTTGGACAGGTGGGAATGACAGACTTCATGTGCAGGACCTGACTTTTCCAGCCCTCGGAAGATCAAGGGTGAGCTTGTGAAGCCATCTCAATTTGTCTACAGAATGCAGCCCTACACTGACCATTATGACTATTTTTCCATGTGGAGGTTTTTATCGTTGGATTTTGTGCGAGAACTGAGAGCTGCCATAGGTCTTTATGGTTAAGCTTTCAATGATTCTGCTGATTAGTTGGTTCACAGTAATGCTTGGCCTATTGAAAGACACAATACTGCAGATGTTGGAATTCAGGAAAAACAATGTTGAAAATGTTCAAGATTCCTGGCAGCCTTTCTGGGAATGAAGCATTGCCTCTGTTTTTTCTCTCCATTGGAGTACTTCCAGCACTTTAACATATGAATTAAGGTTTACCTTATATTTGGTCTATAACCAGCATAGGTCAAGTTTTTTTCTGTTTAAACAAACAAATTCTAGTACCAAATGTCATCTGACAAGAGGAGCACCAAAATGTGACTTCATTTAAGGTATTGCTTAGGGCTGCAATGGGACTTGTGGAATACCAATATTTGAGTGTTATTCAAGCTACCCAAAGACAATGGAAAAACTTGGGATTATTCCATGCACGTTTTTAAATAAAGCATTTGTAAAGAGCCACAGTAGAAAATTCTCAAGTTGTGGGTGGCACTTGTTTGGTTAATAGATGGCTGTTTCATTTTACTATTTTACAAAATATGGGCAAAAAGAGTGAATCATTACAGCCCTAAATCTTGTAAGAGGTAGTCTAGGTCAGACAGGGCATTTCTTGCTGCGCACTTTTTCTTTCTGTTGAGAAGGTGGTGTATTGCTTTTGCGGAAAAGTAAGACCACAGGAAGCCCCCACGTAACATTCTCCGCTTGGATCTGATCAACAGGGTGTCGTAGTCAATCTTCAGCACAGTTCTTGAGTGGCGACCAAGAACCCTGGGCCTTTAGAGGTGGTCTAGCAGGAGAGTTTCAGGTATTCAACGAATTCCCAATGACTGATTTTGTTTTTTCTTCATTTTGAAAGAGAAACACTGTATAAAAAGCAAGGATTGGTCTGTTGATGGCTAGCTGGTTTTCTGAATAGAATTTGGTACATTTGGTACTGGCACTAATTTGCTTTCTTTTCAGTTAGAAGGAGATGTTGGAATCCCACTGCGCATGCGTGCACTGCAAATTTTAGTTCACGTGGTTGACAGAAACGTTCCTTTGCAGGTTGCGCAACAGTTACTCAGCACTGGCGCAGCGTGCTCAAATCTCGAAGTTCCATGAACAAAGGTGACCAAGTCATGATGAACATTCAGCCTCTTAAAATGTAGGTGGGGTGGAGGGTGGGGAATAAATGACCAGGCTTTGACTTCAATAGAAGTACAATTTAACTTGCCTTGCCATTGGTGCCCAATGGGCTGATAGGTGAGTTGATGGATAAAGGTGTTTCTGACTGTTGCTGAATCTTGGTTTTCCCTGAAGGTTCATGGAGCTTCACCGCGCTGTTTTTCTTTTCTCCCCTACAGGTGCTTTTACGCGCAGCCTGCGAAACCGCGCTTGCGAAGAAGCTCTGGATGCACGGCTTCGACAGCCAGTTAACCCTCTCCAGACCAAACCTCCCCAAAAAAAAAGTTCCTTGCTCCCACCCTTCAAAAGAGATTATTTGACTTTTTTAAAAAAGCTTGTAATCCACAAATTCCATCATAAGTGCAGTGATTTCCACATCTTCACTTATTTGCTGCGGTAGATACTAGTTGGTATTTAGCATGTAAGACATACAATTGATGTCATCTGCTTATTACACAGATGGGTGCCTTACAAGGTGTCTTCAGTAGCAAATGAGTTTGAGATTGGAAGGTATGTTATGTGGAGCAGATACTGATGTCCAAATTCTGATGCAGAACTGTACTGACTAAGCTGTTTATTCTTCGCAGCGTTTATTGCCCATTGATGGGGCAAATGATCTCTTCTACCAGCCTCCACCCCCCATGCCAACCTCAAAAGTCTATGCGATCAGGCCATACTTTCCAAAAGATGAGGTGAGTGTTGTTTCATAATAATGTAATTAAAATCAGTTTTAAAACTAGGGACATTAAGTAAGTTGTTGGTAAGACCACTTGAAGTATTGTGTACAGTTTTGGAAAGACATTGTCAATCAGGAGAGGATGCAGAAAAGATTTCAGAGGATGAAGAGTCTCGACCATTTCTCTCCATACATGCTACCTGACTTTCTGTATATCTGTATAGTTCTGGATATCCATCATCTGCAGAATCTCCTGTGATAAGAATTAAGAGGACACTACCTGGATCAGAGGGTTTGAATTATATGGAGAGCTTGATCATGCTGGATATTTATTCTCCGGATCATAGGGAGGTGAGACGTTGCCTCTTGGAAGTTTATAAAATCTTGTAAGGTGCGGATAAGGCTGGACGATCATAAACTCTTCCCAGGGTTTGAGAGCCCAAAACTACAGGGCACAAAAGCAAGATGAGAAGGGAG
The DNA here is from genome assembly GCF_030028105.1 of Mobula birostris. NCBI lineage: Eukaryota > Metazoa > Chordata > Chondrichthyes > Myliobatiformes > Myliobatidae > Mobula > Mobula birostris. The sequence goes on from NC_092390.1 coordinate 16,212,913, forward strand.
ATTTAAGAGACCTGAGAAGGAACTACTTTATTCAGAGGGAAGTGGGCACCTGGAATGATCTGTCAGAGGAAGTGGTCAAAGTGGGTACAATATCAACAATTTAAGAGGCTTTTAGATAGGGACACAGTGGGGACAAGGCTTGGAGAGCTATGGGCTGAAAGCAAGGATGCTGTAGTTGGGCTGAAGGGCCTGTTTCCCTGCTGTCTTCCTTTAACTAATCCAAAAAGCATTATTTGTACAGAATGTAACATGGGGATGAGTTGGTGGATACTGAGTACAGTTGTGATAGGCCTGCCCTTTCCATCAGTGATTCACAGTTTGTAATTCAATGCAGGTAACTCCAATTTATTATGTCCATTACACTGCTGCAATTACAGAATGAATTGAGCATAATTACATTAAGCCAAACTGCTCGATGATTATGACTAACGTTAAAATCCTAGCTTTTGTTTTCATATAAAGTAAGATATAACTGAACGTTAATTGAGCTACTTTGCTCTGTGAAGCCAGCCATGCAGGAACTGCACAGTCGAGCCACGTTCCCCTGGCACGTGACTATAGCGATTTGTCGCAGCATGGTAATTAGCATGTTATTGCTGTCTGTACACAGAATCTTAATCTATTTTTGCATCAGTTATTCAGTTGCTCTTGAAGCAATTTTTCGACCATTCATTGTGGCACGTCATCGGCTCTTCCACATTTCCCATCATTATTTTAATCCCTCTGCTTATGCATTAATGGGAAGAAAGTATCTTCATAAATGCCTGCACCCTTCGGCAATTTTGACCAATAACAGTATTCACAATTTATAATCTCTTCATACGCTAGAAACTACGCATTATCAAAAGTCCTCTTGCCTATCTCTCTTCAGCAGACGTTGTTGTGTTTGGAGTCCTCAAAGCCTACCTGCACTAAATCAGGTCAGATTGGCCTGTTCTTAGCATTCCTACACTGCAAGGAGGATTGTAACCTGGGTTCTGTTAAATCTTCAAAACAGAATGCAATGCAAGTTAATGGGGTGGGACTGGAACTGGGGTAATTGGATTTCTCCAAAAGCCTGGCAACATGTTAGCATAACAGTTGGTGTAATGTTATTACAGACCAGTGACCCAGGTTTAATTCGGCCACTGTTTGTAAGGACTTTGTATGTTCTCCTCGTGACTGTATGAGTTCCCTCCAGGTGCTCCCACGTTCCACAGACACATGGTGAGTAGGTTAATTGGTCACAAAGGTATTGTCGGGCCAGAAGGGCCTGTTACTGTCTGTATCTCTAAATAAAGTAGACTATATGGATTAATGGTTTTGCAGTGACTTTGCCGGAATCAAATCTGGCATGATCTTGGCCCAGAAGCCAGGGCCGTTATTGGGCAATTTTCTGTGATCAACGTTCTAACTTGGTCAAGGCAACAAATTCATTGCTGTTTGAGTTGGGGGTCTTTTATGTTCAGAATATCCAGCAACCTAATTAAACATTGCACCTACCCTTGTATTCTGCAATATCAGAAACAAGTGCATCATTCTCTATGTTCTTGACTCCCATTTTGGGAAGAAGCAAAGTTGAACATCTTGTTTCAATGGGACTTTGGACTCCGTACTATTGAAACCCACTGCTTCCATATCTCCAGTGTTTAGTTAATCTGCCTAAAATAGTGATTGCAGGTAAAAGAATCTGGGGAAACCTGGAATTCTGTGACCAATTTGTCCTCTGACAATGAGTTTACTTGGTAAGTTTGATATTAGATTGGCTAGTCAGTCACCTCTTGAACTTAATGTAACTTTTGAACCAAGCTGCTGGTCACTATTGTAGTGACCCTGATATCTACAAAGGTGTACACATCTAAACTCCATTGCAGTATCCAGGTAATAAATATTAGAATACTTGGAGGACAAGAAATCAAGTTCATTTTCATTCAACCATACACGTGTATACCACCAAACAAAGCAATATTCCTTCAGTGCATATAACTCCAACACATTACACAAAGTCAGATTTCCACAAGTGATCAAATAATAAGGTGGATATACAAAGCAAGTAAAAAAGTAAACAGTATAACGTTACTGGTGCTTCATATGTGATAAGATGTGGGTATATTTAGAGCCAGGTAGGTTCTTGATTGGTAAGGAGGTTAAGGATTATGGGGAGAAGATGGGAGAATGGGATGGAAAAAATAACCAAGAAGAAATGGCCGAGTGGAATGGATGTGCTGAATAACCTGACTGTGCTCCTATATCATAAGAGCTTAATGGTCTTGTGGATATTCGGGACTATTCCGAATCTGGAGTGGGAAAATAATAGCTGGAGAACTCCACAGCTTGAGCAGTGTCTGTGGTGGGAAAATGACAACATTTCTTGTCTGTCCTGATGAAGGGTTTCAACCTAAAACAACAATTCCTTTCCCTCTATTTGCCAATCCAATGGACCGGAGATCCTGTAGCTCCTTTGAGAGATTTCTGGACAGATCTGAGTGTCATCGTTTCATTATTGCCATCTGAAACCTTCTGTGTTACCTTATAATCAGGTTTGCTAATGGATCTGGTTATTGAATTGAGAGCAAAGAGCTATTTGGAGGTTTTGAATTTAGTTAAAATTCTGCCTTCTATTATTTCAAGCTCCGTTACATCCAATCATGCTTTGAACAAAACCTTGCCTCTTGTATTTGGAATTGCATGGGTGTAGCCCTAGACTTCATCAAAGCTATTGTTTATCACCAGCCTTCTCAGTCTTGTGAAGACACTGGGTCTGAGTGTGTATCAACTACACTCAAGTATGAGTTTCTTTTTATTGTAAAGATCTTGATTTGTAACTTCGAGGAAGAATGATTTATTTCGTCAAAACTAAATGTTTGTTCTGTATCTACTCAGTCCAGGTTCTTGTGCTACAAGATGATGGTTAAGACTATACTACCCTTGCCCACTTCTCAGCAATCTCATCAGTTTGTTGTAAAGTTCTGATTCAGTCCTTTGGTCTGGCTCATTCATTGTTGAGTCCTTTGGTACCTTGTCATATCTTGGCTGATTTCTCACAATGACTGATTTGGATGTTCAACAGCTTGACCATGTGCTCGACCGCCGCGATTCTCTCCAAGTTGGATTGAGAAGTCCCACTACCATTGGCTGTGGGAACTGAAAAGACCCTGAGGACCTTGTTGCTCTGTAATTGTCATTTCCTGGGAAGTGTGTAGTTGGAGAGTGGCAGACGTCCCAGGTGGGAACTGCTACCTGTGTGTCACTGAAATAACTGCGTCGTAAAAGTGTGCGTGGAACGGCAGCAGAGCCTTGCTCATTGCTCCCAGGTGGCACTGAAGATCTCTGCTTACGCCTGCAAATGGTCGCTGCTCCTCTTGGAGCTTTATTTCATTACAAATTCGCCTCCCATAACTTGGCAGTTTGTGAACTTCATGTCTCATTTTAATGATGTCTCCTGGATCCTCCTAATGGGGCCACCATTCCTCAGTTGATTTCCAATTCACCAGTTGCTACTTAAGATGCCATAAAATGTTAATGAGCTTGTGCTGCCTTTAGAAGTTAAATAATTTTCCCCAAACTGAAGGCTGCCCTTTCTCCATTGTTCTTGTGCTATCATAAACTATTAGTAATTTTCTGATCTGTAGGTCAGTTACGTCTGCACATCTTTAGTGAAGCAAAAATCTTGGTGCTTTACTGGAGTGCTATAAAATTTGACACAGCCACAGATGACAAAACTTTGACAGGTATGTTTTATGAAGTGCTTAAAGGATAGAGATAAGATATTGGTGTGTGTGTGGGTGGGGGGGTGTCACTTCAGTGTTGCTGGCAGCTGAAAATAGAACTGCCTGTTCTAGAGCAGTTTGGTCTAAAGGAGTTCCAGGTTGAGGGCTGTAGCAAGATGGGATTTGAAGCTGGCAGTGGCGTTCCACAGTAATTTAGGAAAGGGAAATTTAAATACACTGGGAGCCAGTGCACGTTGCTACGCATGGGTGATAAAGTACGATTTAAGATCCCAGTTGCCTCATTGGGAGACTGGAAAGCTAGCCCCAATTCCACAATCTATTTGGGCTGCATTTGGAGTATTCTGTGCAGTTCTGGTCACTGCATTACAGAAAGGATGTGGAAGCTTTGGTGAGGATGCAAAAGATGTTCATTAGGCTTAGAGAATTAAAGGAAAGGTTGGTTAAACTGTTTTCTCTGGAGCATTGGAGTCTGAGGGGTAAAATTTGTAATTCTTCCCAGAACGGAAATGTCAAGTACTGGATGAGAAAGCTTTGAAGGGAAAATGAGATGTGCAGGGCATGTTTTTGGACATAGATTGGTAGGTCCTGGAATGGGTTGCCAAGGGTGGTGGTGGTAGTGGTACTTGAGTGACATTTGGACAGGCACATGAACACAAGGAGCGGAGAGAACTGGATCATGTGCAGACAGTTTTGGCAATGTGGTTGGCACAGGCATCGTGGGCCGTGGGGCCGGTGCTGTTCCGTACTCTGTACTGGATTGTTTCCATGATGACTCTGGGTGTTGATTTGCTGATTGCTTTTCAGTACATAGGAAAGGATGAAGTGTATGCATCCCGCAGTATTGTATCAGCCCACATTGAGGCACTATATTAACTGGATTTTCTTTTATCCACAGGCCTCTGTGTATAAAATCTGTAAGGAGATGTATGATGATGAAATGGACGGTGACACAATGTGTGATCAGCCAGATATCATCGGTGACAGGTGAGTATGTGTGGAGAGAGTTCAGTTGTCCCGAAATTTCATCCACTTCGTAGTCTTCTAAAGAATTATTCAGGTGCCCAAAGCGAGATTGTCTTTGCCTATTTCATCAAATAGTTGAAGCAATCTGCCCTTTCCATCAATGCTGCGACACTGGAGGCAGAACTCGAGCCCTTCAAACGGTAGAATTTTTTTTACCCTGATGAGTCACCTGACACAGATCTTTTTAAAATTGAAGTTTATTTTCCTCTCATCTGAAACTAATGGCTTTTAATGGGGAATGGAGTAGTTGTACATTTGCCTGATGCTGCCGCAGTGGCCTGCTAGCTAGATGCCACTAGTTAACTGTTCAGTGGCACTACCTTGGTTATCAGAATTCTGAATGATGAGTAATATGTATAAGTGGCTAAGGACCATCTATCTGATACAGCAGAACCACGTTGAGGCCACTGCTTGGGGCAAATAATACTGAGTCTGAGCTTGTCTTCATGTGTCTTCGGCCAAACTGCAAAGTTCAAAGTAAATTTACTATGGAAAGTACATATGTCACGTATACAACCTTGAGATTCCTTCACAGTAAACACAAACAAAAGAATAATAAATCTTGAGCATGAGATGAAGAGTCCTTGAAAGTGAGTCCATAGATTGTGGGAGCAGTTCAGTGATGGTGTGAGCCAAGTTTGAGAGGCCTCTGATTTGAGAACCTGACGGTGGATGGATGTAGATTGTTTGGGGTTCCTGTTTCTTGCTGCCAAGCATTCTTGTTCCTTTTATTGCTGTTGCCAACAGTAGAGACCTCCAAAAAACATTACCAACAGGAGCAGGAATATGTTATTCACCCCTTCCTATTCAACAACACCATGGTCTATTCAAACACATTTTCCAGCCAATTTGACCAGATCTGGATCTGTCAGTCAGTGGGAGATATCACCCTCTTTTCAAGCTATTCAGTGTTTAAACATCTTGGGCAAATTACCAGAGCAACATTGTCCATTCTTCTGTAAACAACTCCCAGTAAAAGATGGTGTCTAATTGATGTTTAGTTATTATGGATGGTGGATGTGAGTATATCTCCGCTCTATTGTGCTGTTCTTGCTGTGTTACAGTTTGGTGGGCGGACTTCTCACACTGAGCCCAGATTATTGCTTCGTGTTGGAAGATGAGGGCAGTATATGTGGCTATGCCCTTGGCACGGTGGATGTGAAACCATATGCTAGAAAGTGTAAAGTTTCCTGGATACCTGCTATGCGGGAGAAATATGTTAAACCAGAAACTAATAAAGAACTCTCAGAACAACAGGTAATTTCTCATTAAGTTGACTTGCTGTAAATTTATTGTTTTAAGAGAAGAAACTGCAACAATTAAAGACATTGGGTTCTTGTAAAGGCATGGCTGCAGCAGGTAACTCACAGCCCATCATGTCTGCACCAACCATGCATTAACCTTCCGTTTACACTAATTCTATTTTGTTCCCACATTTCCACATTCCCAAACCCAACTCCCAAGATTTTGCCACTCACTAAAAGACAATGTGCCACAAGAAATTCCGTACCCTTTGAAAGCTCTCCTCATGAATTGCCATGGTTCCCTGCCTAGTTGTAGGGGCTGAATACAGTTTGGCCAAATCAATGTTGCATTAAGCTTCTGTCACCTTTGAAGATTTGTGCATTTATACTGTAGACCTCTGCGACCTTGAACCCCCTTTAGAAATGAACGCTATATTTCACTACTTTATTTTTTCTATACCTTGCATATATTTTAATTTAGTTTTTATTATGTATCTCAATGTACAGGTGCTCCAAAACATTTCACGGCATATGCCAGAGATATTAAACCTGATGCAAATTCTTAATTTTCCAACCAAAGTACATGATTTTGCGCTATTAAATTTAATCACTTACATTGCCAACCCACCAACCTGTCCAGACCTTATTTGCCTGTCCTGCAGTTTTCCTTTCTGGTATTGTAGCCAATGAGCCTAATTCAGGGTCATATACCCTTCTCCAAGCTGGAAAAACAACCATTCACTGTGCTTTGCTAAATTATCAGGAAGATTTCCCCTGTGCCACCAACTGGCCTCTTTTAAATTATGGGCTTTTGTTTGGCTAGTAAGATTGCTTGTCATCAGTTGCTTTCTGAAGGTCTTTATCTGCATGAAGCTTGTTCTCATCAGCACAATGCTGGAGGGAACTAGAAGTCTGGTGGCACCTGTGGAAGGGAATGATCATTGTTTCAGGTCAAGACCCTTCATCTGTTTATTCCTGTCCAGAGATGCTGCTGACTTGTTGAGTTCCTCCAGTATTATGTGCATGTTGTTCAGGATTTCCAGCACCTGCAGAATCTGTTTTTGTCTAAATCGACATCTGGTGCTTTATCATATTTTGAAATTTTGCCTCTAGACTTTATAAAGTTCAGTCACTATTTTGCAGTGGTGTTGAGTAAACAGCCATGTTCATTGATCTTTGTGGCAGAAAGCTTGGCCAAACACTGGTCTTTAGTTATCATCTTTGTGAACTTCCCTTTCAGTGCTACAAGCCTGCGCAGCCTAATTGCACCATGTGACCAATTAACCTACTAACCTGTAGTATTTGCAATATGGAAGCAAACTAGGCCACCCGGAGGAAACCCATGTGGTGACAGGGAGATGGCAGTGGAATTAAACCTGGGAGAGTGGCGCTATAATAGTGTTACATTAATTGCTACACTCATGTGCCACCCAAAATTTTTGTTGCCGTAACTTGGGGTACTTCTATTCTTTGATGCTTAAGAGGGTGGCGTTTGATCAATCTTCATGCCTTTCGGTGTCTTTCAGCACTCAAAAGACATCCACATTTCACACTTGGTATTAGCCAATCCATTGAGGTCTGAAGGGGGCAGTGAGTACAGTCAGTTAGGGAAGAGGCTGCAGAGTGTGACCTCCAAGGTAGTAATTTCTGCATTATTCCCAGTACCACGTGCTAGTCGGGGCAGGAACAGGGTGGTAGCACAGATGAATGAATGGGTAAGGAACTGGTAAAAGGGGCTGGGTTTCTGATTTCTGGATCATAGGGATCTCTTGTACATATAGGATGGGTTACACCTGAATTTGATTAGGACCATTCGTTATACTTGCAGGTGATGGGAGTTGTATACTCGCCCCTGAACAGTAGCTGGGATGCAGGATATAAATGTCAATGGGGAAGTAGAAAAAAGGCATGAATAATCACGCGGAAATTTCAATGTGCAGGTAGTTTAGGAAAATCAGGTTGGTGCTGAACCTAGAGAGTAAATTTGTAGAATGCCTGAGATGACTTTTTAGAGCAGCTTGTGGTTAAGCCCACTTGGGGAATCAGCTAATCTGCAGTGGGTGTTGTGTAATAAACCAGATTCAATTAGGGAGCTAAAGGAAAGGAGATAGTGATCATAATATAATAGGTTCCACCTTGTAGTATGAGAAGATAAATCAGATATATCTGTATTACAGTGAAGTAAATGGTTTCTTAAGGTTGTCATAGCTGGGCTGAGTAGTGGGGATGAGCTCCTTTACCCATAAAATGCTCCCAGTGGCTTGTATCTCAAATGGCCCCTGACAGCCAGGTTCGGTTTCTGACCTTCACGTGTGGCTTAGCTACTGAGCCTAGCAGAACTGACAGGAGAAGGGGCAAATGCGGGTTAATGAGGCATTAAAACCAGTTGCTTTGGGTAGATGGAGCTCATCAGCTGTAGATGGCAGCTTTATTAGAAGGAAGACTTGATCATTAAACCACAGTTGCCTTGCGGCTATACCCACTCATGGGGAAGACCAGAAGTATACCCTGGGGAAAAATCCGGATCTGGATTCCCTCAGGCAGTTGTACATTGAGTTCAATGCTGACTGGCAACACTTTGCGTTGCTGCTGTGCCAAACTGTATCGGTCCCTACCATTCCTTTGGGTTCATCAGCTGCTTGGTGAGGGGGAGCCTGCTGCATGGGCTATAGCTTGCTCTCCGTATTGTACTGCCCTAGCTCACATATCATGTAGACGGCTAGGACACAACGTCCATCGCTGACCCTGATCAATAGAGGGCCGATGTAAAGGAATGAGAGAGGAGCGGTTCGAGGTTGATTGGAAGGGGACACCAGTAGGGATGATGGTGGAATGATAATGGCTGGAGTTTCTGGGAGCAGTCCCCACATGCAAGAGAAATACATCTCAAAGAAAAGTATTCTAAAGGCAGCATGAAAGGAAAAGGAAGAGCATATAATATAACAAAAATTGGTGGAATGTTAAGAGGATTGGGAAGCTTTTTTAAAAAAAAAAGGCAACTAAAAACGTGAGAGAAAAGAGGAAATATGAGGGTAAGGTAGCCAAGAATATCAGAAGATACCAGATGTTTATTCAGATAGATCACAATTAAGAGGTGATAAGATATTGGTCAGACTACACTTGGAATATTGAGCAGTTTTGGCTCCTGATCTAAGAATGTACTGGTATTGGAGAGGGTTCAGAGGAGATTCAGGAGAATGATTCCAGGAATGAAAGGGTTAACACAGGAAACATTTGGCTCTGGGCCTGTACTGTTTGGAGTTCAGAAAAATGAGGAGTGGGTGGGTGTTCTCAGTGAAACCTATCGAAAGGCCTACATAATGTGGATGTGGAGAGGATGTTTCCTATAGTGAGTGAGTCCAGGACCAGGCTCAGAATAGAGGCACGTCCATTTAGAAGAGATGGGAAAGGATTTCTTTCACCAGAGGGTGATGAATCTGACTTCATTGGCCAAGCTATTGAATATATATAAAGGGAAGGTTGATAGGTTCTTGGTTAGTTATGGCGTCAAAGGATGTGGAGAGAAAAAAGGCAGGAGAAAGGAGTTGAGAAGGATAATAAATCAGCTATGATGTAATGGTGGAACAGACTTGATAGGCTGAGTGGCCTAATTTTGCACCCTTGTTTTATGGACTGTGCTGACTTTCACTTAAGTTTTATAGAATCTTTGCCATTACTCATTCTCTATGTCCTGCTAAACAGTTACATTGAGTGAGCCTTTAACTTGTCTTTGCTTCCCTCAGAAAATGATGCTGAGCTTCCATGAAGAGCAGCAAGGATTGCCAGAAAACTTCCTCGCCACCTTTCCCTCGCTAATTAAAGTGGATGTCCACTCAAAGGTGACAGACCCAAGTGTGGCTAAAAGTATGATGGGCTGTTTGCTTTCTTCCTTAAAAGCCAATGGTAAGGGCCAGTGTCTCCTTTACTGCAACTTCTCTGTAGGTGGTTCAGTAATCTCCTGGGTATTCATTGTTTCCTGGGGCAGGCTGTTTGCTAAGTTGGTATAATTTAAAAATTTCAAATAGAATTAAAGTAGTAAGTTACTGTGTAATTCATTACTTCACACTATTTCAATGTTATTGTGTAATACTGTCGTCTGACTTTAAATACCAGTTTTCTTAAGGAAGCTAGGAACCCCAAAAAGGTAGGAAGAGAGCGGTGAGCTGGGTGCAACACACATCAAAGTTGCTGGTGAACGCAGCAGGCCAGGCAGCATCTCTAGGAAGAGGTATAGTCGACGTTTCGGGCCGAGACCCCTCGTCAGGACTAACTGAAGGAAGAGCTAGTAAGAGATTTGAAAGGGGAAGGGGGAGATCCAAAATGACAGGAGAAGACAGGAGGGTGAGGGATGGAGCCAAGAGCTGGGCAGGTGATTGGCAAAAGGGACATGAGAGGATCATAGGACAGGAGGCCTAGGGAGAAGGAAAAAGAGGAGGGGGGGGAACCCAGAGGATGGGCAAGGGGTATAGTGAGAGGGAGAAAAAGGAAAGAGAGAAAGAATGTGTGTGTATATAAAATAATGGATGGGGTACGAGGAGGAGGTGGGGCAATAGCGGAAGTTAGAGAAGTCAATGTTCATGCCGTCAGGTAGGAGGCTACCCAGACGGAATATAAGGTGGTATTCCTCCAGCCTGAGTGTGGCTTCATCTTTACAGTAGAGGAGGCTGTGGATAGACATAACAGAATGGGAAAGGGATGTGGAATTAAAATGTGTGGCCACTGGGAAATCCTGCTTTCTCTGGTGGACAGAGCGTAGGTGTTCAGCAAAACGATCTCCCAGTCTGCATCGGGTCTCGCCAATATATAGAAGGCCACATCGGGAGCACCAGACGCAGTATATCACCCCAGCCGACTCACAGGTGAAGTGTCGCCTCACCTGGAAGGACTGTCTGGGGCCCTGAATGGTGGTGAGGGAGGAAGTGTAAGGGCATGTGTAGCACTTGTTCCGCTTACAAGGATAAGTGCCAGGAGGGAGATCAGTGGGGAGGGATGGTGGGGACGAATGGACAAGGGAGTCGCATAGGGAGCGATCCCTGCGGAATGCAGAGAGAGGGTGGAGGGAAAGATGTGCTTAGTGGTGGGATCCCGTTGGAGGTGGAACTGGGTGGCTTGTTTAGTGCTGGGGCCTATTTGTTGTATGTTGAAAATAGAAACATGTGCAATATTTCTGTGTGGATTTCCCCTGGTTGCTCCAGTTTCCTCCGATCATCAAAAGATGTACCATTTGGTAGGTTAGTTGGTCATTGTAAATTGTCCCAGGATTGGGCTCGGATTAAGTTGGGGGATTACTGGGCAGCATGGCTCCAAGGGCCGATTCTGCACTGCATGTCAATGAATAGTTTATCATTATCTGTTGCTAGAGCTATCAGACCAAAATTCATTCAAAGTTTCAGAGTACATTTATTATCAAAGTTTCTATGCAGAATATAATCCTGTACAAAGCCGCAAAGCCATTTAAACCCATCAAAACATCAAACACCTAATTTGCGAGAAAAGAACAAATCATGGAAATCGCAAATAACACAGAATATTGAACATCAAATCACGGTCCACAAATGACAGCTACCAAGTCAGTTCAGCTTAGTGACCGCAGGCCTCAGCTGTAGAGCCACTTCTGCACTGAATAGCCTTGATCAAATTGCGCAAGAAACAAACACATGGAACATGAACTGCAGATTCCTCCAAAAATGAGTTCACAACTGCGGAGCATGTTCAGTGCTGAGGACATTAAATATCAAACTGCAGAATCCCATAGCCATGAGCTGCGCCAAGGCAATCGAATGGGCCACCTTCCTCTGGCAGTGGCGAATGGGAGATTGCACCAAACCTCCGCTCATCTTCAGCTCTTGTTCTCGTTACAATCTTGCTCAACACTTCAATTGGTGAGGGGTAATAGAGCCACCCATTTCATCTTCCACCATTGGGAAACGATGGCTGCACTCTCCACTCTCAATCCAATCAAGATGTAAATTATTGGATGTGACCAGTCGCAGTTCAGGAGAAGCATATTTAAAAGCAGAAGTAATGTTTTGAGCTGTTGGTCGCGTCGGTCACTGGCGCCATCTTGTATCTTCACATGCATTTCTGACAAAGTGGTTGAAATTATGGACTTCAGTTATGTTGGCTCCTGTTATCTATGTAACCTTTAATACTTTGAATCCTGTAGAGAGTTTAGCTGAGATGCTTAAACATGCACTTTGTTTTGTGTTTAGGAACTCGGGCAGTGCCTGCAGCTTCCTGGTTCATAATCTAGTAGCTTATCTTGTTTGTGGTAAACAACGATTTTTTTTAGTTAATGTTAATTTAAATCATTACCCAATCTTTAGTTGCATGGCTTTTATTCAAACATTAAATATCAGGACCGCAGTCATTGGTTTACACTGTTTTAAATGCAAGGTCAATTCCTTTGGAAGTAACAACATTGGGTTAAACTGATAACTAATACCACTGGCAGAGAAAAATTGATTCTCTCCTGCAACAAATGGTAATGACCAGTGCGTGGCTGACAGCTGACATTTCAGGGTGACAGTCTGTCAGTAAGAGTGTTCATTCTCCGCAATTCAAACCCCCCCGGCATTCTCTCTTCTCCCCTCCCCCTTTGGGCAGAAGATGCATAAGCCTGTGAATACATACCACCAGGCTTGAGGTCGAGTTCTGTGCTGCTGTTATCAGATTCTTGAACGGACATCTTGTACTTTAAGACTGACCCTTGGCCTCTCAATCTTCCTCGTTATGATCTTGCACTTTATCAGTTAGCTGCACTACACCTTTTTGGTAGCTTTTACACTATTCTCCATTGTTGTTTTACCTTTAATCTAGTTGAATGCATGTATATTCTGATCTGTATGAACAGTATGCAAGACAAGTATTTCACTATCAGTACATGTGACAATAATAAGCCCACACAAAAGCTAGGAATCCATAAATCAATGGGCAATGGGTCTTGTGTGTCCCTAAGACAGTGTGGGGGTGGGGGGGGGGGAACTCTGGTCCTGTCACAGTCGATACAAGGATGAACCTGCATGCACTTACATAAAATTTATTTAGCACACTTTACATAGTGAAACGTCAAGACACTTCACGAGACATTACACGGTTAAATCTAAGGTGTTGACACAACTAACCTGAGTGCCAGTAGAGTAGTGGTTAACACAACACCTAGGTTCTATTCCTGTTGCTGCTAGTAAGGAGTTTGTGCATTCTCCCCGTGACCGTGTGGATTCCCTCTGGGTGCTCTGGTTTCCTCCCAGTCCAAAGACATACTGGTTGGTAGGTGAACTGGTCATTCTAAACTGTCTCATGACTAGGCTAGGGTTAAATCAGGGGTTGCTGGGTGGCACAGGTCATCGGGCCAGAACGGCCTGTCCCACACTGGCTATTAAATGGTGTCACTGAAGCCTTCTGAGGTCAGCAGGGGTGAGCGGTTCGTCTCCTGCATGTGAATGTTGGTGATGCCATTTTCCACTGCCAGCTGTAAACACTATTGTTTTCTTCCCATTCAGGATCTCGAGGAGCGTTCTGTGAAGTAAGACCCAACGACAGGCGTGGTTTGGAGTTCTACAGCAAACTGGGCTTCCTGGAGTTGGCCAGGATGGAGGGATTTCCAAAAGAGATGTTGGTGCTGGGAAGGAATTTGTAACGGGCAGCCTCTTCATTGTAGTGTAATTAAAGGATGTGTATAATTAAATGTATCTAAATTTAGCCTTAAACTGAATAATGTGTTTAGTAATATTTTATATTTTAACTTTTTAAAATGTGCAATACACAGTGAGCTCCAGAAGGATCTTTTGAAGTTGGTGACCCTCCACTGATGCAATAACAGCATTGCCTTGTCTCCTTTTCCTTCTGATATTTCAAGCCAGTCCTTCATCCCCACCCCTGCCCCCTTCACATCTCTCACACAAATATTGGACAGTTGACATGTGTCTTACCTAGAATGGGGAAGCTGGTGGTAGAGTAGATGGCTTAGTCCTCTGTATCCTTGCAGTGATGATTCTCCACTGCCTGACAGCAGCCCTTGATCATGGTGTGGACTTGCTCTTAAACAAGTACTTTGCTGTCACAACTTGGCTCTGTCGATGACTGTTCCTATGCAGGAGTAATCGGGGTACTTAGTCCCTGGAGCTCAGTTCATTTTCACTAAGTGAGACTTTCGGGCTTCAGCTGGCAATGAAAGTGTTTGCTGTCTGCAGCTCATGCACATCTGTGAAAACTAATGACCTTTCGATACCTCTGAATGCATTTTATATGGTGATTCTCAGTCGGAATGGTTAACGGAATTGCTCTCTGCAGAGAGGAACAAGCTCGATGTTGGAAATGAGTGTCACACTGCTGGGATGCACACTGGGTCTGTTAATATCTGTAGAGAAAGATGGGCTAATAATTTGGGTGCATCAACTTAATTAAATGTACATGAAATGGTTGAGTGTGATGGGAGAGCTCCCTGTCTACACCATCTGAAGTGATCCTGACTGGGTTTACTGGCACTTACTGAAAGCAAACTAGCCCGGGTTTCTTTAACCCCATCATTTCTGTCTGCTGTTTTTGAGAGCTGATGCCTTGTAAACAACAGTGGGGCTTCTGATGCAGGTTTTAGTCTGAGATGTGAGTGGTCTAAGCTGCTGGCTCACGGTGAGTGGGGTTTCCAACATCTGTAGCTGCCCATCGATGACCATTTGAAAAGCTGAACAACTTGGCAGTGGATTAGAGAACTGAAGAGCATTAACCTTATTGCAACTGGACTGGATGATGAAGCTGACATGTCAAATTCATCTTTTAGACATGTGGCCAGTGTACCTTCATCTAAAAGAATTAACAGCCACTCTTGTAATGAGAGATGTTGAGGCTAGGTTCATAGCTTGAGGTGGTGAGAACCAGCACCAGGAATGCATTGCTGAGCATCTTGTGGCAAAACAGCTCCTAACACTTAAAACTGGGAAGAGTGTGGGAAGGATGTCCCTCCCCCAACTTGAAGGACAGTTGTCAGAAGAGACTGGCCAGGCTAAGACTTTCTTTTGGAAGCCTTGTTTAAAATCATAATGGGTATAGATAGTGAATATCTGCTGTCTTATTCCCACGTTGGGGAGTGTACAAGGCATAGGTTTAAGATGAAAGGGGAAAGAACTAATACTAACTTGAAGGTCAATTATTTTTACACAGGGTGGTAAAAAAAGTTACCAGAGGAAGTCGTTGAGGCAGTTCCTGTTGCTGACATTGAAGAGACACTTTAATTAGAAAAGTTGAGGGATATGAGTCACCGGTGAATGGGACTAGCTGGGATGGGTATCTTGGACAGTCTAGATGAGTTGGGCTGAAGAGCCTGTTTCTATTGTTGTCTTTCACTATGCTTGCCTTGCAGACCATACAGTTTAAAGTGTTAAAGGCATAAATAGCTTGTCTTTAACACTTCGCTGTCCATTATGTAGAGAAAAATGTCATTGAAAATCCAGAGATCTGGGCAGGGATAGGGTCAGGTGCCCGAGCATTAAATTGGGTTTGAAATTCCACTCGGATGTTAGGATATGGGTGCAGTACTTTTTAGTGTGAGCAAGTAAATGGGTGCCAGGCCTTCAGAGCTCTGATGCCTGAACAACCAGTTTGTTCCAATACTTAATCCTCAGTCACATCACAAATGTGATTATTTTCAGAGAGATTCTGCAGATGCTGGAAATCCAGAGCAACAATGCTGGAGGAACTCAGCAGATCAAGTGACATCTATGCAATGGAAGAAACAGTCAATGTTTTGGGCTGAGACCCTTTAGCATGAATCTTGATATAGGGTCTTACCCCTCTCCACTGATGTTGCCTGACCAGCATTTTGTTACAAATGCAGATAATCTGTGCTGATCTGTGTAAAATTTCTGCTGTTTCCTCTGTTAAACATTGCCTACACAAAAATAAACACCTTTGTGGCTGGGGAGTGCTTTGGGGTGACCTGGAGTTGTGTATATGAGCATCTTCATTGTGCAGGTTTATGAGTGAAACTTCCTTTCCCACCTGCATTAAACATAACTTTCTCACATTTTTCAGATATTCAGTTGTTTATTTGAAGTTGATCTTCATGCACATCGCATTCTCCCAGACCACCTTGTCAATTCATGCACCTCCTTTAACTCTTACAATGAGAGAGCTCAGTTCAAATTGGCCAAGAACTGACTGCAGGGAATTGCAAACTGAAGTACTGCTGTCTGAATGTGCTTTGTCCTGTCACAACATCTGTTTTCATAACGCTTCACCAAATACACTTCCTGCAGCCAGCCACATACACACAGCAAACAAACACTAGTTAGGCTTGGTGCTTGGTACAGCTGCTCCTCACCCTGTGCTTTCTTTGATCTCCCCAGATGGTGCTGGTTGAGGGCAATTGGGGTGTGGTTGCAGTGGTATTGCTTTTCTGGTGTGGGGGAGAGGCTGTATTTTACACCCAGTTCCACAAACTGCACCAGATTTCCAACTGGGTTTTCCAGTTCCATTGGAGTTTGTGTGCACTCTGGTAAAAATGAAACTGCCATGCCCAGCATTGAAAAAGCTTTAACTTAAATAAATTCTCTCCTGTCATATTGAGTTACTGAATTTTTTTAAAAGTCTGACCTGATGGGCTCTGGTGTCTCAGGAGATGATGAAACTGGGGCACTAATCCTGCTCATTGACTGTTCTGGCTCCTGGAAGCAGAGTCTCCAGTTCACAGTAAAATTACCTCAGTTCAGTGTGGTCATACTTAAGTTTTATTCAATATTATACAAACATGGGTACATAGAATCACAATCAAAATAGATAACACATTCTCTGTGCCTATTTACAGATTTAAAAAGTAGCAAATAAAATGAAAACATTTACAATGCTATTCCCCACCAGTAAATGCAGCCTCTGATTGCTCCACTATGACGGGGAAGGAGAATGGTGGTGTGAACTAGAAAACTGTCTACCTCTCCGGAAGCCCAACCTTTGTTTAACATTGCTTTTTGTTAACCACTGATCTCAAAGTCAAAGTAAATTTATTATCAAAGTACATATTTATTACCATATGCTACATTGAGATTAATTTTCACGAAAATAACAATTTACAGAAAAAAACTACAGATTTGTCTTCACCCTTCATTTTGGCCAACAGTGGTGCTGTCAGCAAACTTAAATATGGCTTTGAAGCTGTACTTGGCCCTCGGTCAAAAGTTGAAGCAAGCAGACCAGGTGGCTAAACATACAGTCTTGTGGTACACCTGCGCTGGTAGAGATTGTGGAGGAGATATTGCTGATGTGAACCGATCGGGGTTTGCAAATAAGGAAATTGAGGATCCAGTTGCTTGTTGAATTCTTCTAATTTGAGTAAATTTTTGCTGCTGGTTCATTCAAAAAGCTTGTCAGAATTATAGTTATTCATAAATTCAATTTTATTTTTCTCTTGCTTAAATACTTGCAAGAAAATGACACTCCTGCTCACTTGAGTTATAACTGTATGACAAACACAGTTCCAATGCTATATTCAAGTTTGCTGATGACACCACTGATGTAGACCAAATCAAAGATGGTGACAGATCAGCATAGAGGAGGGAGATGGAAAAGCTGGCTGAGTGGTGTCACAACAACCTGATGCCAGCAAGACCAAGGACCTGATTACAGACCTAAAGAGAAGGAAACCAGGGGTCCATGAGCCAGTCCTCATTGGAGGATCAGAGGTGGAGAGGGTCATCAACTTGATTTCAGAGGACCTGTCCTGTGCCCTGCGTGTAAGTGCAATTACAAAGAAAGCCTCTACGTTGGCAGAGATTTGGCATGACATCTGAAACGTTGACAAGCTTCTATAGATGTGTAGTGATACAGATAATGGCCTAGTCCACCTCAGGTAAAGACCTACCCACCATTGAGCATATCTATATGAAACACTGTTGTGGGAAAACAACATTTGGGTCTCGGCCCAAAACGTTGACTGCACCTCTTCCTAGAGATGCTGCCTGGCCTGCTGCGTTCACCAGCAACTTTGATGTGTGTTGCTTGAATTCCCAGCATCTGCAGAATTCCTCGTGTTTGCATTCATCACCAGTGATCATCCCCCGGACATGCTCTCCTCTCATGACAGCCGTGCAAAAGAAGGTACAGGAGCTTTGGGATTCTCATTACCAGTCCCTACCCCTCAACCATCAGGCTCTTGAACCAAAGGGGATAACTTCGCTTGTCCCATCACTGAAATGTTCCCACAACCAATAGACTCACTTTCAAGGACTCTTCATATCATGCTCTCAATATTTATTGCTTATTTATTTTTTAAGTTTTTTTCTTTTTGTATTTGCAGTTTGTTGTGTTCTGCACTCTGGTTGAACACCCTAGGTGGGCAGTCTTTCATTGATATGGTTATCATTCTGTTAGTGAGGATGCCATTAGAAAATGAATTTCAGGATTGTATAAGGTGATATCTATGTACCATGATAATAAACTTATTTTGAACCTAACTCTATATGGTAACATATACATATTTCAATAATTTTGACTTTTTAAAAGTTTGTGTTGTTTAAAATAATAAATTTTTGTTTATTATCATCCCATGCTCAAAGTTACCTTAGATCTGTGTTCACTCACAAACTTTCTGGTGGTGGATCACTGCAGCAAGCCGTCAACTTAGGTGCCCAGCAAAAGCCATGTGGTGTGGAGTTGCTGCCTCAACTCCAAAGTCCCAGGTTCAATCTCAACCTCGGCCGCTGCCTTCGTGGAGTTTTATGCTCATTGTTATATGATCCACATTCCTCCCTCTTCCCAAAGACATGTTGGCCAGTGGGTTAGAAACTGGGGGGTGGGGGTGAAGGGGAGATGATGTGAGATTCAGAATAGGTAAGTGCTTGATGCTCAGTACGAGATGACCAGACCACAGGGATGATCCAATACATTTGCTCTTTCTGGGTTTAATGGGTCTCAGCCCAAAACATTGACTGTTTATTCCTCTCTGATGCTGCCTGTGACCTGCTGAGTTCCTCCAGCAGTGTGTGTCCATGGGGAAGGTTTAAAGGTTTATTTCTGTCCACGAGGCGGAGACAAATCACTTGTTTAAAGTTAGACTGGAGCCGAGTCCACCTCGTACGCAATAGCATAGTCCTGCCCCTCGCGTGAAGGGGAATCTAATGCAGCCATCTCTTTGATGTGACTGAAATTAATCTACCTAAGTACTTAAGTTTGTTTTATATGGACACCACAGCAAGACTGAATAAATAACAATAAATAATGGAGCTGAGTCCACAGCCAGACGCTGCCCCTCCTGCTCAACTGCAGCAGTATTGAACTGTTGAAATTCTCTGCCTGTGAGGACAGTGGAGGCTCAGTCAATGACTGAACACAGGAGATTCCTGGATATCGGAGTTGAGGGATATGGGGATAAGGCAGAGAAACAGGACCTGGGTAGGTCACTCACTGGTAGAATAGTACAGGAGGGTTGAGGAGCTGAATAGATCCCTCCTGCTCTTAATTCCTTATGGCTGATTTATTATCCTCTTCAACCCCATTCTCCTGCCTTGTCTCTATAACCTTTACCGCCTAATCATGAACCTATCAATCTCTGCTTTAAGGACTGGAAAGGAAGAGGGCAGAAGCCTGGGGGGTGGGGGGCTGCAGTAGGACTACAAGCTGGTAGGTGCCCATGCTTGCCTGCCTTACCCCAGAGAGTGTTGACACCACCCTTCACCAGTCCCTCTCCCGTGGCTTCCTGTACACCAGCCCCAGTTGTTGGAAGATGACCTCCTCGGTGGGCGTGGGAACAGTGTGGCCGTAGCTGACCTTGGTCCCACCCTCCCTCAGCACCTGGCTCTTCAGCGAGTGCTCAGACAGACTCATGTTCTTGGTTTTGGCCAAGGCGCGCATGGAGCAGTTGAAGTATGCAGAGCCAGTGAAGTACATCAGGGCACAGGCAAACTCCGTGTACGGGACCACGATGATGTCAAGCCTGCGGTAGCGGCGCCCACACCCCGGCAGCCGGCAAACACCCAGATACTTCACCTGGTTCCTGTTCTGTTCCTGACACATCAGGTCATCCGTGATGAACCCTTGCAAAAAAAAAGGTAGCCGTCAATAAACCGTGCAACAGGCAGTGCTATCAGAAATGTTACATTTCTGTACAGTCTAAACACAAAGCACACAGATAGAAGCTCCGCCACACCATCCCATCACACCTGGGGTCAGATACAGAGTGAAGCTCTTGACACTGTCCCATTACACACCCCTGGGGTCAGACACAGTGAAGCTCCCTCTATGCTGTCCCATCACACATTACTGACATCAGACACAGAGTGAAGCTCCCTCTGTACTATCCCATCACACACCCCTGGGGTCAGACACTGAATGAAGTTCATCCCATCTCTCACTCTTGGAGTTAAATACAGAGTTAAACTCCTTTTGAACAATTCCATCACACAATCCCAGGCAGGGACAGCATAGGTTAGACACAATAAAGCTCTTGCATAGCATCCCATCAAACACTCCAGGACATGCGCAACACAGGTTTGGAAGATACACTTCTCCAAGGACATATTCCAGTCCCATGTGTAGAGCTGTAACCAGTCGAACTCAATAGGCTTCACAGCCACTCTGTGACACGTTGCACCCATCCACGTGGGAAATGCTGATGCTGCAGAGGGAGGGGAACAGAAGGGAGCGCAGTTCTGCCGAGCCTTCCACCACTCTCTACAAGGGAACCCCAGCAGAGCTGCTGGAAATGTGGCTGCCCAGTCTCTTGACAATTGTCATCATGTCTGTGGTGTCGCGTGAAGGAGAATTATCAGCCAGAAACTAGAAGCAGGACTTCTACGAGCAGCTCCCTCTCCTCCGAGACATTTTATGTCTGCTCTCCCTCATAACTGCCTGGATTATACAGGTCAGTGGGGGCTGGCTCACAGTCAGAATGACCTCTAGTGACGTCCGAAATAAAAACACAATGCAGTAGGTCAGTTGTCATTTGCAACAGAGTCCTCAAACTGTAACATTAACCCCGTTTTTCTCTCTCCACACAACACACAGTTATTGGCAGGATACTTGGCAGTGTGGAGCAACAGAGGGATCTTGGGGTTCACATCATAGATCACTCAAAATTACCACACATCTGTTCCATAGGGTGGTTAAGAAAGCATGTGGTGCGTCAGCCGCCTTTACCCAGGGATAGAGTTCATGAGCCCATTTAAAACTCTGGTTCGGCCTCACTATGCTCACTTCTGGTCACCTCATTACAGGAAGGATGTGAAGCTTCAGAGAGGGTGCAGAGGAGATTTACCAGGATGCTGCCTGGATTAGACACCATGTCTTATGAGGATAGGCTGAACAAGCTAAGGGTTTTCTCTTTGGAGCGAAGGAGGATGATGGTGACTTGATAGAGGTGTACAAGATGATAAGAGGCATAGATCGAGTGAGTAGCCAGAGACTTTTTCTCAGGGAGAAATGGCTAATACAAGGAGGTATACAGTACTGTATATTGGTTAAAATAGGAAGATGATTGGAAGATGATTTAGCTGAGTTGTATTAAGTGTTATTTGGTAACTCAAAAGACATGTTATACAGTATTGTGCCAAAGACTTCAGCACTCTAGCTTTATACATGTGCCTGAAACTTCTGCATGGCACTGTAATTTAAGGGTGATTTGAGGAAAATAAAGCAGGATATCAGAGGATAATCTTTAACATAGAGAGTGGGTATGGGGCACACCCTGCCAGGGGTGGTAGTAGAGGCAGATACATTAGGAACATTTAAGAGACCCTTAGGCACATGGATGATAGAAGAGGACTATGGGAGAAGGGTCATGAGAAGATTATGAGGACTTGGAGTAGTTTAAAAGGCTGGCACAACATTGTGGGCCAAAGAGCCAAAACTGTGCTGTAATGTTCTGTGTTGTAGATGCAGCCCAACCTGTTGAGTACTTGAGTAGCTTCTGGTTCTAGCACCTGCAATGTCCTGCACAGGGCTGTATATTAGATCCCTGGAGACCTTCATTCCGAACCGTGTCCCTGTACCAGTTACCAATTCACATCGAGCTCACCTTGGTCTTTCAGACCGTCGAGGAGTTTGCTGAAGACGCCTCTGTGTGACTTTCCATCGGGATGTGTGATGAGGACATCCACGTCGCCACAGGTGGGCTTTCCACGGCGGAAGGAGCCACAGGCGAAGCCGATCAGGCCTGGATTAATGGAGTGAGCCATGTTGCACACCTAGAGAACACAGAATGATCCCAATGGCTCCATCAATTCCACACCTTGTTTCCCTCCATGCTGCTCCTCCAGTCCCAGCTGTACAAAATTCCCTCTTGCTCATTCCCTGCTCTGACACCACAAATTTTACCTGTGCTATGCACTGCATGCATTTTCCATGATATTTTACTAGCTTATTTATGGTAGTATTTGGTTTACGTGTGTGTGAGAGATCTGTTTTGTGAGTTATGCTGTCTTTCGTTTGGTTACATACCGTATATGTACAGTCAGTTGATATTAATTTGAACTTGATTACCTTCAGCATCTTCCCTGGTCTGAGGATCACATTTGCCTCAGTGTGTTAGTGCTACGGCTGGACATGGCTGACAAATCCTGATAACCTCTCTAATGATTCTGGTGAGATGGTGGTGTGCTCAGATGTAACAGATTCTACGGGCCAACCAAACCTGTCATTGTCTTTTTAAAATGTATTTGCTATGATCGCAAGAACCTGCTGGACATGAAGAAGTTAAAGTACTGCAAGTCGACCCCATCAGTGAGTTGCTCGTTGGTGGAGAAACTGAAGGAGCTGGACTTGGTGCGGATCGCGCTGCTGTCTGCATGAAGGTGGTGATTGTCTTGGTTGCTTTTCTTGTGATCGTAAGACCCTGTTGGGCATTGGTAATGTGGAGTGCTGCAGGTCTCCTTCACCGTTTTATTGGTGAACGGCGGGGGAGCCGTGTGGCCTTGGTTGTAGCAAGGACTAGGTCTCAAACTGCGGTGTCACCTGTTTGTGGCTGCCCAGGAGAGAGGCGTCAGAGTCCGTACGTTCCACCAAAGGCAGTGTGGCACAGCGTCCATACTTGTTTCGGTGCTGCCCTTCAGCGTTCACTCGGCAGAAGACAAGACGTACTGTGTTTGACTGCAGACTGCTGCAACATTCACAGACTCAGGGACCTGAACTATGTTTTTTTATGTATAACCGTGTTTTCCCACTGCCTTCTATGTGTTACATTTGCCTTGTTGTGTGAATGGCTGTTGATACTGTGTTTTGCACCACGGCCCCAGAGTAACACTGTTCCTTTTGTCTGTATTCATGGGTATTCCATCTATGGTTGAATTACAGCTGAACTGGAATTTGAATTTAAACCGTGCAATGGTCAGACAGTGTAAGCTGGCCTTTGTCAGCTCCCCAAAGCGTGGATGGGGGTGCAGATGCTGCTGCAAGTACCTTTAGCTTTGTCACACGTACATCGAACATACAGTGAACTGCATCGTTTGCGTCAGTAACCATTAGTACTGTCAGGCTTCTGACCCCAACATAGCATGCCCATAACTTACCAACTTTAACCCATACAGCTTTGGAAGGTGGGAGGAAACTGGAGTACCCACAGTCACAGGAAGAATGTACAAGTTCCTTACAGACAGTGGTGGCAGTTGAACCCTAATCGCTGGTTCTTTAAAGCAGTACAGTAACTTTTACTTTATGCTCGCTCAGTGGATATGTAATGATCTGATCTGTATACGGTATCTCGGTACACGAGACAGTAATGGACCAACAGCAATTCCAATCGGGAAATGAGGGTAAGTTGTTAGAGCAACACACATCAAAGTCGCTGGTGAACACAGCATCTCTAGGAAGAGGTACAGTTGATGTTTCGGGCTGAGACCCTTCGTCATCTGCAGATTTCCTCGTGTGTGTAAGTTGTTAGAGTCCATTAACTCAGTGATAACACTGTAAGAGGATCCAAGATGGGAGGACTAGTTCCAGAACAGTGGAGTCAGTGTAGTACTGGTTGATGCCTTTCCCATGAGTTGATACAGAGGCCCCATCAGCCCTCCTAGTCGGGCGAGAGGGAGAGCTTGTCAATGATTCTACTTGTTGGGAGGCATGTGTGGATAGTCATTTTGGGGGTTAGCTCAGATACAGTGGGCCAGACGAGGGAATACGCAGAGCTGAAAGGCTTTGTTTGGCAGCAGTACAACCATGGCACTTCACAGTCCCATCTCGCCCGAAACACTCATATGCTTGTAAGCATAAGGACTTACAGTGTTCTCAATCTCAGCGGCCTCTTCTCGGGGCATCCGATCCAGGAAATCATGGTAGTGTTTGAGGCCAATTGTCTGCTGACTGGTGAGACTGGCTTTCGTCTTAATGTCTTCTAAAGTTCTGAAGCCCTGGAAAACACACCGACATGAATTGTGCAGGCGAGGACAGTGTAAGTGAAAGCTTTTGGTTTCCACCAGAAACGTTGAAGGTTAAAAGCCCAGAGTGGGCTGTGTCAGGGTTTCAAAGTGAGGGGTCACCATTCAGGTCTCATATCAGAAGAACCTCTTCACCCAGAAGGCCGTAAAGCACAGGAAAGGAATTAGGCCATTCAGCCCATCGAGCCTGCTCTGGCATTCCATCACGGCTGGACTATTATCCCTCTCAACCCAAGTCTTATGCCCTTTTTCCAGTAACCTTTGATGCTCTGACTAATCAAACAATTAATCTCCTTTTAAATAAACATTCTTTTAAAAATATGTGGACTTGGCCTCCACAGCTGTCTGTGGCAAAGAATTCCACAGATTCCCCACCGTCTGGCTAAAGAAATTCCTCCTCATTAGGGACATCCTTCTACACTGAAGCTGTGCCCTGTGGTCCTAGACTCCCCTATTATAGGAAATATCCTCTCACTAGACACTAAATCTCCACTCTACATTTACTCTATCTAGATCAGAGGTTTCTGATCTGGAGTCCATGAACACCTTGCTTTATGGTATTAGTCCATGGCATAAGAAAAGGTTGGGGGCCCCTGATCCCGATGATGAATCTTTGGAATGATCAACTAAGGGAGCCTGGAGAGGGTTAGTCAATGATACATCCAAGGTAGATTTCTACAGGCATCAAGAGAGTCAGGGAAGATAAATGGGAAAGGAAAGTGGTGCTGAGGCAAAAGAGCAGCCATGATTCTGTGCCAAGCCTAGCTGTAGGGTTGTTCGTAATTACAGTACATGGTAATTGGCTTATTATCGTCACATGTACTTATCGACTCATCATTTTCGCTTTATATCCCTGCTCAAGCTCTTAGGTTTTTTTCTGCCGACTTCATAAATTTAAACAATTTCCTCAAAAGATAACTGGCAGGTCAGCTCTTTTGAACTACTAAATTGTGGATTCAAAACCTACAACTATAAAAGATGTGCTCAGTTGACAGTTTTAAATGCCAGCTCAAAAGCCATTTATTTAATCTTGCTTTTAATTAACATCAATTTACCTACAATTTGCCTACCGACACAACCGATCGGCTGGTGGTGCAGTGAGATCAGCGCCGGGCTCGAGAATGGAGGTTCCCGAGTTCGATCCAGTGACAGGCCGCCCCCGTGTGCGCTCTCCATCCGCGCCGGGTTGATGTCGAGCTCGCGACTCGGCCTCGTAAAATAATACTGCGAAATGTCTGTGCGAGGAGTGGCGCCCCACACAGCCCTTCGAACTGTGCCTTGTAAGGCATGAAAATGCCCGACACTGGCCCCTCAGGTCTGAGTCGACATCACCATCATCATCATCGCCTACCGACATAACGGATCCTCAGATGACACAATAGCCACAGCTCTACACACCATCCTTACACATCTGGAGAAGAAGGATGCTTCTGTGAGAATGCTGTTCTTGGACTGCAGTTCAGCATTCAACACCATAATTCCCTTCAGGCTCGACAAGAAGCTCAGAGACCTCGGCCTTCACCCTGCCTTGTGCAGCTGGATCCAGGACTTCCTGTCAGATCACCAGCTGGTGGTAAGAGTGGGCTCCCTCACCTCTGCCCCTCAAAAGAGGTGCCTCTCAGGGCTGCATCCTAAGCCCCCTCCTTTACTCTCTGTATACCCATGACTGTGTCGCCACCCACAAATCTGCTAATTAAATTTGCTGACAATACTACATTTATTGCGCTAATCTCTCTATTTAAAATTTTTTATTTGGATAAGGTATTCGCAAGAATTATACAAACTTTTTTTTTTACATGTATAACCTTTTCCATTTTTTATATATGTATAAATCTATAATTATTTATACATTCACAAATACACATTGAGATGATATAAAAAGTAATTAGCTGCTTAAATAGATAATTATGTGCAGTTGTAATTTCACTCTATTAGACTAAGAAATGATAATGGTTGTTAAAAAAATACTAATAACAGTGGTTGAATAATAATTTCCATGTATTTATTCCCTGGAGCGTAGAAGAATGAGGAGAGATTTGATAGAGGTATATAAAATTATGATGGGTATAGATAGAGTGAATGCAAGCAGGCTTTTTCCACTGAGGCAAGGGGAGAAAAAAACCAGAGGACATGGGTTTAGGGTGAGGGGGGAAAAGTTTAAAGGGAACATTGGGGGGGCTTCTTCACACAGAGAGTGGTGGGAGTATGGAATGAGCTGCCGGACGAGGTGGTAAATGCGGATTCTTTTTTAACATTTAAGAATAAATTGGACAGATACATGGATGGGAGGTGTATGGAGGGATATGATCCGTGTGCAGGTCAGTGGGACTAGGCAGAAAATGGTTCGGCACAGCCAAGAAGGGCCAAAAGGCCTGTTTCTGTGCTGTGGTTTCTATGGTTTCTTCTGGTCCATTTCTTTCTGGTCCAAAATATTGTATGTAGCCCTATGTAACTTCCATCGTAGGTGCTTATATATCTTAACTCGTTCACATTTGCTCCTACCCACAAACATACTTATCCAATCCCTATGTACTTACTTACTTCATTTTATCATATTTTTTTCCTTTCCCAAATCTTTTCCTTTACTTGTGTTAATTCCCCGTTTTCCAAAAAAGAATATTAAATATTCGAAGCAAGGGTGCTTACGCTAACACTATTACTATGTTGATGAGGAAAGCAGTATGAACCATTAGGAGAGTCATCTAAAGTCTGCTCGCTTTGGGGTTATAAATTCAATCCATTTATTCCAAATTTGATAAAAATTTTTCTTTTTGAATTCTCAGAGAGTAAGTCATCTTTTCCATTTTAAATATTTCTAAAATGATTTCATGCCAATCTTCTAATGTAGGTGATACTGGATTTAGCCACTTTCTGGTGATTGATTTCTTACTTGCCGCTAAAAGGGCCTGAAGCAGCTTTATATCTTTCTTCTGTTCAAGAAACAATACATGCCCCAAATACAGTCACAAAGTTCAGAGGTATCTGGGTCTTAAATACCTTCCCAATATAAACTTAATTTTGGGCAATCCCAAAAAAAATGGAAATATTGGCCTCATCTCAAATAATAATGAGGCAGCCTACAGAGAAGAAGTCATCACCTTGACATAGTGGTATCAAGAAAACAACCTTTCCCTCAATGTCGCAAAAACAAAGGAGCTGGTTGTGGACTACAGGAGGAATGGAGACGGGTTAACCCCTATTGACATCAATGGATCTGGGGTTGAGAGGGTGAACGGCTGGAATAGAACCCAGGACGTTGGCACTAGCCGCTGCACTACCGCACTTCCTTGCCCTGATATGCCTTGCCTCTGTTGATAACTGAAAAATCTGAGAGTCTGTGCTGAGATATTACATAAATCACAGGTTGCTTTCAGTATATCAGGAAGGTTGGATGTCCAGTCCTTATATACTTCCATCCCCCATCAGGAAGGTCTCAAAGCTCTACACTTCTTTCTGGATTCCAGACCTAATCAGTTCCCCTCTACCACCACTCTGCTCCGTCTATCGGAATTAGTCCTTACTCTTAATAATTTCTCCTTTGGCTCCTCCCACTTCCTCCAAACTAAAGGTGTAGCTATGGGCACCCGTATGGGTCCTAGCTATGCCTGCCTTTTTGTTGGGTTTGTGGAACAATCTATGTTCCGTGCCTATTCTGGTATCTGTCCCCCACTTTTCCTTCGCTACATCGACGACTGCATTGGCGCTGCTTCCTGCATGCACGCAGAACTCGTTGACTTTATTAACTTTGCCTCCAACTTTCACCCTGCCCTCAAGTTTACCTGGTCCATTTCCGACACCTCCCTTTCTAGATCTTTCTGTCGCTGTCTCTGGAGACAGCTTATCCACTGATGTCTACTATAAGCCACTGACTCTCACAGCTATCTGGACTATTCTTCTTCTCACCCTGTCTCTTGCAAAAACGCCATCCCCTTCTCACAATTCCTCCGTCTCCGCCGCATCTGCTCTCAGGATGAGGCTTTTCATTCTAGGACGAGGGAGATGTCTTCCTTTTTTAAAGAAAGGGGCTTCCCTTCCTCCACTATCAACTCTGCTCTTAAACACATCTCCCCCATTTCACGTACATCTGCTCTCACTCCATCCTCCCGCCACCCCACTAGGAATAGGGTTCCCCTGGTCCTCACCTACCACCCCACCAGCCTCCGAACATATTATTCTCCGTAACTTCCGCCACCTCCAACGGGATCCCACCACTAAGCACATCTTTTCCTCCTCCCCCCCCCCCCCCACATTCCGCAGGGATCGCTCCCTACGCAACTCCCTTGTCCATTCGTCCCCCCCATCCCTCCCCACTGATCTCCCTCCTGGCACTTATCCGTGTAAGCGGAACAAGTGCTACACATGCCCTTACACTTCCTCCCTCACCACCATTCAGGGCCCCAAACAGTCCTTCCAGGTGAGGCGACACTTCACCTGTGAGTCGGCTGGGGTGATATACTGCGTCCGGTGCTCCCGATGTGGCCTTTTATATATTGGCGAGACCCGACGCAGACTGGGAGACCGCTTTGCTGAACATCTACGCTCTGTCCGCCAGAGAAAGCAGGATCTCCCAGTGGCCACACATTTTAATTCCACATTCCATTCCCATTCTGACATGTCTATCCACGGCCTCCTCTACTGTAAAGATGAAGCCACACTCAGGTTGGAGGAACAACACCTTATATTCCGTCTGGGTAGCCTCCAACCTGATGGCATGAACATCGACTTCTCTAACTTCCGCTAATGCCCCACCTCCTCCTTGTACCCCATCTGTTACTTATTTTTATACACACATTCTTTCTCTCACTCTCCTTTTTCTCCCTCTGTCCCTCTGAATATACCCCTTGCCCATCCTCTGGGCCCCCCCCTTGTCTTTCTTCCCGGACCTCCTGTCCCATGATCCTCTCGTATCCCTTTTGCCAATCACCTGTCCAGCTCTTGGCTCCATCCCACCCCCTCCTGTCTTCTCCTATCATTTTGGATCTCCCCCTCCCCCTCCAACTTTCAAATCCCTTACTCACTCTTCCTTCAGTTAGTCCTGACGAAGGGTCTCGGCCTGAAACATCGACTGTACCTCTTCCTACAGATGCTGCCTGGCCTGCTGCGTTCACCAGCAACTTTTATGTGTGTTGCTTGCTTTCAGTATAATTCACTGTACCGTGGAACTGCCTCTCCATTGAGAAGTCCTGGCCACGAGACAGCGACAGTAAACACACTTACTGAACGTGGAACACCGAAACCCGGTACCCACCTGCTGGTACCACACCTGGGCTGTCTTCACACCGGCCCCCCAGATGTTGGCAAAAACCTCCAGCACAGACACGCTGTCGCTGATGTAGTCCAGCTTGCGCAGGTGCCCAGTTTCCAGGATCTCCCAAATCTTCTCGGCCATACGCTTGCTGATTCCTGGGATCTGACAGGCTTCCTACGGAAAGTGAGAAGGCTGGCTCAAGACCACACAAGTGGCAGATTTTTAGATGAGATTTAGAAAAACACAAGAAGCAGATCATAAATAGATCACTGCTCCTTCACTATCACTGGGTCTGAAGCCTGGAACTGTGCTTAGACCCAGTGAACAGAGTGAGGGTCTGTGTTCAGTCCCTCTACAGCACTGCAGGGACACCCTCATCACTAGGACTGAAGTAGTTAGCCCTCACCAGGGGCTGATAGGAGCGGGCAATGAATGCTGGCCTGGACGTGATCTCCTGTGGCTCTACAAGCAGTTAATACAAGGAAAAGCACTAATTCCCACCGCAAGAGCAGGAAAAGGAGAGACCTTGATGTCAGTTCAACAGGAGAATTGTCATAGAAAACAACAGCACAGAAACAGGCCTTTTGGCCCATCTAGTCCATGCTGAACCATTTAAACTGCCTCATCCCATTGACCTGCACCCAGTCCATAGCCTTCCATTCTCCTACCATCCATGTACCTGTCCAAACCTCTCTTAAATGTTGAAATCAAGCTTGCATGCACCACTTGTGTTGGCAGCTTGTTTCATACTTTCACAACCCTCTGAGTAAAGAAGTTTCCCTTAAGTGTTTCACCTTTCATCCTTTACCCGCATGACCTCTAGTTGTAATCTCACCCAGCCTCAGTAGAAAAAGCCTGCTTGCATTTACCCTATCTATACCCCTCATAATTTTGTATACCTCTATCATATCTTCTCTCAATCCCCTATACTCGAGGGAATAAAGTTCTAACTATTCAATCTTTCCCTATAACTCAAGTCCTCAAGTCCTGGCAACATCCTTGTAAATTTTATCTGCACTCTTTCAATCTTATGTCTTTCCTGTAGGTTGGTGACCAAGACAGCACACAATACTCCAAATTACGTGTCACCAACATTTTACACAACTTCAACATAACATCCCATCTCCTGTACTCAATAAACACACATCAAAGTTGCTGGTGAACGCAGCAGGCCAGGCAGCATCTCTAGGAAGAGGTACAGTCGACGTTTCAGGCCGAGACCGTTCATCCTGACGAAGGGTCTCGGCCTGAAACGTCGACTGTACCTCTTCCTAGAGATGCTGCCTGGCCTGCTGTGTTCACCAGCAACTTTGATGTGTGTTGCCTGAATTTCCAGCATCTGCAGATTTCCTCGTGTTTGCGTCCTGTACTCAATACTTTGATTTATGAAGGCCAATGTACCAAAAGCTTTCTTTATGACCCTATCTACATGTGACGTCACTTTCCATGAATTATGGATCTGTAGTCACAGGTCCCTCTGTTCCACTGCACTCCTCAGTGCCCTACCGTTCACTGTGTAAGACCTACCCAGGTTGGTCTTCCCAAAGTGCCACACCTCAGACGTGACTGCATTAAACTCCATCTGCCATTTTCCAGCCCATTTTCCCAGCTGGTTCAGTTTCCGCTGCAAGCTTTGATAGTCTTCCTCGCTGTCCACTACACCCACAATCTTGGTGTCATCCGCAAATTTGATGGTTCAGTTAACCACATTATCATCCAGATCATTGATATAGATGACAAACAACAAGGACCCAGCACCGATCCCTGTAGCACTGCACTAGTCACAGGCCTCCAGTCAGAGAAGCAGCCATCTAGTACCACTCTCTGGCTTCTTCTGCAAAGCCAATCTCTAATCCAATTTACCACCTCATCTTGAATGTCGAGCAACTGCACCTTCTTGATCAGCCTCCCAGGTGGGACCTTGTCAAATGCTTTGCTATACTCCCTGTAGACAACATCCACTGCTTTGCCTTCATCAACTTTCTGGGCACCTTCTCCGAAAAACTCCATAAGATTGGTTAGACACAACCTACCACGCATAAAGCCGACTATCCCTAATGAGTCCTTGTCTATCCAAATACTCACATATCCAGTCCCTTAGAATACTTTATAATAACTTCACCACTACTGATGTATGGCTCACCAGCCTACAATTTCCTGGTTTATTCTTAGAGCTGACAGCAAAACAACATTAGCTTACCCTGTAGCACCTGTCGCTAAGGATGATTTAAATATCTCTGCTAGCATCACTGCAATTTCGACACTTGCCTCTCTCAGGGTCTGAGAGAGCACCTGGTCAGGTCCTGGGGTGTCCACCCTAATTTGCCTCAAGAGAACAACTACGTCCTCCTGTGTAATCTGTAGTCCAGGATTTCGCTGCTGCTTTGCCTCACTTCTATAGGCTCTGTGCTATTTCCCGAGTAAATACA
Organism: Mobula birostris; assembly: GCF_030028105.1. Classification (NCBI taxonomy): domain Eukaryota; kingdom Metazoa; phylum Chordata; class Chondrichthyes; order Myliobatiformes; family Myliobatidae; genus Mobula; species Mobula birostris. Next base: position 16,244,920 of record NC_092390.1, read on the forward strand.
GATGCGAAAAAATTCAATTAAGATCTCCTGCACCTCGTTTGGCTCCACACATGGATTACCACCCTGATCTTCCACAGGACCAATTTTGTCCCTTGCTATCCTTTCGCTCTTAACATATCTGTAGAATTCCTTAGCATTCTCCTTCACCTTGTCTGCTAGAACAACCTTCTATCTTCTTTTAGCCTTCCTGATTTCTTTCTTAGATGTTCCCTTGCACTTCTTATACCGCATTTGTTCCTACCTGCCTACACCTGCTATGCGCCTCCTTTGTTTTCCTTAACCAGGGCCTCAATAGCTCTTGAAAACCAAGATTCCTTAAGCCTATTATCCTTGCCTTTCATTCTGACAGACACATACGAGCTCTGTACTCTCAAAGTCTCAATTTTGAAGGCCTCCCACTTACCAAGTACACCTTTGCCAGGAAACAACCTGTCCCAATTCACACTTGCCAGTTCCTTTCTGATACCATCAAAATTTCTCCAATTTAGAATCTTAAATCGAGGTCTAGACCTATCCCTCTCCATAATTACCTTGAAATTAATGGCATTATGATCACTGGATGCAAAGTGTCACCCACCCTGTCTCATTCCCTAATAGAAGATGAAGTATTGGACACTCTCTCATCGAAACTTCTATGTACTGATTAAGGAAATTTTCCTGAACGCAGTATGGGACTCCCAGTCAATATGTGGAAAATTAAAATCACCTACTATCACAACCTTATGTTTCTTGCAACAGTCTGCGATCTCTCTACAAACTTGCTCCTTTAAGTCCTGCGGACCTTTGAGTGTCTATAATATGGCCCCATTAACGTCGTCATAGCTTTCTTATTCCTCAGTTCCACCCATAAAGCCTCATTAGACGAGTTCTCCAGTCTACCTTGACTGAGCACTACCATGACATTTTCCCTGACTAGTAATGCCAGCCCTCCCCCTTTACTCTCTCTCGTTGTATCACGTCTAAAACAGTGGAACCCTGGAATATTGAGCTGCCAGTCCAGCCCCTCCCGCAACCAAGCCTCACTGAACCTGAGCACATCTGCCTTTCATTTATTTTATTTATTTATTAAGATACGGCGTGGAACAGGCCCTTCCGGCTCCTCCAGCTTCCCTGGAAGACAGCCCAGTAATCCAAAAATCTGTTGCCCTCCATCCTACATCAACTCCTTTGCCACATATTAAACTGTATGATCTTCCTATTTCTGGCTTCAGTAGCATGTGGCACAGATAGTAATCCTGAGATAACAAACCAGAATGTCCTAACCTTTAACTTAGGATCTAACTCCCTGAACTCACTTTGCAGAACCTTGTCCCTCTTCCTACCTATGTCATTGGTATCTAAATGGACTATGACCTCTGCTGCTCACCCCCCTCCCACTTAAGCATGCTGAGGACTCATCCAAGATTAAAGGACCCTGGCATTCAGGAGGTAATATACTATTGAAAAAAAAACCTACTACATACAATGATGATTAGTGAGGCACAGAGAGATCTGTATTTACTGACAAGTACCTTTATTGTTTAAACTAATAAGTATGTGAATTCATACACTAAATACCATTCGCTAGGTATCCCTGACTCTCCTGAATAGTCAAAGAATAACAAGGGTATTACCCAGGCAAGGGAGTTTACGCTGGCCAGGCGTTCCTTGTTGTCCCGATTCACTCACCACGTGTTTCTCACAGGATTGCTTACACTTGTATTTGCGATGGTTATTCTTCGAAGTTACCGCTACCAGCACACACGAAGCATCCACTTTTATATCCATTCCTTATCAATTCAAATATCGCATTCCAGTGTCATCGGCCACAGGCCATGTGTCTGTCCCTAAACACCTTGTTTTTGGCTCTGTTCCAAGCCAGCATCGATTTATTGCTCTCTTCCCATCAAGTGACAGTCGATAACTTATGGCTCTTTGCTCTCAATCAGCAATGAGCTCCAATCACTTCAGGCAGGCATCAACCCCAACATTCACAAACCTGCGTGTTATAGCCAACCAAGGAACATCCCACAAATAACTTCTTATTTGGAAATGATCTTCAGTCCAGCAGATTACCTGAAGAATCATCGTGTCTTCTTTAAAACATTGATCAAGCCCAACATGTCAAGCTCACAAAATGGAGAACAGAGTGTCTTCACAAAATGGCAGCCTCCATCCCCAAGCATGTGGCAAGAACAAAGACAATTAGTCTGGGTGTTTCCACTGTCCTTGATTCATTTGAATTCACTGAGTTGTAGATTGTCATTCTTTCTGGCCAACAATACCATCCAGGAATCTTGATTTCAACCACAGAGTCTCCTTTCTGTTCCTCTAACTAATGAATTCCCTATCACCACAGCTTGCCTCTTCTCTCCTCTTCCCTCTGAGCCACAGTGCACAGTGCCAGAGACCTGACTGCTGTGACACTCCTCTCCGAGGTCAAACCCCCAACAGTATGCAAAGGGTTGAGGGGGATAGCCACAGGGGTAGTCTGCACTGGCTGTTTAACCCTTTTCACCCGTCCTGACTGTCATCCAGTTTCCTGTGTGCTACACCTTAGATGTAACTACCTCTTTATATGTCCTATCACCCCTTCAGCCTCCCAATTGATCTGGAGTTCATCCATTTCCAGCTCCAACTCCTTAACACAGAGTATTAGAGGCTGCAGCTGGATGCACTTCTTGCAGGTGACGTTGCCAAGGACACTGGAGGTCTCCCTGTCTTCCCACAACACACAAGAGAGTATTCAACTATCTTGCTTGGCGTCCAACTGCTCTAACTGTGCAACTATTAAGAAGGAAACAATAAATAAACTGGAAAAAAACATACCTACAGTTTTTCAGCTCTCTCACTCAAACCTCTCCACACTAGGCTCAAAGAGCTAAAGCCTCAAATCCCTACTCTAGCAATGGCTGCTCCACCTGCCCCTGCCTTATTCTTATTGCCCTTGCTAATGAATTCCAGTCTCAGACTGGCTGCGAAACTCCCGCAAAGCACTGCTTTTTAATGCACACTCACCAACCTCTGAACTACGCTGTGTGAGTTTTGTATCTCCATCCGCTTGAGCATTAGGTTAAGCTTACAGTCGAGTTTTATTGTCCTGTGCACATGTTCATGTATACACAGGTGCAATGAAAACTTACAGCAGTAAAAGAGGCACATGGGATCAGATAAGCAACATTTACAAGAAAAACATAAATTATACAGTTTTTACAAGAAAACACAATTAGAACAAAAAAATCACAAACAAGAGCAAATCTGCAGATGCAGGAAATCCAAGCAACACACACAAAATGCTGGGGGAACTCAGCAGGCCAGGCAGCATCTATGGAAAAGAGTAAACAGCCGACGTTTCAGGCCAAACAATTCCAACATTTTGTGCGTGTTGTCTTAGAACAAAAAATATTCATTTTAGTGGAAGGTGGCGAAAGTATCATAAACACAAGAGATCCTGCAGATGCTGGAAATCCAGAGCAACACGCACAAAATGGGAAAACGCGGCAGGTCAGGCAGCATCCATGGAAGGAAATGAACAGTTGACTTTTCTGGCCAAGACCTTCCTTCAGGACTGGAAAAGAATGGGGGAAGAAGGCAGAATAAAAAGGTGGGGGGAGCGGAGGGAGGATAGTTAGAAGGTGATGTGAAGCCAGATACGTGGGGAGGCAAAGGGCTAGAGAGGAAAGAATCTGATAGAAGAGGAGAGTGGGCCACTGGAGAAAGAGGGGGGGGGGACCCAGGGAGATGTGATAGGCGGGTGAGGAGAGGTAAGAGGCCGGAGTGCAGAATAGGAGAAGAGGGGAAGGGGAAAGAAAGCTATTTTTACTGGACGGAGAAATCGATATTCATGCCATCAGAATCTTATTTTGGTGTGATTGGCAAGAAAAACCACTGGACTCTGTAATGGGGTGACAGATCCCGTGAATGAATAGATAAAAACAAACTGAAAGAAGAGGCTAGTGGCTTAAGTTAGAATTGAGGCAGAATCTTTCTTTAGAGCATCTGCCCTTTCCTTGGTTAACCCTTTCAGCTACCCCACCTTCACCACAAACTCATCCTTTCATTCTCTCCAACAACTGAAATGTTGACTGTACCTCTTCCTACAAATGCTGCCTGGCCTGCTGTGTTCACCAGCAACTTTTATGTGTGTTGCTTGAAATTCCAGCGTCTGCAGATTTCCTTGTGCCTTCATTCTCTCTTCTCTTTTTTCCCTTAAATCTTTGGCCTAAAATGTTACTTGTTTTTCTCTCCCCTTAGGAGCTGCCTGAACTGCCGATGCTTGCCTGTGCTTTTGGTTTTTCTCTCAGGTTTCCAGCATCTGCAGAACATTTTCCTCTTTTCAGGTTCCATCATTTCCCGCCAGGTCTGGTCAGAACATTATCCCCAAACAGAAGTTCCCTTGTAACAACGAAGATGCCCACCATCTGGGCCATGCTATCTTCAAAGTTCAAAATTTAAAGTAATTTTATTATCAAAGTACATATATACAACCCTGAGATTAATTTTCTCATGGGCATTCACAGTAATTACAAAGAAATGCAATAGAATCAGTGACAGACCACACCCAAGAGGACGGACAACAACCAATGTGCAAAGAATAAAAACAAATTGTGCAAATACAAAATGAAAAGAAAAAGGTAACAAAATAATAAAAAATAAATAAATGATAAATATTGAGAACATGAGATGAAGAATCCTTGAAAGTGAGTCCTTAGGTTGAGGGTGCAGTTCAGTGGTGGGGTAACTGAAGTTGAGTGAAGTTATCCCCTTTGGTTCAGGAGCCTGATGGCTGAGAGGTAATAACTGTTCCTGAACCTGGTGATGTTGGTCCTGAGGCTCCTGTACCTTCTTCCTGATGGCAGTAGTGAGAAGAGAACATGGCCTGGATGGTGGGGGTCCTTGATGATGGCTACTGCTTTCCTGTGACAACGCTCCGTGTAAGTGTGCTTAATGGTGGGGAGGGCTTTATCTGTGTTAGAGGATTTTCCGAACAAGGACGTTGATGCTTCCACGCCAGGCCATGATGCCACCAGTCAATATACTCTCCACCACACACCTATAGAAGTTTGTCAAAGTTTTACATGACATATCAAATCTCTGCAAACTCCTCAGAAAGTAGAGGTGCTGCCATGTCTTCTTTGTAAGGGCACTTGCATGCTGGACCTAGAACAGGTCCTCTGAAATGATAACATCAAGGAATTCAAAGTTGCTGACCCTCTTCACATCTGATGCTCTGATGAGGACTATCCTCCCATTAGTGCATACACCTCCGGTTTCCCCCTCCTGAAGTCAATAATTATCTCCTTGGCCTTGCTGACATTGAGTGAGTGGGTGTATGCGTCTTCGCTACCCAGGTGTTCCACAAATGACTGAAGAGCCAACGAAATGGCATCTGCAGTTGACCTGTTGTGATGGTAGGCAAATTGGAGTGGATCCAAGCTGCTTCTCAGGCAGATGTTTCATCACCAGCTTCTCAAAGCACTTCATCACAGTGGATGTAAATACTAGTGCATAATAGTCATTAAGACAGGTTACCACATACTTCTTACAGTATCAGGCAGGAGGTACAGAATCCTGAAGTCCCATACCACCAGGTTGAAGAACAACTACTTTCCTTCAACCATTCAGTTCTTGAACCAACCTGCACAATTTTAATCACTGTGGGCGACTCTTTACACTATAATGAACTTCACTTTTTTGTTGTTCCACTGGTGTTCTTTCGTGTGTAATTTATGTTGAATTTATGCTTTCCTTGAGAATGCTGCTTATCTGATGTCATGTACCTGCAATGCTACTGCAAGTAAGTTTTTCATTGCACCTGTCCATACATATACATGTGCAGATGGTAACAGACACCACCATACACGTTATAAACCTGTCACACAGACAGCAGTACGGTTAGTGTAACACTTTACACTGCCAGCGATCACCAATTGGGTTTCAATTACCACCGCTATCTGCAATGAATTTGTATGTTCAATTACCACCGCTCTCTGCGATGAGTTTGTATGATCTCCCTGTGGCCGTGTGGGTTTCCTCCGGGTGCTCCGGTTTCTTCCCACATTCCTAAGATGTACAGCATAGGGTTAGTAAGTTGTGGGCATGCTGTGTTGGCACCGGAAACATGGCGACACTTGCAGGCGGCCCCCAGCGCATCCTCCGGTTGTGTTGTTGCAAATGACATATTTCACATGCGACAAATGAAGTCAATCGTTAAATAAACTCTTCTCGGTCTTACAGCCAGGTACAGGTATCCATTATAACAGATTAAAATGATACCTGTATCTGGCTGGAAGCCTGCAAAGAATTTATTCATCATATACGCCGGGAAAGCACTAGATACTTTTTCCAATCATTAAATCTTTAAAAACTTGACTATGTTTTATGGAAGAGGTGATAATGTCTTACCTCATAGGAGGAGATTGGTTTATGATAACTCTTCAGAGCGTTGATGGCCTTGCCATATCCCAGCGCTCTCCATCTGTCACCCTGATGTGTATATGCTGTCTCCAGTACCTTCAGCTTGTCCGTGATGGCCTTGTTGTGGTTCACCTTCTTGCTTTCCGATGACTGAGAACACACCCATTTCCTGCTAACACCCTTTTCTGGGAGTTCAGGGCTGGCAGCTGGATGCCCATCCCCAGAAATCAGAGCCTGCAGGTCAAGCTGGGAGACACTGTCATCCTCAGAATCACTGTTGCTGTCAGCGTTGGAGAACTGAGGAGACATTACAGAGGGGTTCAACGTATTAGAACACAGAACAGTACAGCACAGCATAAACACAAGGGATTCCGCAGATGCTGGAGATAGAAGATCATAAAATGTAGGAGCAGAATTAGGGCACTCAGCTCATTGAGTCTGCTCTGCCATTCCATCATGGCTGAAGAAATTTCTCCTCATCGGTAGTCTGAATGAAGTCCCTCTATTCTGAGGCTTTGCTCTCTGGTCCTAGGCGCCACCACTATGGGAAACATCCTCTCCACATCCACACTATCTACATCTCTCAATATTCGATACGTTTCAATGAGATCCCTCCTCATTCTTCTAAACTCCAGCAAGTACAAACCCAGAGCTATCAAAGGCTCCTCATACACTCCTCTAGTGATTATTTAAAGATCATTACTAATGCCTCCACAATGTCAGCCACCTCTTTCAGAACCCTTGCTGTTGTCCAGCTGACTTATCTACTTTCAGACCTTTCAGCTTCCCAAGCACCTTCTCCTTAATAGTAGCAACTGCACTCACTTCTGCCTCCTGACATTCTTGAATTTCTGGCATACTGTTTACGTCTTCCAAAGTGAAGACTGATGTAAAATACTTAAGTTTGTCCATCATTTTATCGTTCTCCATTACTACCCATCCAGAGTCATTTTCCAGCAGTCTGATTTTCACTCTTGCCTCTCTTTTACTCTTCATATATCTGAAAAAGCTTTTATTATTTAGTTTTATTTTATTGGCTAGGTTTCCATATTTCATCTTTTTTCTCTTTATGGCTTTGTTCGTTACCTTCTGCTGGTTTTTAAAAGCTTCCCAAGCCTTTAACTTCTCACTAATTTTTGTTATATGTGCCTCTTTACCTTTTATGCTGTCTTAAGTTTCCCTTGTTAGTCACAGTTGTCTCATCCTCCCTTTAGAATATCTTTTTCATCTTTGTGATGTATCAATCCTGCGCTCTCCAAATTGTCCCCAGAAGCTCCAGCCATTGCTGTTCTCCCATCATCCCTGCTGGTGCCCCCTTCCACTTAACTTCCACCAGGTCCTCTCTCCAGCCTCTGTAATTCCCTTTACACTGTAATTCTGACACATCTGGCTTTATGGTCTCTCTCTCTCTCTCTCTCAAACTGCAGGGTGAATTCTATCATACTATGATCACTGACCCCAAAGGGTTCCTTTACCTTAAGCTCCCTGATCAAATCTGGTTCATTACACAACACCCAATCCAGAATTGCCTTTCCCCTAGTGGGTTTTCTTGGGATCCAGCACTAACCTAATTTTTCCAATCTACCTGCATATTGAAATCCCCCATTACTATTGTAACAGTGCTCTTTTAAAAGCCTTTTCTATCCCTCACTGTAATATGTATAACACATCCTGGCTACTGTTTGGACATCTGTATCTCCCTACCAAATTAGCTTAACAGTTCTAGCAAACCTACCCACAAGGATATTGATCCCCGTCGAGTTCAGGTGTATCCTGTCCTTTATGTACAGGTCATACCTTTCCCAATAAGAGATCGCAATGATCCAGAAATCTGAAACCCTGCCCCCTGCACCAATCCTATACTCCTCCAACTTGATAGACTGCAGATCCAACAGAAGGCACCAGTGATAGTTGGGGTGGAGGAGGTAGGAAGTGTGTTACATTACCTGGGCTGCGGAGTCCTGAAATGTTTCCACATTTTCCTTGGTGGTAATACCTTGCTGGTGCTCAACCAGAGGCTCCTTTGGCCTTGTGTTGTTCACATCCGGCAACAGTGAAGACTGCTTGTTCACCTCAGCACACTTGTTCCCTTCTTGCTCTTCACCCCCCGGTCTCTGAGGATGGTCCTGCTGTTCTGGTGGCTGACGGTCATCCAGGCTGAAGATGCTGTAGCCCGAGGGGCTCAGAAGTCTCCGCTCTGAGATACACGAGCTGAGCCAGGCGGAGCGCAACACATGGACACCGGGAGGACGCACCTCACACCTCAGGAGCCGCAGGGCTCGGTCACAGTCCATCCCATCTTCCACGATCACGTGGGTCACTGCTGGGCCGAAGGCCAGGAGGACCTCGCCACCATTCTGTGTGATCTGCTTCTGAAAGATTTCCGTCCGGGTCTTTCCGATCCCCGCCTGGACGATATATGCTGTCACTCCACTCAGCCACTGCTCTGCAGAGAGGCAAGAAAGGCAGCAAGGATTGTAAAAACCCAGTTGCACTGTGTGAGAGGCGCTGACACCATTTGCAATGAGCTGGGACTGCAGTACTTGTGGACCTGAAAGGACAGCGGTAACCAGTGATCAGAGGTCACAAGACGAGAAGGCAGAAAATGCCACTCCAGCCTGGCTTCCCTCGCCCAGAGTTGTCACTACCTGGAACAAGCTACTCAAAAGGATAGTGGAGTCAGATTATAAACAAGAGATTCTGCAGATGCTGGAATTCTTCAGCAACATACTCAAAATGCTGGAGGAACTCAGCAAGTCAGGCAGCATCTATGGAGGGGAGTAGAACAGTCGACATTTCAGGCCGAGACCCTCCATCAGGACTAGAAAGGAAGGGGGCAAGAGCCAGCATATGTAAGTGAGGGGCAGGGAAGGATTACAAGCTGGCAGGTGATAGGTGAAATCAGGTGAGGGGTGAGTGGGTGGGTGAAGGACTGTATTAGGTTAGTGGGCCTCCTATCCAGAGGTTGGCACTAATGATCAGGAATCTGTTCAAATCCCACCACAGCAGCCAGAGAATTTAAATAAATCTGGAATAAAGAGCAAGATCACAAAACTACTGAGAGATACAGAAATGCATCTGGCTTATTAGTGTCTTCAGGAACAAAATCTGCGTTTGTAACTAAACCTGCAAGAAAATGAATCTCAGAGTAGTAAATGGTAGTATATACATACTTTGATAATAAATTCTACTTTGACTTTGTTTCCCACCCCCTCCACCCACTTTGCAGCTTAAAACATGGTTGTTTCTCACTTTCCCAGTTCTGAGGAAGGGGCCAGGCACATTTACTCTCTTTCTCTTTCTGTAGATGCCGCCTGCCCTGCCAGGAGTGCCATGCGTTTTCTGTTTTTATTTTAACACAAGTGAGTCGTTCAAGAGTACATAGGGACAGCAGTAAATGCCAGTTTGCCAGTGATGGCACATGCCATGAGCAATTAAACAAAAAGCACATTTTGAAAGGTTGACACAGGAGATTCTGCAGATCTTGAGCCACACACACAAAATACTGGAGGGACTCAGCAGGTCAGACAGGAGGAAGATAAAAGCTGAGGTTCTAAATACTAACGATTGGCTTTATTTGTCACATGTGCATTGAAACATGCAGTAACATATGTCATTCGCATCAATGACCAACACTGTCTGAGGACAGCCTTCAAGTGTTGCCATGCTTCCAGCGCTGACATAGCACGCCCACAACCTACTAACCTTAACCCGTATGTCTTTGACTGTGAGAGGAAACTGGAGCATTTGGAGGAAGCCCACAAGTCACGAGGAGAACATGCAAACTCCTTAAAGACAGCAGTTTTAATTGAACTGGGGTCATTGGCGCTGTAGAGCGTTGTGCTAACTGACAAGTTTTCTGGGATGAGACCCTTCATGCAGATTGCCTGACTTTGCTGAGCTCCTCCAGCATTTTGTGTGTTGCTTTTGAAAGGCTGTACACTCGAACAGATGACTTTCTCAGAGACAGAGGTGGTGGCATCCGTTAGTCTTGCGAGACCATGGACAGGCACAATAACCTGAACAGGCTGAAGGCACCTGCTGCTCTCTGGTGCCCAGTAAACTTCGGTGCAGTGATTTTTCTTTGTTCAGCAGAGCAGACTCTGCTGTGAGTCACCCGTAAAAAAGCTCCCACTTGCTCCAGGCACCAGGTGTAAAAAAAAGTTATCGAACATTACCAAAGAAAACTTCAGCGGCAGGTTGACTTGAGCTTCTTAACTGAGAACATGGATGACTGAATAGAGGTCGATAAGAACGTGTAAAGAATTAATTTGTCGACTCACAGACAACAGAGAATTTATGACAAGCCTTCTGCGTCAGTGCCAGGCAACAAGGTAGTGTAACACTTTACATCACCCACTGTATGGAATTTGCACGTTCTCCTCGTGACAACGTGCATTCCCTCTGGGTGCTCTGCTTCCAAAAACATTTGGGTGAGGGTCAGTAAGTTGTGGACTTGCTATGATGGCAGTCAGTAGATACCTGTGAGCTGCCCCCAGCACATCCCGGTATTGCGCTGGTAGTTGACGCAAATGACGCAGATGTTTCGACGTACATGTGACAAATACAGATAATCTTTAATCTGATAATCTGTACTTAGTACTTAGCCCTGTAACTCTGCAGATCACAGCACTTCAAGCTCCTATGAAAGTTGCAAAACAGAACAGCACGTATTCTGAATTGTTAATACAGCGGTGTAACAAAACACCGTAGCCAGTTTGTGCACAATATAAACAGAACTGTGGCAAAAGCAGTCTGTAATAAATACACACAGTCTCTAGTTTACAGTGGTTTTAAAGTTCACACAGTCGGGGTGTGGATACTGAATATTAAGAGCTGGCCAGAGTGGACATGCAGAAGTTGTTCCCAGTAGCGAGACAGTCTGGGACCAGAAGGCATAACCTCAAAATAGAAAGATTCAGAATACAGTAGAAGGATATCCCTTTAGAACAGATGAGAAGGAACTTCTTTGGCCAGAGAGTGGTGAATCTGTGAAATTCATTGCCACAGACAGCTGTGGAAGCCAAGTCATTGGGCATATTTATAGCAGAGGTTGATAGGTACTAGCAAGGGTGTCAAAGGTTACAGGGATAAACAGTTGAAAGGGAAAATAAATTAGGCAAGATCGAATGACAGAGCAGACTTGATGGGCTGAATGGCTTACTTCTGCTCCTATGTCTTAAGGCGAAGATCACGGCTAGCTTACCTTCGACTTCCTTTGGCTTTGCCTTTTTCTGGGGTGTCCCTGCTGTGATTGAGTGGATCTCCTGGCCTCGTTTCACCTTTCGAAATGCCTTTACGATCCCCTGAGGCTCCATGCACAGCACGCCTGTTGATTGCCAGGGCTAGTGGTCCACCCACCTGTTCAACGATTCACAGGAAAGAAAGAGACAAGAATCACTACCTGTTCTCCTCACAAGATTAATTTGCTTGTGGGCATTCACAGTAAATATAAAGAAACAGAATAGAATCGATGAAAAACCACACACAAGACGAACACCCAGCATGCATAAGACAACAAACAGTGCAAACACAAGTAGCAAAAACCCCCAAAATAATATTAATAAATAAATAAAGAATAAATATTGAGAACATGAGATGCAGAGTCCTTAAAAGTGAGTGCATTGGTTGTAGGAACAGTTCAGTGTTGGGTGAAGATATCCCCCAGTTCAAGAGCCTGATGGTTGAGAGGTAATGACTGTTAGTGTGGGTCCTGAGGCTCCTGTACTGCAGCAGTGAGAAGACAGCATGGCCTGAAAGGTGGGGGTCCTTGCTGATGGTTGATGCTTTCCTCCAACAGCATCTCCTTATAAATTTGCTCAATGGTGGGGAGGACTGTATGCATTACTTCTAGTAAGATTTCCATTCAAGGGCATTGGTGTTCAAGGTCGTGAAGAAACCAGTCAATATACTCTCCACAACACACCTACAGAAGTCTGTCCAAAGTTTCAGATGACATACCGAGTCTCTGTAAACTTATAAGAAAACAGAGGTGCTGCCTTTCCTTTTTTGTAATGGCACTTACACACTGGACCCAGGATAGGCCACTGAAATAGTAACACTGAGGAATTTGCAGTTGCTGACCATCTCCTCCTCCGATTCCCCTGATGAGGACTGGCTCAGGGACCTCCAGTTTCTGGCTCTTGTAGTCAGTAATCAGCTCCTTGGTTTTGCTGGCTTTGAATGAGAGTTGGTTTCTGTAGCGCCATTCAACCAGGTTTTTAATCTCCGTGTGCTGATTCAACACAATCTTTGATTCAGCCAATGACTGTGATGTCATCAGCAAACTTAAACCTGGCACTGGAATTGTCTAGACACAACTATTGTTGGCAGGATTTCAGAGGGTGACAAAATTGTATGCAGGTGCGAGATAGATCAGCTGGTGAGAGGTGACACAGCAACAAGCTTGCACTCAACGTCAGTAAGACCAAAGAATTGGCTGGAGACTTCAGAAAGGGTAAGAAGAGAGCATGCACACCAGTTCTCATCAAGGGATCAGTAGTGGAAAGAGTGAGCAATTTCGAGTTCCTGGGTGTCAACTTCTCTCGAGGATTTGTCCTGGGCCCAGCATACCAATGCAGCTACAAAGAAGGCATGACAGCAGCTACGTTTCATTAGGAGTTTGAGGAGACTTGGTAAGTTAAAGATACTTGCAAATTTCTACAGTTGTACCATGGACAGCTTTCTAACTGGCCACATCACCATCTGTACGGAGTGGCGGGGGGGCCACTGCACAGGATCGAAAAACGCCGCAGAAAGTTGTAAACTCAGTCAGCTCCATCGTGGGCACTGGCCTCACCAGCATCCAGGACACCTTCAAGGAACGATGCCTCAAGAAGGCAACATCCACCATTAAGGTCACCCATCACCCTCTTCTCACTGCTACCATCAGGGAGGAGGTACAGGAACCTAAATGCACACTCAACAATTCAGGAATAGCTTCTTCCCCTCTGCCACCAGATTTCTGAATGGACATTGAACACTACCTAATTTCCTTTTTTGCAAAACTTATATAACTTTTTAAAAATATTCACTTTCTGTAATTTAGCTTTTAGTTATTATATATTGTAATGGTACTGCCAAACAACAAATTTCACGACATATGCCAGTGATATTATGGGAACTAAGCACAGAGGCATGCAGTACACATGCGCTGATGGTGATCGTGGAGAAAATGTCGCCAATCTGAACTTACTGGGGTTTGCAAGTGAGGAAATCGAGGATCCAGTTGCACAAAGGTACTGAGGCCGAGGTCTTGAAGCTTATTGATTAGTTTTGAGGGGTTGATAGTATTGAATGCCGAGCTGTAGTCAATGAAGAGCATCCCGATGTATGTGTCAGATGTTCCAGGTACCAGTGAAGAAAAAATGAAATGCCATCTGCTCAGACAGGAGCTGACATGTTTCATCACTGACCTCTCAAAGCACCTCATTACAGTGGATCCAAGTGCTACTGGACATAAGTCACTTAGGCAGGATACCGTGTTTCTCTTGGGCACCGGTATTGAAGCAGGCGAGTATCTTTGATTACTGCAGCGAGAGTACTGGTCAACAATCAGCCAGTTGACCAGTACTCAGCCTGGTACTCCGTCCGGCCTTTCTGTGAGTTCACCTTCTCTCACGTTGGACTCATAGTCTGAAATCACAGGGCCGTTCGGGGCTGTAGTTTTCAAAGGTGCCTCCACGTTTTGTCGGTTATTCCGACAAGAATAAACAGTTAATGTTCTGAGCTGAGACCCTTCACCATATCTCAGACCAAAATGTCAACTGGTCATTCCCCTCTATAAACGCTGCCTGACCTGTAGAGTGCCTCCAGCATTTTGCATGTGTTCCTCAAGATTTCCAGCATCTGCAGAATCTCTAGTGTTTATGAGTGTGATTTAGTGGCATGCCAGAGAGTGCATTGCAACCACAGTGCTATTGTCACTTGACTAAAGATTGGCACAAGGAAGCTGCCCCGGCAGAGGCACATTGCATGAAATCTGCTGTGAACTTTTCTTTGATAATTCATTTCTCATAAGCTCCATTGTGATGTAGTCCCAAGAAGCAGGTAAACACAAGTTTCTTCAAGAGTTGGGGTGGTAGCCAGTATTAAGAGCTGAAGAGAAGGAGTGGGGCAGGAGCAGCAAATGATGGGTGGATCAAGATGAGGAGAGGTGTTAGGCAGATGGAGGAGTGGAGAGGGGAGATAATGAGAGAGGATGGGAGGGAAGTGGGAGATGGAAGATGATTGGTGATGGGAAGCTATATTCCCTCTATCTTCACACAAGATGTAAGGTCTTAACGTAAAACGTTCACTGTACATTTCCCCCTACAGAAGTGGCCTAGACACACAAAATGCTGGTGGAACGCAGCAGGTCAGGCAGCATCTATAGGAAGAAGTACAGTCGACATTTTGGGCTGAGACCCTGATGTGGCCTAACTGAGTTCCTCCAGCATTTTATGTGTTGCTCCAGATTCCAGCATCTTTAGTCTCTCACATCTCCTTTGCCATAAACTCCAGCACCCTACCCTACTATGTAAATATCAAAATACTGAAACTCCAGGGAATGGACTTCATGTGTCAGAATCCATGGAATGATGATACAAGCAATCTGCTGCCTTGGACGAAAGAAATTGTCAACATTTTCCGTCAAAACCCTGCATCACAGACCCACTGAGTCCCTGCAGCAGGTGGTTCGCTGCTCCTAATTCCAGCGTCTTGTGCCTGCATGGGTTGGATTCCACGGGTCGTGTCCCGTCGTTAAGATTCGACAGCCTGTAGCCCATGGGAAAGATTCCATTGGACGCAGTTCAATGATTGGACTCCACGGGTTGAATCCCGGGTGTTAGGTCCCAAGGGAAAGATCGGGGGCTGGAGTTCCTGTGTTGCATCCTAGGAAGTGGGAGTCTGGCAGGTGGATCGCAGGTCTCAGCTCCAGTGGCCGGATTCCTGGGGAGGAGTCCGTGGACACTGGTCAGATCCAGGCGGAGTGGCGTCCATGCTCAGGCTCCCGCCCAAACCCCAGCTGCTGGCATTTTAAATTAAAATGATCAGTAGCGACGCCCCATTGGGCAAGGAACCGCCAATCAGAGACGGACAGGTGAGGCCTGACTCTACCGGACTGTGAAATCAGTGACAACATTAATCCAGCTCCGGCCTTGAGCCACCGGGGATCTCCCGCCTCCTCCTAAATCCGCCCTTTTCTACCGCCTCCCACCCTCCATTCCCTCCCCGACCGTCCTCACCTCACCGGAAATGCCCGAAGCAATGAAACCACTTCCGGCGTGGTCCGGCCCTCCCCTCACTCACTCACTCATTACATTTATAATTTAAAATCTCCCTCACACACTAAAACCAAGCTGCGCCGAGAAGCAGGACACAGGGCGGGAGCGAGTGACTCCGCCAGCAATGTTTAAGGAAATCAGTGCAGGGGGCGAGGTTCAGGTGTGAGGGGTCAGGGGTCGGGGATCAGCGCGGCGCCGTTGCTGTGGAAACGGAGCAGCGGCCGGGCGCGATGGCGGCGGGGAGTTGGCTGGGCTGTCTGAGGGCGGCGGAGAAAACAGCGATGGTTCAGGAAGGTGAGCAGTGGGGAAGCCCGGGGCCGGGGGGTGATAATCCAACCATGAGCTTCAATGATTCTGTGCAAGCTTAGGCTAAGTTTGCACAGAATCATTTGTTTTGTTTGTTATAGTTTTAAATATTATGTCAATACAATTTAAATTTGTTTATTCTGGTGTGAGCTGAATTATTGCGTTCTGGCGAACGGTAGACTTGCTCAGGTGGGTCAGTGTTCATACAAGTTTTCCTTTATTCCTCATTTTCCCTTAAAGGGACATTCATGCTTTTATGTTTGTCTTTACCCGAATCGTATTTACCCCAGAACAGCTGATTTATTGGAAATGGCCTTTGCACTGTTGTTCCGCATGCAGTGTAGAGTTATGTTGCTTATAGTTTGCATTCGCAGTAACAGCTAATTCGTTACGAGCCTGCGGTGAGAGGGTTACACATGAACATCAACACCTATTTCGTTTCAAAGAGCAGCAATCTAGGGAAGTCGCCATGCCTCCAGTGGTAATGTAGCACACCCACAACTTACTAACCCTAACTTGTACATCTTTGGACTGTGGGAGGAAGCTGGAGCACTCGGAAGAAACCCACACGTTCATTGGGAGAACATACGAACTCGTTACAGACAGTGGAGGAATTCAACCCGGGTCGTCAGCACTAACTGCTACAGTACAGAACCTAAGAGTGTGCGGGTGTTGTTACACATTCCGGCGCCAACACACCATGCTCATAATGTTCAGCAGAACATTATAGACCATAAGACACAGGAGCAGAATTAGGCCATTCAGCCTGTCGAGTCTGCTCTGCCGTTCCATCGTGGCTGATTCCAGATCCCACTCAACTCCACACACCTGCCTTCTCGCCATATCCTCTGATGCCCTGACCGATCAGGAAAGGATCAACTTCCGCCTTAAATATATACACGGATTCAGCCTCCACCGCAGTCTGTGGCAGAGCATTCCAGATTTACTACTGTTTGGCTAAAAAAAATTCCTCGTTACCTCTGTTCTAAAGGGTCGCCCCTCAATTTTGAGGCTGTGCCCTCTAGTTCTGGATACCCCCACCATAGGAAACATCGTCTCCACGTCCACCCTATCTCGTCCTTTCAACATTGAGTAGGTTTAAATGAGATCCCCTGCATTTCTCTAAATTTCAGTGAGTTTGGGGTGCATTCAGGTAGATGGAGCTCGTCAGCCTGGGAAGGCAGTCTACCTAAGAGAGGGAAAACTCTGATTTCAAACCTCCGCTGCCTTGCGGCCATACCCACTCATGGGAAAGGCTTTGGGAGTAAACCCTGAGGACAAATCGGAGCTGGAGTCCCTAAGACAGTCCGACGTTGCCTTCAACCTCGTTCTGGCAGCTCCTGCGACGACACTGGTGCCAAACTGCATCGGCCCTTGCCCTTCCCTTGGACAACATTGATGGCGTGGAGAGGGGAGACTTGCAGCATGGGCAACTGCTGGTCTTTCATACAACCTTGCCCAGGCCTGCGCCCTGGAGAGGACATTCCAGCGTCGCCTGACCGCAATGGCACAGAAGCAAGACTTTCCGGGTGCAGATCCATAGTCTCGCGAGACTAACGAATACCACCAACCAACCAATGGAATTCATTTAAGAGCCAGTGACATTTCAGGGCCAGGAGTCATGTATAGATGAGATAAGGGTTGAAGAATTTTGTTTATCAATGAACCAGGTGGGTTTCTGTGACATGCTGTGGAGAGAGTTTAGTGTAGGGGGAGGATATTGTGCAGATATAAGGAAGAGAATGGAGTTTAGAAGAAAGAGGGGAGATCTCATTGAAAACTATCAAATATTGAAAGGCCTGGGTGGAGAGGATGTTCCCTATATTGGGTGAGTCTAGGACGAGTGGGCACAGCTTCAGAATAGAGGGATGTTCATTTAGCACAGAGATGAGGAGGAGGTTCTTTAGCCAGAGGGTGGTGTATCTGTGGAACTTATTCCTACAGATGGCTGTGGAGAAGTCATTGGGTATATTTAAAGTCGAGGTTGATAGGTTCTTAATTAGGATGTCAAAGGCTATGGGGA
Organism: Mobula birostris; assembly: GCF_030028105.1. Lineage (NCBI taxonomy): Eukaryota > Metazoa > Chordata > Chondrichthyes > Myliobatiformes > Myliobatidae > Mobula > Mobula birostris. Next base: position 16,262,911 of record NC_092390.1, read on the forward strand.
GAAGGCAGTAAATGGGGTTGAGAGGGATAAAAAATTAGTCATGATGGAATGGTGGAGCAGACTCGATGTACAGAGTGGCCTAATTCTGCTCCTGTGTCTTAAGGCATTAACACTGCTGGTGCCAGAACAAGATGGGCATGGTGTGGAGATAAATGGAATCGGTTTAATATTGTCACATGTACCAAGATACAGTGAAAAGCTTGTCTTGCAAACTGCCCATTCAGATCAGATCATTACACGTGTGGTATGTTGATAAATTGGGATTGGTGAGTTTTCTGGAGTTGGCCAGAACCCAGCTAAGGCTTATTCTGTAGCACTGATAGTCTACCCTAAGCCTGTGAAAATAAAGATGCCAGTGGTGGTGATTGTTACTGACTGCTGAATCTGTACCTGACTGTCCCTGCAAACCCAGGTCGGAGGAAAGTACATTACATATTTCCTGATGGTGCCGAAATGGTGGAAGAGTATGAAGTTTGCAGTGACGAGCTCAAAGGTGAGAATTTGAAGTTAACTGTTAATTTCCTCTGGTAACTAGCTGGCTTAGTATGTTTTATTATTAACAAGTAACATCTGTATCATGCAAGTGCCAGCCAGTGTTCAATGACATTCATTGACACTGCCATCTCCCTCTCTCCTATCACCTATGGTGGGTCACCAGAAACTGAGCAGGACTGGCCACGTGACTGCAGCCAGAACACGGCAGGTGACTGTGTGTTTCGATGTACGTGAGGTAAATGAATCTGAATATGTGCTGTGTCAAGCTCGACAACACCTAGAACACTTGATGCTCACTTGAGGTACCCTTTTAATTCCTGATGAGGGAGAGTCCGTCATCGTGCCCGACGCCGGCCCCCTAGGCCTGAGTCGACATAGTAGTAGGTTAATTACTGGAAAAGTACTTTCTCCTTGTGGAGCGTATTGTGTGTTCAAGGCACTCCAATTACTCACCCAGGATACTCTTACAGCACCAGGTTCAGCAACGGTTATTATCGCTGAGCCATCAGGACATTGAACCATCACTGAAGTGCACTCACCTGAAGAAGCGTCTCGGCCTGAACTGTCAACTGTTTCCTCTTTTCCATAGATGCTGCTGGGCCTGCTGAGTTCCTCCAGCATTTTGTGTGTGTTACTTTGATTTCCAGCACCTGCAGAATTTCTCTTGTTTGTGGTTCTCTTTTTTTATATATTCTTTTTATTTTTTTATTACAAAAAAAACAACAAAAATACAGCACATCCACAAAAACCACGACCTTAACAAAATCAAGTTAAATATTGAGCAGCAAAAGGGAGAAAAATATAAAGGCAAAAGTAAACATACACAGCAGAGGTGCACCGCACCAAAAATCCTCAGTCCTCACCCGTGAGAAAGTCCAATACAGGGCCCCATATCCTTTCAAAGATGTCCCTCTGTCCTCATTACACAGTCTCAGTTTCTCCAAATGTAGAGTATTTGCCAGTTCTCTCAGCCACAGATCGTACGTAGGCACAGAGTCCATTTTCCACATTTGCAGGATTAACTTCTTAGCAGTCACCATTCCAAACAATACAGCCATTTTTTCATACATATTGGCTGAAGATGGGGAGCTTGTTGCTCAAAGGATGGCTATGAGCGGGTCTGGTTCCCACCGCTTCCCAAAAGCCTCAGAGAAACAGTGAAAAATACTTTTCCAGTATGCATAAAGCTTACAACATGACCAGAATGAATGTGACAAGTTATTGTTCACAGATTTACATCTATTACAAACTGGTGAAACATCAGGGTTGAAACTGTGCAACTTTTTTTGGAATAATGGAGTCTATGTATTGTTTTAAACTGTATATTGTTTGTGGTTCTTAAAATAGAGAATTACTCTTAATTCTTTCCCCTTGTTATACCAGTTCTCTATCTTTCCAAGTACTCCCATTATCAACTACTGCACATTCTAGTACAGAAATGGAAAAGTATTTTGGTGAGACCTGCTTGTACATCTAAGAAAGGATGTGCTGGCATTTGAGAGGGTACTGAGGAGGTCACAAGAATGATCACGGGAATAAAAGGGTTAATATAAGAGGAGCATTTGATGGCTGTAGGCCGGTACTTGCTGGAATTTAGAAGAATGAGTGGGGAATCTTACTGAAACCTATCAAATATTGAAAGGCCTAGAGTGGATGTAGAGAGGATGTTTCCTATGGTGGGTGAGTTCAGGACCAGAGGGCACAGCCTCAGAATAGACAACTGTCTCTTTAAAACAGAGATGAGGAGGAATTTCTTTAGGTGGAAGGTGGTCAATCTGAAATTCATTGCCACTGGCAGCTGTGCAGGCCAAGTCATTGGATATATTTAAAGCAAAGGTTGATAATTACTAAGGGCATTAGAGGTTATGAGTAGAAGGGAGAAGGTGCATAGTGTTGGTCTCTGCACCTTGTGTTAGAGTGTTATTTCAGCACGGTAACAGGCCCTGTCACCTCAACAAGCCTGCACCGCCCAATTACACCTGTGTGACCAATAATATACTAACCTGCAACACACATCAAAGTCGCTGGTGAACGCAGCAGGCCAGGCAGCATCTCTAGGAAGAGGTACAGTCGATGTTTTGGGCCGAGACCCTTCGTCAGGACTAACTGAAGGAAGAGCTAGTAAGAGATTTGAAAGTGGGAGGGGGAGGGGGAGATCCAAAATGATAGGAGAAGATGGAGGGGGAGGGATGGAGCCAAGAGCTGGACAGGTGATTGGCAAAAGGGATACGAGAGGATCATGGGACAGGAGGCCCAGGGAGAAAGAAAAGGGGGAGGGGGGAAGCCCAGAGGATGGGCAAGGGGTATAGTGAGAGGGACAGAGGGAGAAAAAGGAGAGAGAGAAAAAGAATGTGTGTATAAAAATAAATAACGGATGGGGTACGAGGGGGAGGTGGGGCATTAGTGGAAGTTTGAGAAGTCAATATTACTCCCCCTTGTATCCCATCCGTTACTTATTTATACCACCTCCCCTTCGTGCCCCATCCATTATTTATTTATATACACAGATTCTTTTTCTCTCTCTCCTTTTTCTCCCTCTGTCCCTCTCACTATACCCCTTGCCCCTTTTCTTTCTCCCTGGGCCTCCTGTCCCATGATCCTCTCATATTCCCTTTTGCCAATCACCTGTCCAGCTCTTGGCTCCATCCCTCCCCCTCCTGTCTTCTCCTATCATTTTGGATCTCCCCCTCTCCCCCCAACTTTCAAATCTCTTACCATCTCTTCTTTCAGTTAGTTCTGACGAAGGGTCTCGGCCCGAAACGTTGACTGTACCTCTTCCTAGAGATGCTGCCTGGCCTGCTGTATTCACCAGCAACTTTGATGTGTGTTGCTTGAAATTCCAGCATCTGCAGATTTCCTCGTGTTTGCAAATATACTGACCTGTACGTCTTTTGAATGTGGGAGGAAACAGGGGCACTTGGACAAAACCCACGTGGCCATGGGGTGAATGTAGAAACTCCTTACAGACAGCAGTGGGGATTGAACCCCGATCTTACAGCTGGTCCTGTCAGCTATGCGACTGTGCTGTGGTGTTGTGGTTACGGGAGTGATGTCATAGAGGCTGTCACTGTCTCAATAGTTACCTTTGTTCCTGTCTGCTCGGTAACACTTCATTACAGAATTAAACTCAGACACCATATTCAATCCAGATTAGGGCACTACGGAATACATACAGAGCCTGTATATGCATAGCCCATGTTTTACTGCACATTTTCTAATGGCTTCCATAGAATGTTGCATTTCCATTCACTTTAAGACCTTTGCTTGTAGTTAGAAAGTGGAAGCAGAAGACCACGCTGGGATCCCCTGGACAGTGGCAATTCGAGGTGGGGGAAGCATACTCTCGAGCTGTCGGGAGTGTTGAGCAGCCGCTGATACAGGAGAGCAACAGCAATGTAAGTGCACGTAGAGCAAGTGGTTTCAATGACTCTGCCAAAGCATTTCAGGTTTATTTATGCGGGTGTACCTGTGGTACAAGGGTAGTCGGGTAGTTTCTGTAAGATTAGGAATACCTGTCTACAAGGAGAGGGCAGGCATTCATAATTTTACAGAAACTACCTGACTTTCGTCTGTTGATAACCACCCATTCCTCGCTGACTTAAACAGAAACAAAAATCATTTGTCCCTTGAGTCTACTGCACTGGGTTCCACTTTCCTCCTGAGCCTTGTAACTTTGGATTTCATAGGAATCCAGAAACCCTTCCATCTTGGTTCGAGTAACTGGTGACGCCCACAACTCAAAGATGGAGAATTTTTAAGATTCACAGCTCCTTAACTGAAAAATAATTCCTTTTTGACTTCATCTTAAGTAGTTGGCCTTTTATCCTGAAACCATGTCCCTTGGTTTGAGAGTCCCCCCAGGGAAGGCATCAGTATCTGTTAATCCCCTCTCAAAATATTGTATTTTGGTAATATCACTTGCCTGTCATTCTTCTGAACTGCAGATTACGTTGTTTTAAAGTCAATATTTTATAAATGTGGAAACTTCCTAAAACTTTTTCTGCAGCTGTTGCACTTTATTCCACACAGTTACTGTTTTACGTTGTTCTGCCATGATGCACTGTGTAATAATTTGATCTGTATGAACAGTTATGCAAGCTTTTCACTGTACATTGATGCATGTGACAATAGTAAACCAATTCCAGTAACTTACTTGTGTTTTTAAATCAATGCAGCCAATATTCACAAGAAAGGACACAAAGACCTGCTTCCAGTGGAGGATTCGAAATCTACCGTACCCCAAAAATGTGTACAGCGTTACCGTCGACCCAGATGAGCGACATTGTATTGTGAGGACATCTAACAAAAAGTAATCAGTCTATGGTTCAGGCATGAATTGGTTGAGCCAGTTTTCTTCTGTGGTGTTGCAATCCATCTTATGTCCATGCCAAGGGTGGCTCCTCTTTTGAGCACTCCCTGTGTGTGGGATAGCAAGGTTGGCTGATTAGGTACCTTATAAAATGGCTAATCAAGTAGCTGCAACTCAATGCATAAAAACACGTAGACATCTCTAAGATAAATCCTGCAGATGCTGGAAATCCAAAGCAACAGACACAAAATGCTGGAGGAACTCAGCAGGTCAAGCAGCATCTATGGAAATGAATATACAGTTGACATTTTGGCTGAGACCCTTCAAAAGGTCTAGAAAGGAAGGGGAAGACACCAGAGTAAAAAGATGGGGAGAGGGGAAGGGGGACAAGTTAGAAGGATATTGTTGGTGGGAAAGATAAAGGGTTGGAGATGAAGGAATCTGATAGGAGAGGAAACTAGACCGTGGGAGAAAGGGAAGGAGGGAGGAGGGGCACTGAGGGAGGTGATGGGCAGGTGAGAAAAGGTACAAGAAAGGGGAGGGAATTTTTTTTACTGCAAGGAGAAATCAGTATTCATGCCATTTGGTCGGAGACTACCCAAATGTAATGTATACACACAATATGCTGGAGGAGCTCAGCTGATCAGGCAGCATCAATAGAAATGAATAAACCCTTTTTCAGGACTGAAAAGGAAGGGGGAAGACACCAGAATAAAAAGGTAGGGGGTGGGGAGAAGAAAAGCTATAAGATGATAGTTGAAGCTAGGTGGATTGGAATGATAAGGGGCTGGAGAAAAATAAATCTGATAGGAGAGGAGAGTGGGCCATAGGAGAAAGGGAAGGAGGAGAGGACCCAGGGGGAGATTATAGGCAAGTTAAAAGAGGTGGGCGGCCAGAGTGGGGAATAGAAGAAGAGGGAAAGGAGAGGGAATTTTTTTCGGGAAGGAGAAATCAATATTCATGCCATCAGGTTGGAGGCCACCCAGACGGAGTATAAGGTGGTGGTCTCCACCATGACGGTGGCTTCATCTTGACACATGAGGGGAAGGTGGACCCATATGTCAGAACAGGAATGGGATTCAGAATTAAAACATTTGCCCACTGGGAAGTTCCACTTTTGGTGGATGGAATGAAGGTGCTCGATGGAGTGGTCCCCCAATTTACGACGGGTCTCACCTATGTACAGGAGGCCACTTTGGATGCACCTGAAACAATAGACAACCCCAGCAGGTGAAGTGTTGCCTCACCTGGAAGGACTGTTTGGAAACCTGAATGGAGGCGAGGAAAGAGGTCAATGGGCTGGTGAGGCACTTCGGCCTCTTGTGGGGATAAATGTTGGTAGGGAGGTTAGTTGAGAAACGAATGGATAAGGAAATCAGAGAGGGAGCGATCCCTGTGGAAATCGTAGAGTGATGGGGGGAGGTAAAGATATGTTTACTGGTGGGATCCTTTCAGAGATGGCAGAAGTTGCGGAGGATGATGTACTACATGGGGAAGCTGATGGGTGGTAGGTAAAGAAGAGGACCTCTATCACTGTTAAGGCGGCAGGAAGATGGACGTCCAAGACATGGCGGAGATGTGGTTGAGGGCAACATCAATGGAGTTTCAGTTGTTCAGAAAAAACATCAGATTGGGGAAGGAATGTGATCTAAATGACTCTGATCGTGGAATGATTGTTGGACCAGAAGTGGTGGTTTGAGTATCCCAGACACTGTTAATCTCCTGGAATTTTCACACACAAGCCTCCAGAGTTTACAGAGAATGGTGCGAGAAACAAAAAGCATCCCATCAGCGTGGCAGTTCTATGGGCAAAAATGCCTTAGTAATGAGAGAAGTCAGAGGAAAATGGCCAGACTGGTTCAAGCTGACAGGAAGGCAGAAGTGTTGAGAAGGTATGTGTTACAACAGCGTTGTGCAGAAGAGTATCTCTGAATACACGTGTGGATGGGCTTCAGGAGGTACCTAATAAAGTGGCCACTGAGTGTGATAATAAAGCTGATTGTGATTCTGAATTCTGTCTGTAGATTAGTGGCCAAGTACACTGAAGGCAGATTTTCAGATGTTTTTGGGGGTGGGATGGTCAAGGGATATTGACTAAACAGAAAAGTAGCACTGACGTTAGGATCAGATTGATTTTATCTGATTGAATAGTGTGGCAGGTACAAGGGGCCAAATGGCTGGCACCTGCTTCTGCTTTTAACACTAAATAACAATCTGCATGTTGCCCAACATACTGTGCACATTTCTGCACCTGAACTCATTCTTCCACTTGGTTATCATCACCAACGCCCCAAATAAGCAGATAGAGTTGTGACTGGGAGATCCGTATCCTGACGAAACTGTTCCCCAACAACAGTCCATGAACCATATACACCACCTCTCTATTTTGCTCTGTTTAGGCACTATTTGTTTATTTATTTTTTATTTCTTATTGTGACTTCTGGTGACATAGTAACTTTTTAATGTGTTGCACCGTTACTGCAAAAGAAGTTTCACGATATACACGCACTGGTCACTTTATTAGATACACCTGTAGACCTGCTTGTTAATGCAAATATTGAACTAGCCAATCATATGGCAGCAATTCAATGCACAGAAACTTGCAGACATTCAGGTTCAGTTGTTATTCAGACCAAACACAAGTCTCTAGAGCTTAGAGAGTGGTGTGGAAGATTAAAAACAACCTCATGAGTGGCAGGTCTGTGGGTGAAAACACCTTGTTATTGAGAGAGGTTAGAGGGGAATGTCCAGACTGTTCAAGCTGACAAGAAGGTGACAGTAACTCAAACAAATATGTTACAACAGTGGTGTGCAGAACATCTATGAACCTTGAAGTGGATGGGTTACAGCAGCAGAAAAACTTGCACTGGGTTCCACTCCTAAATCTAGTTAAAGTAGCCACTGAGTGTAGAATCAACTGCCATGGTTGTGTAGCATTGAAGAAAGCCCTTCGGTCCATCTTGCCTATACCGACCATGGTGCCCACCAAGCCGGTTCTATTTGACAGTGCTTGGCCCATGTCCCTCTAAACCAGGGGTTTTCAACCTGGGGTCCACGGACCACTTGCTTAATGGTATTGGTCCAGGGCATAAAAAAGGTTGGGAATACCTGCTCTAAACCTTTCCTATTCATGTATTTCTAGTCTCAAGCAGTTCTAAATGCACACCCATCTCTGTATGAAGAAATTTCTTCTTGGGTCCTTTTAAACTTTTTCACCTCTCGCCCTAAACCGATGTCGTCTTCTTTTTAGCACCTGCTCCCCAGGAAAAAGTGTGTGCATTCACCCTGCATATGCCCGTCATTATTTATCCACATTCTATAAGGAGACTCCTCAGACTTGCAGCCTGAGCCCACTGAACTCCTCCCTATAACCCAGGCCCTCAAGTGTTAGCAGCACCCTCGTAAGTTCTCCATTCAGTGGACAAGAAGGCTGTAAGCAGTTATTTATACCATGACTCATGAGTGATTAGTGCTCCAGATTCCAGCAGCTATCGGAGCCTGACCCTACGGTACTCACAGTATCAAGTCTAAGCTACTCCAGTATCCAGTTCACTGCAGACAATCTGGTCAACGTCCCGTCCTCTTAGCAGAAGGTTAAGCTGCTCCTAAATTTCTTAAATGACTTAATTCAGAAACAATTGCTGTGAAATACATTAGGATATCTTGGGGAACTCAGCTAATTGAGTTGTGTTGAAGCAACAACTTGCACTTAATGTCAATAAGACCAAAGAACTGATTCTAGAGATGTACCTTGGGGAGCATTGTAACTGGCTGGATCACTGTCTGGTATTGGGGGGTGAGGGCTACTGCCTAGGATCAAAGTAAGCTGCAGAGAGTTGCAAACTTAGTCATCTCCATCAATGGCACTAGCCTCCGTAGTATCGAGGACATCTTCAAGGAGCAATGCCTCAAAGAGGCTGTGTCCCTCATTAAGGACCTCCATCACCCAGGTCACGCCCCCTTTTCATTACTGTCATCAGGAAGGAGGTACAGAAACGTGAAGGCACACACTCAATGATTCAGGAATACCATCCGATTTCTGAATAGACATTGAACCCATGAATACTACCTCAATGCTTTTTAATTTCCATTTTTGCATTACTTATTTAATTTAACGATAATATATATATTTACAGTAATTCATGTTATTTGGTGCTATCAGATACAATCCGTATTTGTTCTTTGAACACGTGTCACACTTGTATAAATGCAGGTTTTTTGTTGCTAACGGACTCTTTCTGATTCCAGGTATTTCAAGAAGTTCAACATTCCTGATATGGACCGCTGCTGCCTCCTGCTGGACAGTTCTGCACTCAGCTTCACACATGCCAACAACACCCTCATCATCACAGTGAGCACATTACACTTTCCATACAGCTCTCTCTGAGACGGCAGGGGCTCAGCTGCTTTAGATATTTAAATCATTCCATGTCAGGCATAGTTCAAGGCTGTTAGCTCTGTGAACTCGTGGAAATGGAAAACCAGTAGCGAGAGATTCAGTTAGATCGTGAATGGAGGACACTGTCCAATCCTGGTCATTCTGACTTAGGAACAATATGAAGGCCCAGTAAATATTTACTGGAATAATTATGGGGATGAGGGATTTCAGCTCCTCGATTAGACCTGTGGAACTGTGCTCCTCAGGCCTAACCCTGATCTTAGGGTAGGTTATAAAGTTAGCACAACATTGTGGGCCAAAAGGCCTGTTATGTCCTGTAGAAATATAGAACATAATTCTATGTTCTGTGTTTTTCTTGGAGCAGACAGGTTGAAATATGATTTGATACAGGTGGATAGATCAGGACTAGTTTAGAGTTGAAAGCCATTCCATTTGGCAGCATAGTGACCAGCCTAACGCTGTACAGTGCCAGTGAGCCAGGTTCACAGGAGAACATACAAACTCTCTACAGGCAGTGGCAGGAGTTGAACCCAGGTTGTTGGCACTGTTAACAGTATTGTGCTCTGCTATGCCAGCATGCCACCCTGTCTGCTTTCCTTTAGTGGTTTGCCTCCATCTATCACCCAGCTGCCTCTGTCTCCTAACTCCACCCCTCCCCTACCTGTCTCAATCCATCACTGCTCCTCAGTCCACACTCATCTCCAGCCCTTGACCATCTCCCCAATCCACTCTCGGTTCTCATTTAAACCCAAGATATCGATGATTCCTTTAACCCCCCCCCCCCCCCGATGCTGCTTGACCCACTGGGATCCTCCAGCAGATTATTGTCCACATGTCTTTGAAAGGTAGACCTCAGGCTACAGTTTCTGTGTCCAGCCTGAGGGAATGAAGTTGGGCATGATTGAGGGTGAGTTGGTAGCTTAAAAGCAACTGAAGAGATGTGGTGGTTGGGGCTTAATTTTAAATGCATTAACTGGGTATTTTCCTTCCCTCTCATCAGTATCAGAAGCCGACTGCAATCTTGAAGCTGGAACAGGAGGTGGTGCAAGAACTGAAGAAGATGAAAGTGGCTGAGGATGGAGATGTGGAGTGTAAAACACAATGACCACAGCACCCACTGGCATTCTACCTCTTGTAGTTGGGCCTGCCATTCCAAATCCACTTTTCAGCACTGTATTAAAACATTCAGTTACGTTTCTAATGCAGAGCACCTTTGCATCGGATTGTAGAACGTAGAACAGTATAGGCCCTTCAGACAACATTTTATCCTACTTCACAGCCAATCTTACCTTTCCCTCTATAGCTCTCTGTTTTACTCTCAGCCATGTGCCTATCTGAGTCTCTTACATATCTCTAATGTATATGTTTCCATTCCTGGCAGGGTGTTCCATGATCCCACCTATATATTAAAGAAAAACCTACCCCTGACATCCCCCACCTCAATCACCATAAACCACCCCCTCACACCAGCCATTTCTGATCTGTGATTAGTTGCATCAATGTTGGATATGGTCACAGCATTCATCTCCTGAGCCCTCAAACCACTCCACAATTTCAAGTCAGTTGTTTGCTGGGTTACTCTGCCCAGCTCTGTAACTGTTGTACAAATAAGTAATTAACTTTATTTATCATATACATTCACATGTATTAGGAATTTGCTGCAGTGTGTTGGTCAGGGTGTGTCGTGCAACAAAAACAACAACATTCAAGTTATATTGAATAAAAAAATTTAAAATATAAAGTTAGAGATTAAAGTACAGTAATGGAATAAATATGCATAAATACCAGCTTGTAGTTACAATGTAAACAGCATTATAAAAAGTGGTTTAAAGTGTAAAGTGCAGTGATGTGGGTAACAGAATTGTTGATAAATTTATTGATAGATTTGCATTACAACAGCTCCCTGTGAAACACAGTGTCATGTCTGAGACAAGGCCGTGTTATTTCGAAATGCAAGGCTTTATTTATAAAAATGCTTGCAAACATCAGAACATTGTTACAGCCCTTGGCAGCTTCTGTACATACACAAATGCAGTTACAGATGACATTTTGTGCAACACTTATTCACAGGTCATATAAAATTTATTGGAAATAAAGACCTCTTTCTCTTTATATTTAAAAAAAAAGCCACAAAAGGTGAATTTTTAAAGGGACTGCTGAGTTAGATGGGTGAAGGCATGGTTTCCATCTCATCTGCCAAGTATGCTGGATACCTGTTGACTTCAGAAGCGCCATTCCAGAGATGTCTCACGTTATGCCAAATGCCATTTATTTTGCAAGCCATGAGTCCGCAGATGTAAAATCCAGTGTATAAAGTGCATGGGCTAAGGCAGCATAGAGGTGCGAGGTAGTGAATCGCAGGCAGTACACAGGGCTGCTGCTGGGGCAAGAGAGGAAGAACATCTGGAGGGGGTGGAAGAACAAATTGGTTAGCTCACAAACTTAGCTTAGTTGCTATTTATATACAGTTGCTATTAGGGCAGCAGAGGTCTGCCTGGACCCAGGAAATGCAAGGTGTCCTGATTTAACAAGTAATTATCCAGCCTCAATGTCCTGAGATTCTTCACAGGAGCACAGTCTGTTGAGTGAGGCGGTGGCACTGGGTCAGATCGTGCTGGATCCTGTTCAGGATTCATGGGTCTTATGTCCTGTTCCCAGCGTGCCCAGATCCTGAGGGTGGATCTTGCTTTGTGACTGTGGTAAGGCAGTGTGGTCTTTGATGTGACCAAGTCCCAACCTGGAAAACCACTGTGAAATCCAGAACTTCATATCTGGTCAAAGCTGTAAGACCTCTCCCCACCACCCTCATTTGAAAGTTAATTAAAATGCAGACTTGCTCATTAAAAAAATCTTCACCTTTGCCTCCAAATCTGCAGGTTCAGAATCCTCATGGGGGTGGGATTCCCAGCATCACGGGGCCTGATGGAGACCAGTGATGTAGCATAGCTACAAATGCAGAGCCACCTGCCAGGAAGTCTCGATGCATGTACATACGATTCACTTAAACTTCAGTGGCTGAACTCGAGCTGAATTGATTATCGATCTACCCAGTATAGATCATCCTGACAGGGAATTCAGTGACAGCTCTGTCATGTTACAACAGCAGTAAGGTTAGGGTGCCAGAGAGAAATATTTGATAGTCTGATATTCACAACCTGTTTTTAACTCAAGACACCCATGGAACGGCGTTGTGTGAAGAAATGCCTAAAGAAAGAGGAATTCACCTGTTTTTGTGCTGGGCTGTGTGTTGCTGTGACACCATAGACCGGGAACAGAAAGCTGAACACACTGAGAAACTCTCCATTGTCCAGTCTGCCTGTGACAATTACATCGACTGAATGTGTGTGCGTGTGCGTGCGCGGGCGCGGGGGGGGGGGGCGGTCTGTAGCACCCTGGATCCTATAGCCATGCTCATATCCAAGATTCCAACCTCTCCCCACCACCCTCATTAACAGAGGCTGTTGAAGTGGCTACACTCTGAAGGGAAGCCTTTCCGGACTGAAAATCGCTTTCTTGCCAGAGCTGTCAAGGACTGAATGAACTGTATTCAGCAAGGCTAAAGGATTGATTGAGGATGAACTTTAAGAGGAAGAAGAGTTCATGAAAAGGATTTTGATGTTCTGACTTAAGGGGGATCCAGTGGCCTGAAAAATATTGTCACAAACAAATGTGAGAAAGGGTGCAAGAAAATTCTGGAGAGTGGTGAGTCTGCAACTGGTTCCCAAAAGAAGCAGAGGCAACACTTACAGCAAAGCTGAGAAAACCGATAGGGAAGAAAGGAATGGGAGGTAACAACACCCTGAATGTCTTCAGGCTGGGTGTGCAGAGGTTGTTTCCTCCTCTGGCAGAATCTAGAACTAGGGTCACTGTGTAAAAGGTCAAACATTTGCTTAAATTGGTCATGGAGTCTTTGGAATTTTCTGAAGAAGATTTGGAATATTTGTCAGAGGAAGACATCCCTGATCAATGAGGGGGGAGACAAGAGTTACTGAGTGTAGACAGAAATTCCTTGGCATTGACATAGAGGATCTGTCCTGGGACCAGCACGTAACTGTCGTCGTAAGTCATGACAGCACCCTTACTTTCTCTTAGAAGTTTGCATAGATTCACATGTCACCTAAAAATTTGACAAATTTTAATAGAGAGATACACAGTGAAGAGTACCCTAACTAGTTGTTACACAGCTGGTTGGGAACAACATGCCCAGGAACAGAAAAGTCTAGAGAGTGGTGGATACAGCCAAGTCCATCCCAGGCAAAGCCCTTCCCACCATTGAGCACATTTACATGGTGCACTGCCACAAGAAAACAGCATCCATCATCTAAGACCCCCACCGTCCAAGCCATGACCTCGCTATTACCATTGGGCAGGAGGTATAGGAGCCTTAGGTCTCACATCATCAGAATCCTGAACTGGCATGGATAACTTCACTCATCTTAACTCAACTCCGAACTGATTCTACAACCTACAGACTCTACAACTCACGTTCTCGGTACCTTGTCAATCCTTGTTTATGTATAGTTTTTTGAAAGTTCTATTACTTTCTTTATCCCCCTGTAAATGCCTGCAAGGAAATGAATCTCAATGTGGTACATGGTTAATGTATACATACTTTGATAATAAATTTACTTTGAATTTTGAGAACTAAGGTTATAACTAACCATCATAGATCAGGCTTGGTGGGCTAAGTGGCATTTTGTTCCTAATGATGTATAATTGGAAGGAGACTTGTGAAATGTGGAGTCACTTGCACAGAAGAGGAGGCAAATGGCCTCTTTCTGTGCTGTATTTTCCACACCGCTGTGACCCACGAACAGAGGAGACATTGGTTTACACAAGTGATGTGCATCACTCAGAAAGTAGCACACTGGTTCAGTGAAAAGATGGGCCAGAGAGTTTAGATTTAGGTTCAACTTTGCTATAGTCAGCAAGTGCAATTGCACAGACATGTAATGACTCTCTCGCCAGTGAAATGTTCCTCGTGTTACAGGACCAGCGGCAGCCCATTGAGCACAGTAAGCTCCCACACAAAGTGGGGAGGCTTCCTAACTATTACAACACCAACTGCAAGATTGGAGTTGATCCCTGCCGCTCTCTCTAAGGACTTTTTACGCTCTCCCCATGACTGCATGGGTTTCTTGCTGCATCCTAAAAATGTAAGTTGTGGGCATGTTATATTGCTGCCAGGAGCATAGCAACACTTGTGGCTTCCCCCAACACAATCTTTGCAAACAACGTATTTCGCTGTATGTTTCAATGTACATGTGACAAATAAAACTAATCTCTAATCTTTCTTTATCTTTATGATACTGAGGAGTTACTCCAGGGGAGAAAAAACATGACGAGGTCAGGAGGGAAAGTTGAATGACCTCTTCCCAGGGAGAGTGAGGTGAATCGTCCTGTTCACTGAGAGAATTATGCATTTGCTTTAACGATGAATTGAAGAGCAGTGCCTCTGGAGGTTGGGTGCTTCCTTGGAGCAGCATTCTGCATTGTGCCTTTGTGTACCTACAATGTGATTGAACCCAAATTCTTCCCAGTTTGAGGCAAGACAGCAAAACCCATCAAACCACCTTGGCACCACCAGCAGAGTGCTTCTGGTGAGGCAACGACAACTGGTATCCATAGGGCGGGAGTGGTCACCCAACATACCTGGAGAGTCTTTGACTGTCTCTTGTCCCAGAGACGGACAACGCCGTAGTGTGAGGAGCCGCTGGCAATCATGAAGTTTCCATCGGTCTGCAAGCAGTAGAGGGCGCTATCATGTGGTTCTTCCCACTCCATCACACAGCGCCTGGAAACGAGCACACAAAAGGCTGGACCAGAGGCAGCATCACACCAAGCACCCAAAACAGCACTGATGGCATTGTCAATCCCCGAAGTTGCACATGGCCACATAAACATTCACCAACCATAACTACCTGGGAGGCAGACAGGAAAGGGGAAGTGGGATGATGTGGGGAAGACAGACAGTACAGGTGATGGTGAGAAACAAGAGTTTAGGAATATAAATGAAATAAGGGAAGTTGGCCATCTGGCCTCTCCAACCTGCTCTACCAATCAGTGTGTTTTCAACTGACTTAACTTTTGCTTCACCAAGCCCTACTGCTCAGGATTCCCTGTAATACCAACATCTGTCCACATCAATTTTAGATAAATTTCTCCCTGGGTAGAGAATTTCACATTCGCAACCATCAAAAAAGTAATTTCTCCTCACGACTCATCCTGATTCTGAAACCGTACTTCTTCCATGACACAAAAAAATTTTAAATAAAATCATCACCCATTCTCCCAAGTTTCTGAGTATCAACCCAGCCTCCCAACTTCTTTACAAGACAACTCTATTATTTAGAGATGGTTCACTCTACAAGGAAAGAGGTTTTGAAAGAATACAAAGATGGTACTGATGTAGTAAGGAACTTTGTAAGAATACAAGACAGAATAAGTAGCAACACAAAAGGCACAGAAAGAACTCAGCAACAGGTTAGGCAGCATCCGCAGAGGGAAACGGACAGTTAACTGATGAAACACTTCAACCTGAAATGTTAACTGCCCATTTCTCTCTACAGGATGCTGCCTGACCTGCTGAATTCCTCCAGAATTTTTTGTGTTACTCCAGATTCCAACATCCACAATCTCTTGTGTCTCCAACACAGAGTACCTGACATCTTAATGCACATTTCACAATCTATATGTAACACTCGCTTCACCTATAGGCTTAATATAGGGGGTGATAACCCCTTGCCCGGCCAAAATTAAGAAATCTTGATTGGGTGGATGCTGCGCGATGTGTCTCCTGTTACAAATTAGTACCCCAAAATAATAAACAGTACACAATATGCGATTAAATGATTAAGCTTTATAACTCTTACTTTGACTATATGGTTAGTAGAGAAACGAAATATAAAAGAAAAAGGGCCCAAATCTTATTAAACAGTCTGTGCACAAAGTTGGAGCTCACTCATAGGCGGATCGGTCCCCCTCGACCTCCTCTGATCATCGCTGCCCTTCAGACCCTCGCTTCAAGTCCACCCCATCTGGCGGTCTATCAAATCTCTCCATTCACGTCTTCTCTCCTCATCTCTCTCTTTCTCTCCCTTTGGCAAAAGCCCGCAAAATCAACTGCTTCCAGATTCACAAGACAGGGCAACAAAATCCTGATTGGCTAACATGCAACCACAATCCTGTTATCTCCAGCCATAACCCAAACATTGCTGCTATAGAGAAACCGTTACTTAAGCAGTGAACATTACAAAAAAACCATTACATTAGCAGCGAAACCTTACAATGCATTACACTTTCCCCCCACCAAATTTAGTCATGTCCTCATGACGTTGAGATAGTTCGCCAACCCTTCCTGCAAAACACAAAGCCCAAACCAGTTGCAAAAGGCAGTGACATAGCTCCCCAAAACAATAGAGGTCACGCCCTGTTCCCCATGTGCTACATAGGCCAACCTATCTGGTGATCTCCTAATTCTCTGAGATCGCCGTACCTCCTCACCTAACTCTTCTGGCTCAGACGCTACTGGGGATATTTTGGGCCTAGTTGGCGAGTCCTGCCCCGATCTATCACTCGTGTCCCCCTGCAACTCGGAGACCTCTGTCCCGTGCCCAGGCCCTGCTTTCTCTCCTTCAGTGTCCTGCTGTAACCCAGGCTGCCCACAGATAGCACCCCCCCCCGCAACTTCACCTGACTCAGTGGGAAAAGGGCCAGGAGTCTCTTCTTCAATCAGTGGGGAGTTAACAAAAGGCAGCATGTATCACACATCCAGATCATCATCCTCCGAATCAGTATCCCTCTCATGGGCGGGGCCCAGCCCAGCCTCTCCTGCCGTGGGCCCTGCAGTTGCCCCGTGTTTTCGCAGAGTCCTCTTACTAGGTGTAGGCTCCAGGTTGGGCTCTGGGTCTACCTGCACCTCTTGACCCGGGGCAACAGGTGGTTCCGATGGAGAATCTTGACAGGCCCATTCCCCTCCTCTGGTTTCACCCGGAAAACTGGTAGGTTTGGCATCTGACTCTCCACCACATACGGTGTGGCTGCCCAGCAGTCAGCCAACTTGTGCTTTCCAGGTAGCCCCAAATTCCTTATGAGGACTTGGTCTCCCGGCAGGAGTTGGGAGAACCTCACTTTTTGATCATACCCCCTCTTATTTCCTCGATTCTGCTTGGTGGCCGCGACCCCAGCCAATTCATAAGCCCTTTTCAGCTCTCTCCTCATATCAGACACATACTTCAGATAAGGCTTCGGTGGTAAGTCACCCTCGTCAGTTCCAAAACAAAGGTCAATGGGCAACCTCACCTCGCACCCGAACATCAGATAATATGGCGAGTATCCAGTAGCTTCATTTCATGTACAGTTGTAACAATGAACCTGATGCCCAATATGTTGACTCCACCTGCTCTTCTTGCTGATCTCCAGGGTCCCGAGCATGTCTAGCAAGGTCCAATCAAACCTCTCAGGCTGGGGATCGCCCTGCGAATGATAGGGCGTGGTCCTCGACTTCTCAACCCCAAGCATGCCCAGTAACTCATAGATGAGTCTGCTCTCAAAGTCCCGTCCCTGGTCACTATGTATCTGCCTGGGAAGGCCATAATAAACAAAACACTTCTCCCATAACACTTTTGCCACCGTAGTCACCCTCTGGTCCTTGGTAGGAAAAGCTTGAGCATATCTGGTGTAGTGGTCCGTGATGACTAAGACATTCGCCATGTTGCTGGCATTGGAAATTCAAATTGGAAAATGGGCAGGAAATTCATAGGCACCAGGTCCAGGGGCCCTGCACTCTGCAAGTGGGACAAAGGAGCTGCCCGCGTAGGCAGTGTCTTCCTCCATATGCAGCGAATGCACAACTTGCAGTATTCTTCAATCTCCGACTTCATTAGGGTCCATTAAAACTGGTCTCTGAGCAATCCATAGGTCTTGTCCACCCCCAAATGTCCAGGACCATCATGAAGTGACTCAATGCAATCCTCCGATACTTCTCGGGCAGAACCAGCTGGCAACGCCGAGGTCGGTCCAGATCGGTATAAGATCTGGTTCTTCAACTCCAACTGAGGCCATTCTTTCAGTAATGGAGGCACCAAAGCATGTTTTGTCTTCTCCGCCTGAGCCATGTCTTCCTTTTCAGCTGCAGACCAAATAGTGCCAGTGCCTGGATCATCTCGCTGAGTAGCTGACACTTCCCCAGAACTCAATTCTGGCAGCTGATTTGTCTTCGGAGCAGTCAGGTTACAGTAAATTTGGGGTACGGTGTCATCAGAAGCCCCCAATTGATCCACTGCTCGATCCGGCCTCTCCTTTTCCTCTGCCTTCACGGTGATGGCAAACTGACACCCCCGGGGCAGGAACGCTCTCCCACTCCTCGTCCATGTCCAGCTCCTCATGCGCCCGTCAGGACAAAGCATCAGCATCAACCTTCCGGCTCCCCGGCCGGTACTTCAGGCTGAAATCATAGGCAGACAACGCTGCCAACCACCGATGGCCTGCGGCATCCAATTTCGCCGAGGTCAGGATATAAGTCAGGGGGTTGTTGTCCGTCCTCACCTCAAACTTGGCCCCGTACAGATAGTCACTCAGCTTATCCACCACCGCCCATTTCAATGCCAGGAATTCCAACTTGTGCGTGGGATAGTTTCTCTTGGAGGGTGACAAACTCCGGCTGACAAACACCACAGGCCTCAACCTGGTGTCCTGATCCTGATACAGGACGCCCCATAAACCCTTTCGGCTGGCATCTGTGTGCAGTACACACGGCCATCGGGGTCCGCAAAAGCCAGCACCGGCGCCTGGGTCAGCAACTCCTTCAGCGACTGAAAACCCTCCTCACATTTTACATCCCACCTCTGTCCAAAGGGTCCAACGGGTTTAGATATTCTCCACCCTCCTGTCCTTTATTTCCCCTTCCTTTCTTCCCCAAGGGAGGGTAACCACACAGAAGCTGATTCAAGGGGTGACTCACTTTGGCGTAGCCTTTCACGTATCTCCAATAATAACCACAGAACCCAAGGAATGAGCACAGAGCGCCCACAGTCTGGGGCCTTGGCCAAGTGGTCACCGTTTCTACCTTAGCCGGGTCTGTTACTACTCCATACCATGAGATTATGTGTCCGAAATAGCTAACGAACGTTTGGCAGAACTGGCACTTGTCCAGGGAAAGTTTTAACCCTTCAGCTTTCAGGCAGCTGAGCACCTTCAGTAGTCTTGCTTCATGTTCTTCCAAGGTGGATCCAAACACTGTGAGGTCATCCAAATACACCAACACCTCAAGCCAGTTCATATCCCCCACCGTCTTCTCCATGACCCACTGGAAGGTTGTAGGGGCTCCCAATATGCCCTGGGGCATCCTTTCAAACTGGAAGAATCCCAGGGGACATATAAATGCCGTCTTCTCTTTGTCAGCCTCACTCATTGGGATCTGGTAATAGTCACTCCTCAAATCCAGCACACTGAACCACTTCGCACCACTCAGACAAGCTAGCATGTTTTCGACCCTCGGGACCGTACACTGGGCAGGGACGGTGCACCTGTTCAGAGTCCTATAGTCCACACATATGCGTACCTTCCTGTTCTTCTTCCGGACCACTACTACTGGGGACGCATAGGGGCTTCTGGACTCAGTGATGATCGTAGCTTCCTTCAACTTACACAAATGCTGCCACACGTATTCCACGTCGGCAGGGGCCAGTCGCCGCAACCTCTCTCTAAACAGGGTATCTCGGTCACCCGGATAGTGTGACGAGTGCTCTTGGAACAACCCACGTCAAACTCGCCAATGGAAAAGACACCTTCCAGCTTCAACATCATCTCTACCAGCCTCCTCTTCCAATCCGACGGCACCGGGGAGTCCCCGAAGTTGAATGACTCAACGGTCAACTTTCCCCCTTTTCCAATCGTTTCTCCCCGGCGTGCCTCACAGGGGCACTAGACATTACCGTCACTGGGAACAAATGCGCCAGGGGAATCCCCCGCTTGAAGATGACCTCCCTCTTCGTAGTGTTCCTGACGATCACTGCCATCCAGTTCCCTTGTACAACCGAGGGCTTCTGCAGTCCGGGCCTCACCAGTAGCCCAGCAAGAAATCCCAACTCCCCCTCGTGGTCTTCCGGAGCATCCACTAAGAGGGCTTCGCCTTCAGGCACTCTGGGAAATCTGGGGGTCCCCATCACCCTCACTACTTCCCTGGGCCGTACCACCATTGGCTTCGACTGGGTGAACCACACAGTCCCTCGTCTAAATCAGGCCCAATGCTGCCACGCACTTCCTCAAAAGCAGCTCGAAACCCCAGGTGCACGGACAATGTTCCCAAAAAGTTCTCACCAGCCTTCTCCTGGCAGGCCTCCATGAGCCTCTTCACAAGAGGGGTGTTGGTCCCCACCAGAACTGAAACGCTACCCGTCTCAACAGGGTCCGGACAAACCAGCACTAATCCATCAAGAGCCTCAGACACTCCCACATCAGCCTCCGAGAACTGCAGTTTCATTGACAAATAACCTTCGTATGGATAATCACTGGCCCTGAGAGCCCAGATCTCCAGTGCACTGAATGGTGTCAAGGGTAAATGCTTCAGATACGGGTTGTAAAACGAACGGTACAGCAACATGACCTGCAACCCGGTGTCGAGTATGGCTTTAGCATAAACACCCTCTATTCGTAGCGATATACTGGAGCATGGTCCCACTAAGCCTTCAGGAATTGGGCCTTTTGCTTTCGGGAATTCCGTGGTACATTGCCGGGAACATGTTCCCCCACAGACACCAGGCCGTTCCCTCACTGGGTCTCCTCTCAGTTTTCCCAATGACTCTCCCTGCTTAGGTACCCAGGGGCTCACCCTCCTTCTGGCGTGACACCTGCTGCCAGCAGCCCTCCACATTGTTCGTCCCCTTGGGGGATCTGCCCCCCCATCAGCTCCATCATATGGGGGGGTCACACTCACTGATAACAGCCGACGTATCTCTGTTCTCAACTCTGCTGCAATCTCCTCTACCGCTCCCCAGGGTAGGCTATCTGTGGTCACTTCACCGCAGGGGACTGTACCCTGCTGACTGAGTCCTCCCACGCCTCCGCCACGTTCTCCTCTTTCCGTACCTCTCTGATCAGCTCAACAAAAGATGGAGGGGGGCACGTCTTATGAGACTGTCGGACACCCCACGCAATCCGGTCATGGGACTGGGCGCCCCGGTCATCTGGTCCATTCTTAACTGATCCACCTCAGCCGCCTGAATGACCCCTCTGCGCCACAAGCAATTTAGCTGCCTCTCTTGCCGAAAAATATAAGCAGAAGGCTTCTCCCCCTTCTCTTAACGCACGTGTTGAACCCCCACCAGGAGCTCTATGGGCCTTCCAGTCGGACCAAAAGCATTGTCCAGTGCTTGCAGATAATTGACAGCTGTCACTACGGGATAATTTAACCTGACAGTTCTGACATCAGCGGCCCGCCCATTGAAACTTTCAACCAATCTCTGTCGCTTTTCATCATCCGAGCACTGCCACTCATCTAACAACTGAGAGGCCTGTTCCGCCCACGTCTCATACTCCTCCTCCCCTTTAGGGGTGGGCGTTATTCCAGAACATAGGTGGAGCCTGCCGTAGCTGGGACTTGACTCTGAATTTTCCATTTATTCGCCAGAGAAGTAAGGGCGGATACTACCTCAGAATTCTCACTCTTCACTGGGGGACATGGACTAATTAGACATTCCAAATCCGACCACTCTCTCCCCTCACTCCTCAGAAATGATAGAACCCTGTCTTTGAAATCTCTGCCCCCAGCTACCTCAGCGCTGGTCTGCATTAAAACGAGAGCTGCGCCCGCCATTTTATCAAACCTCCGCTCACAATTGCAACTTTAGCAATACTTAATAGGCGAATTAACAATTCATCTGGAGTACAAATATCTGCCCCACTGGTTCATTGCTCAGGGTAATCACACAGCATCCAACGGAATCAATCCTGAATGTAGCCCCCACAATTGTAACACTAGCTCCGCCTAGCGGCTTAATATAGGGAGTGATAACCCCCTGCCCGGCCAAACTTAAGAAATCTCGATTGGGTGGATGCTGCGTGATGCGTCCTGTTACAAATCAGTACCCCGAAATAACAAACAGTGCACAATGTGCGATTAAACGATTAAGCTTTATAACTCTTACTTTGACTGTACGGTTAGTAGAGAAATGAAATATAAAAGAAAAAGGGCCCAAATCTTATTAAACAGTCTGTGCACAAAGTTGGAGCTCATTCACAGGCTGATCGGTCCCCATCGACCTCCTCCGATCGTCGCTGCCCTTCCGGACCCTCGCTCCAAGTCCACCCCGTCCAGCGGTCTACCAAATCTCTCCATTCACGTCTTCTCTCTTCATCTCTCTCTCTCTCCCCCTCTGGCAAAAGCCCACGTAATCAACTGCTTCCAGATTCACAAGACAGGGCAACAAAATCCTGATTGGCTAACATGCAGCCACAATCCTGTTATCTCCAGCCATAACCCAAACATTGCTGCTACAGAGAAACCGTTACTTCAGCAGTGAACATTACAAAAAAACCATTACATTAGCAGTGAAACCTTACAGTGCGTTACATATACAGTTAAATTTTTCTGAAATGTAGTTACTGTAATATTCAGGAAGCATAAATGTCAAGGTGTCCAATGTAAAATCTCTTTGCAGACAATGTGATGGTGACCCCTTAACCTGAGGGTTAAGGGGTAAATATTGGCCAAGACAATGGGAGTAACTCTATTGACTACATCCACCAAACAGAGAGATAAGGACCTCAAATTCAAATCTCAAAAAAAAATACAGCACTCAAGGGAGTTTAGGTCAGAAATAAACAGGATAAGGTCATTCAGCCCCTCACGCTGCTGTCATTCAATAAAATCATGGCTGATCACTCCTGCATCAACCTCATATCCTTGGATTTCCTTTCTGTCTAAAAATCGGTCATCTTTCTTGAGTATACTTAGTGACTGAGAGTCCACAGGCTTCCAACTAGAGAATTCCTCAGAATCACTACACTTTGTGAAGAAACCAGTCCATTTGGATACATGACTTCAAGTTGAAGATTTCCTAGTGAAATCTCCTTCCTACATCTATCCTGACAGTCCTCTTTAAGAGGAGGAGAAGATGGCGGCGCGACACAGCGCGTGCAGCCACTCCGGTGAATGATATCTGTAATCTGTCAAGTAGGGGACCAAGCACAATTCTGATTTGATGGAGACAGACGTGACAGTACAGAGGAACATCTGGTGAAACTTCTGAAATGCCCGCTTCGCTGCCGCTGCTACTGTGTGGTCCGGAATCTCCGGAGGGGAAGGCCCCGAGTCCTCGGCTTTGCTCGTTTCGGCGGCCGGAGCGAGTTCGAAGGCGCTCGGCAGAGGATGGCGCTCAGGAGGCTCGAAGTTTTTGGATGGACGGACTCAGTGTCGGCTGTGGTTGGCTGCTTCCAATGCATCGGCAGTTGTCGGTGCCTGAAGGTTTATGGCAGGGAGTTTCTCCTTTTTGCCGCCTGTTATCAGGGACTCGGGGGTTGATCGACTCGGAACTTTGAGACTTTTTTTTACTGTGCCCATGGTCTGTTCTTTATCAAATTATGGTATTGCTTTGCACTGCTTTAACTATATGTTATAATTATGTGGTTCTGTCAGTGTGAGTTTGTCCTGTTTTTCTGTGATATCACTCTGGAGGAACATTGTATCATTTCTTAATGCATGCATGCATTTCTAAATGACAATAAACGAGGACTGAGTGTTCTCATAATCTAATTTTGTTAGTTTAAATGTCAATTTTTATTCTCCTGAACTCTGAGAAAAGGTTTAATCTACTCAACCTACCTTCATATTATAAGACTGACATCCCAGGAACCAGTTTGGTGAGTCATTCTACAGTAATTACATAATTTTTTAGGTAAATAAAACTGTGCACAACATTCCAGGTGCAGCCTCATCAGGGCCTTGTATAACTGCAGTAAAACGGCTTTACTCTTGCAGTGAAGGCCCACACCATTTATCTTCCTAACTGCTTGCTACACCTGTATGCTGGTCTTCAGTGATTGTACTACTACACCCGGCTCCCTTTCAACATCAACATCACAATCCCTTAACATTTAAAAAGAAGACAGTATTTCTGTTATTTCTACCAAACACAGACACAGCAAACAGGTGCAGGGGAGGCCATTTAGTCCCACAACCTGTTCCTCCATCTCATCCCCATCTCTTCCCGAACCCTTTGAGATCTTTTGTGTTGTGAAATCTCTTGTATTCTTAAATATATTTCAGAACTTCTGCAACAGACAATTCTACTCTGAACCACCCCGACATCAGCCTGTCTAACTCTGTTAGACTTCTGTACCTTTCCACTGTATTTCTTCTCAATCTTACATGTACATCTGATTAAGGATCAAGGACCCATCCTCTCATACTATCCCTGCCATCTAAGGAATAAGTCTTGTGAACCTTTCTGCATTTTCTCAATGACTAGTCTCATTTTTTAAGAACACAGAATATTACAGTACAGTACAGGCCCTTCGGCCTGTGAGGCTGTGCTAATCTAACCCTTCCCTCCCACATACCCCTCCACTATTCTATCATCTATGTGCCTATCTAAGAGCCCCATAAATGTCCTTAATGTATCTGCTTCTACTACCACTGCCTGGCAGGGCATTCCAGACACCTACTACCCTCTGTGAAAAGAACTTACTTCTAATATCCCCTCTATACTTTCTTCCAATCACATGTCCAGTCTATATATGCCTCTTATCTTCTTCTACTCCTCTATAAAGTCACCTCTCATCCTCCTTCAATCCAGAGGGAAAAGCCCTCACTTGCTCAACTTATTCTTGTAAGACATGCTCTCTAATCCAGGTAGCATCCTGGTAAATCTCCACGCACTCTCTACAGCTTCCACACATCCTTCCTATAATGAAGTGACCAGACCGGAACGCAATATTCCAATTGCAGTCTGACCGGGGTTTTATAGAGCTGCAACATTACCTTGCTGCTCTTGAACTCAATCCCTCGATGAAAATCAACACAATGTTGGAGAGATGGAGGAATTGAGGGATGTGGGAAAGTGGTATGGAAGAGGAGTTCAGGTCAGTGTGGAGCAATCATAATCACAGTGAGGAGCTGCTGGCCTCCTGATATAATTTGTCCTGTGTCCTCAGGATAGGGGTCGTGTTCCCAGGCACAGGGTGCTCTTGTCCTCGGTGGTGGAAGGTATCAGGGTGGTCCTAATGAACTGCTGCAAAATCCCAGTCTGACTTGGTCAACACACGTTACATTCAGTGGAAAACAGAAGCCAACCAATATACCAAGTTACAGCTTTGATTAGTTTTATAGATTGTAGAACTTTACAGATTGTAGAACCAAAAACTGATGAGCTGAGAACTTTACACTGAAAATTGTGGGCATACTATGTTGGTGCTGGAAAGTGTGGTGATACCTGGGTGTCATCAGCATATCCTTTGGTTCTGTTCATTATTAATGCAAATGACACATTTCATTGTACGTTTCAACGTATTTGTGAAAAATAAATGAGTCTGAACTG
This sequence comes from Mobula birostris, assembly GCF_030028105.1. NCBI lineage: Eukaryota > Metazoa > Chordata > Chondrichthyes > Myliobatiformes > Myliobatidae > Mobula > Mobula birostris. The sequence continues at coordinate 16,288,649 of NC_092390.1, forward strand.
GAATCTGAATTTCCACCCATTTGTGCACTACCACCAGGTGGCAACAGTATCCCATGAACAGAAAGAATCACAACGCTAACAAGCACAACCACAGCTCGCATAGTGCCAGGATCACTAAAGCAGTAACACAGGTGGCCTCCCAATAGTCCCTAGTTATACAGCTACCTTTCAACTCCCAGTCTCTATTCACAATTCCTTTACACTCCCAGTCACTGTTCACAATTCCTTTCAACTTCCAGTCACTGTTCACAATTCCTTTTTACCCTCAGTCAGAATAATCAAGAATCAATAACCTGATAGTTTCAAAATCTGTTCTTCCATGTTTAGATATGATTTTTAAAGATAGCTTGAACCACCCAATTCCCTCCCTAACACCGTCACCACCCCATATCACCTCCCTTACACTGTCACCACCCCATATCGCTCCCTTACACTGTCACCACCCCATATCCCTCCCTTACACCATCACGACCCCATATCACCTCTATTACACCGTCATAACCCCATATTCCTCCCTTACACCGTCACAACCCCATATCAGCTCCCTTACACTGTCACAACCCCATTTCACCTCACTTACACCATCACCACCCCATATCCCTCCCTTACACCGTCACAACCCCATATCACCTCCCTTACACTGTCACCACCCCATATCGCTCCCTTACACTGTCACCACCCCATATCCCTCCCTTACACCATCACGACCCCATATCACCTCTATTACACCGTCATAACCCCATATTCCTCCCTTACACCGTCACAACCCCATATCAGCTCCCTTACACTGTCACAACCCCATTTCACCTCACTTACACCATCACCACCCCATATCCCTCCCTTACACCGTCACAACCCCATATCCCTTCCTTACACCATCACCACCCAATTCCCTCCCTAACACCGTCATCACCCCATATCCTTCCCTTACACCGTCACCACCCCGTATCACCTCCTTTACACTGTCACAACCCCATATCCCTCCCTTACACAGTCACAACCTCATATCCCTCCCTTACACCGTCACCATCCCGTACCCCTCCTTTACACTGTCACAACCCCATATCCCTCCCTTACACCGTCACCACTCCATATCCCTCCCTTACACTGTCACCACCCCATATCACCTCCCTTACATCGTCACCATCCCGTACCCCTCCCTTACACTGTCACCATCCCATATCACCACCCTTACACAATCACGATCCCATATCACCTCCCTTACACCGTCACCACCCCATATCCCTCCCTTACACCGTCACCACCCCATATCCCTCCCTTACACCGTCACAACCCCATATCCCTCCCTTACACCGTCACAACCCCATATCCCCTCCCTTACACCGTCACAACCCCATATCACCTCCCTTACATCGTCACCATCCCGTACCCCTCCCTTACACCGTCACAACCCCATATCCCCTCCCTTACTCCGTCACCACCCCATATCTCTCCCTTACACAATCACGACCCCATATCACCTCCCTTACACCGTCACAACCCCATATCCCTCCCTTACTCCGTCATCACCCCATATCCCTCCCTTACACCATCACCACCTCATGACCCTCCCTTACACCGTCACCATCCCATGTCCCTGCCTTACACCGTCACCACTCATATCCCCTTCTTACACCACCAATACCATGTACCTTCTCTCTTACATCAACGTCCCACATCACACTACCTAACGTCACCATCCCTTAAACATTCACTGTCTGTCTTGCACTCCTGTACACCGACACTGCCTCATATCACAATTGCTTACACCATCACCACCCCATATTCCCTCCGCAATTTCGCTACCATCCATATTCCCTCCTTTACCCTGTTCTCCGACCCAGTACACACTCTCTTAACTACACTCTATTTATTCCTGTTTGGGAATAGTCACATATTCCACACTGGCAATATTGGCTGCAAATTGTTCAGGGTATCCTGTGGCCATGAATCACCAGGAGAAAAGCACCAATTTGTGAATGGATGCAAATGGCTGGGGGCAGAGAGGAGATGAGGTTCTTACCTGGTGCTGGCCCTCACATCCCACTGCCTGATGTAGGCGTCGTACCCACAGGTCAGCACCACCGAGGGGCTCTCATACACAATGTCCAAGACTCCAGCTCCCCTTCGAAAGTCGGACCCCAGGCTGGTCTCCAGCTGCCCGCTGAAAGAGATCAGGAGATGGCGTCTGGTTATATGCTAAGGGCACTCGGAAAGAAAGTCGGGCATTTTAACTCAGGATATTACAGTCAGGGAAGACTTTTCTGAAACAGTATGGGAAGTCTAGGAATGGTGAGACTCAGTCTGTGCACAGCAAGATTCCCCAACAACAAAGAAACTGATCTGATCCTCTAGTACACAGTAATAGAACAATACACCATTGGGACAGCCCCTCAGCCCAAAATGTCTATGCTGACCATGATGCAGCTTGGGTTTATTTTACCAATTAATATAAACTCAGCTATTAAATACCTATACCGGAAACTTCCACTATATTGAACATATCAATTCAATCATCACATTAGCCGTCTGTGCAACAAGGACAGTAACTGTGGTTCTTCCATTTGATCCTCTTTCTAGTCTCATTGACACATGTCAAGAACTAAATAAAGACAAGGATTATAAACACAAGAGATTCTGCAGATGCTAGAAATCCAGAACAACACCTGTACAAAATGCTGGAGGTGCTCAGCAGGTCGGGCAGCACCTACAGAGGGGAATAAGCAGTTGACGTTTCAGCCGGAGGCCCTTCATCAGCACAGACAAGGACGAAGATTAAGTTCATCTGTCATTTGCACATTGAAACATTGTGAAATGCATCAGCTGCATCAATGTCAAACACAGTTTGAGGATGTAGGAAACACACACGGTCATGGGGAGAACAAACAAACTGCGGCAGGAAATGAACCCTGGTCACTGGCACTGTAAGGTGTTACAGTACCGTGCTGCTCCTACCACATGACTGAGAAATCACATCACATCACTCACTCAGTTCATAACACGGGGGTAGCATTTATACAGCACCCCGATGGCCGAAGACTGGAGACTGGACGCTGTCCTGGAGTTGAAACACTGTTTGTGCGGGGACTTGTTCTGTGTTATTCTGCTGAACACTGTGGTACTGGAACCTGTGGTGACACTTGCGGGCTGCCCCAGCACATCCTCGGGTGTGTTGGTTGTTAATGCAAACGATGCATTTCACTGTGCTTCTATGTACAGGTGATAAATAAACGGATCCTGGAGATCTTGAAGCAACCCGCCACCTGTGTCTGTCTATTGCTTTTCCTGGATGCCGCCTGACCTCCTGAGTTCCTCCTGCATTTTGTGTGCGCTTCTCTGGATTTCCAGCATCTGCAGAATCTCTTGTGTTGAATTAGTTTGATTCATGAACAGGATATGGGTGTCACTGAGCAAGGCCAGCGTTTCTTTCCCATTCATAATCACCCTTCCTCCATCTGCCTTCTCAGCCTGCTGGTGAAGCTGCTCCCACGGCGCTGGTGGGGAGGGGGTTCCACAATTCTGCACCAGAAGGAACAGTGACAGATTTCCATGTCAGGACTGAGTGTAGCTTGGAGGGGAGAGCAGTAGACTCATGGACGTTTATGATTTGCTGCTCCATTGCAAGTCTTCAAAGCACGCCAACCGTGAAGTGTTTAAAATCTTCTCTTCAATGGGAATTCACTGCTTCCCCTCTGTGATATTCACCTCTCACCTGCCAGCTTGTACTCTCCTCCCCCCCAACCCCCACCTTCTTATTCTGGAATCTTCCCTCTTTCTTGCAAGTCCTGAAGGGTCTTGGCCCTAAACGTCGACTGTACTCTTTGCCATAGATGCTGCCCGACCTGCTGAGTTCCTCCAGCATTTTGTGTGTGTTGCCCATCACCTGTGGCTGAAGGAGGGCACATGTGATGGATTGTATCAGGATTCAAGATTATTTATCGTGGGCAGCACAGCAGCATCGTGATTAACACAATGCTTTACAGTACCAGCAACCTGGGGTCAATTCCCTCCGCTGCCTGTAAGGAGTCTGTACGTTCTCCCCGTGACTACGTGGGTTTCCTCCGGGTGCTCCGGTTTCCTCCCACAGTCCAAAGATGTACTAGTTGGCAGGTTAATTAGTCATTGTAAATTGTCCCATTATTAGGTTAGGGTTAACTTGGGAGGTGCTGTATCTCAATAGATTATTTATCATGTGTACCTCAAAACATGTGTTGTTTAATGACCAACACAATTTAAGGATGTGCTGGGGGCAGCCTGCAGTGGTTACCACACATTCTGGCACCAACACAGCATTCCCACAATGTTCAGCAGTACAACACAGCATACAACAAAACAGGGCCCATTCCTCCCTCCCACACTCACATATGGACAGTTCTCCAACTGCGGGACTGGCCATTCCCCAAAGCTCGATAAATGCTAACCCTGGCCCACGATATTGTGAACTCAGTGAGTGATGTGTAACTCCTCACGGATGCCAGTGGCTAGTGTAACAGGGTTCAATTCCAGCCAAACGCAAAACGCTGGAGGAACTCAGCAGGTCAGGTAGCATCTATGGAAAGTCATAAACAGCCACAGGTGATAGGTTGTTTCAAGATTATTTATTACATGTACATCGAAACACACAGTGAAATGCATCATTTGTGTTAACAATCAACACAGTTTGAGGATGGCTGGGGGCACATCCTTAGGTTAGGCTGACTAAAGGAAGACATGTTACAGGGCGATGGTGAATGACACTGATAAAAGTTTGCAAACAGTCTAAAGAGAAAGCCTGCTGCACAGGGTGAGAAAAGAAAATGGTGACTATTTAATCTGACTGACCTGGTATATCGGCAGGGTCAGACTTTATTAAGATGGAGACCACACCAAAAGTGGAGCAGAGCAGAGAATAAAGGCCAGGCAATGTTCAAAAATAAATACACACCTTTGTCCGGGGGAATGGTTCGCAAAAGGAGTTTATTAGTTGAAGCAAAGTGCTGGAGATCTAACGGAGCGGCCCAACACAGGCCAAGCAGAGACTAACTACACTCCTCTGATCACAGCTAGCCACACGCTGGGGTAGACCTGCTCCTCACTCGCTTTGCAAAGGGCAGATTATTTAGAGTAACAATTTCTTTGTCAATGTTCAGTTCTCCCCTTGGCCATGACTGTGCATGACTACATTGCATCTCGATACCTTGCCCCCGGCAACCAGCTAAAGCAGCTAGGCCGACCCTAGCAACAGCCTCTTGTAAGCATCCCTTGACAAGCTTTATCGTGAAGTAGTTTGACTAATCCTTGACATTAACCTGGAGTGGAGTGTTATTGTGTCGCAGATTCTCAACTCTGGAGGTGACCCAAAACCCACCAGAATCAAGATTTTAACCCTTCCTTCCCCGCTTTATTCATAGGGATGATTTTGGGGACAGAGTGAGGAGTTAGTTAGGGGTCAGGTTAGGGGTTTAGGGACAGGAATGAGGGGGATTCAGGCAAGAATCCAGGTTGGAGTACTCCGGGGTTGAAGGCCAGTGATCCCTGCGGGATGTTGAGGCTGCAAGCACGGTCAGTGAGCCCTGTGGACAAGGGTTGGTGATTTCCCAAGCCAGCCAGTCCTCACTGGTCAACAGGTTCTGGCATCGGATGTCTGTGTGGGCAGGAGGCATGAGGGCCAGTGAACCCCTAGATCGGTGAGTCCCAAGGTCGGAGATCCTTGCGAGGCTAAAGTGAGGCCTGATGTTCGGTGTCCTATCACTGGCGATTCTTAGGGTCGATGCTGAAGGCTGAAGACTGATGTTGGCGAGTGCAGATGTCTGTGAGTCAGTGAGTCCACTGGAGGCTGGATGCCCAGAGGCAGCCTGTCCTGGAGTTGGAGGCCTGTGTGTGTGTGTGTGTGTGAGAGAGGCTAGTAAGAGAGCCTTGTTTTGCTGCCGTGGTTTTGTTTTGTTGTTGTAGTTCTGTGGGCATGCTGTTTGTGCTGGAATGTGTGACGACACTTGCAAGTTGTTCCCAGCATACCCTTAGGTTATGTTGGTTGTTTACACAAATGGTGAATTTCACTGTGTTTTGATGTACATGTGATAGATAAATCTGAATCTGAGTCAAATTTTTAACCCTACCTTCCCTGCTTCACTCAAAGGGACAGGAGATTTCAGTGCAGTAAAATGTCTCAGTTGGACAGGAGAGCCACATCAGGAACTTGGTCAGAGCTTTTGACGAGGCAAAAGGAGAGAGAGAGTGGAGATGTTTGGTGATGGAGTGGTAGAATTTAGTGCCTCACACCTGAACGTGCAGCTACCAATGGGATTCAACAGAAATTACAGCATGCTAATTAGGACAAAAACATGCACAGGAATCAGTCACTTGGCCCCTGACAGGCACTCTGCCACTCAATAAACCCACGGCTGAACTGATCTCCACGTCCCTTTCTGCTCCAGTAGCCGTCAACTTCCCTATCACCAAAATTTCTATCTCATTTCTGATCTGCCTAAGGATAACCATTTGATCAGTGCATCGTTGTTGACAGAAGGGCCTGTCTGGTACTGTTTAATGTTCTATGGTCCGCACAACGTTGTGCACTGAAGGGCCTGTCCAGTACTGTACTGATCTGTGTTGTAAGCACGCCTATCTCCCTGAGGTTCAGAGCTCTCCATCACAATCCTCATCTCAGGAACTCCTCCCCTCATGACCTTCCCCATCCACATTGATGCAATCACAAAGAAGGCAGACAAGCTGCTCTATTTCATTAGGAGTTTGAGGAGATTTGGTAAATCACGAAATATTCCTGCAAGTTTCTACAGAAGACCCGTGGGGAGTAGTCTGACTGGTTGCTATGGAGTTGCCTGACTTGCCTCCTATGGAGTTCCAATGCATTGGATTATAAGAGGCTGCAGAGATTTGCAGATTCAGCCATTCACAGGCATAACCCTCCCTGCTATGCAGGACATCATGACGAGGCTATGCCTCAAGAAGGTGGCATCCATCATGAAGGACCCTCACCCCTTGGGACATGTCCTTTTTACCTTACTACCATCATGGAGGTGGTACGGGAGCCTGAAGACACACACTCAATGTTTGAAGAACAGCTTTCTCTCTTCTGCCATCAGATGTTGAAATGGTCCAAGAACCTATGAACACCTCCTCATTTTTTGTCTTTTGCATTGTTCATTTCTTTTTAAATTTAAAGTAATTTAATGTCTTGACTGTATGGCTTGCACAAAACAACAAATTTCATGACATATATCAGTGATAATAAACCCGATTCTGATTCACTTCATCTCAAAATTTTATACATCTCAATTAAATATATCTAATACATCAATTTTATACATTTTCAATATTGCAGTTTTAGAGGTCTCAAACCCCTCTTCTGGTTCAAAGAAGATAATCCTGGGTAATTATTTCTCATAGGTAAAATTCTCTGAATCTTCATATGTAGCATTTTGGGGCATCAAACGTGAGAAGCTACACAAGCGAACTTTGAGGTGGATGACCAGAACTTTGGTCATGAAGCCATTTTCAGGGAGAAAGTGGAATAGAAGTTTTAGATCAAAATATCAAAACATACAGTGAAATGCTTTGTTTGCATCAATCAAATCAGCGAGGAGTGTGCTGATTCCACAACATTTCTGGCACAAACATAGCATGCTCACAATTTACTAATCCTAATCTTATGTCTTTGGGGTGTTGGAGGAAACACGAGCACTCAGAGGACACCCACTTGGTCATGGGGAGAGCATGCAAACTCCTTACAGACAGCAGCGGATACTGAACCCCGATCTGTAATATCATTATGCCGACCGCTACCCTACTGTGCTACCCATGTCCGCAGAATAGATAGTAACGTCAAGCTCGCACAGTTACCATAACCGTGCCGTCCTCATGAAACCACAGTTTTTGGAGGTAGGATCAAGACATTAGTTTCAGTGGATGGACATAAATGTATATTGTATGGAATCTGGTGTTAATGTGAAGGAGTTTAGAGGTGTGATTTATTATAAACTAAATAAACAATGAACTATCTTGGTTTTTCCACAGTGTTTCCCAGAGTTGACCAGCTAAATTCAAACTTCAAAGTAAATTTATAATCAAAGTACGTACACTATATGACACCATATGAAAACCTGAGAGTTGCTTTCTTGTGAGCATTCACAGTAAATACAAAGAAACAAATAAAAGCCAAGCAAAATAATAATAGTAATAAATAATTAAGCAATAAATATTGAGAACTTGAGATGGAGATTCCTTGAAAGTGAGTCCATAGGTTAAAGGAACATGACGGTGTTGGGGTGAGTGAAGTTGAGTGACGTTAACCCCTCTGGTTCAAGGGGCTGATGGTTGAGGGGTAATAACTGTTCCTGAACCTGGTGGTGTGGGTTCTGAGGCTCCTGTACCTCCTTCCTGATGGCAGCAAGAAGAAAGCATGGCCTGGATGGTGGGGGTTTCTGATGATGGCTGCTGCTTTCCTGTGACAGTGTTCTATGTTTTTGTGCTCAATGGTGGGGAGGACCCTATACACTACTTTTTGTTGGCTTTTCCAGTCAAGGGCATTGGTGTTTCCATATCAGGCAATAGTAGCAAGAATGTGTATGTGCAAGTTGCCTGAACTCTCCAGCGTCAGCTAGGAGGTTGGCAAATGAGGAGAACTCATTTTCACCCAGAGAGTGGTGGATATATGGAATGCTCTGCCCCAGAAGGCTGTGGAGGCCAAGTCTCTGGATGCTTTCAAGAAAGAGAAGGATAGAGCTCTTAAAGATAGTGGAATCAAAGGTTATGGGGATAAGGCAGGAACTGGATACTGATTGTGGATGATCAGCTATGATCATAGTGAATGGTGGTGCTGGCTCAAAGGGCCGAATGGCCTGCTCCTGCACCTATTGTCTATTAACTCAGATGGCAGACACAAGGGCGCTGCTCTTCAGTTCAAAAGTTGCAAAAGGGCTGGTAATGACAGTTGAAGACATTTACTCTAAGCATAAGGTGATGTTTTTCAGATGTTGGAAATCTTCAGGAACACACAAAATGCTGGAGAAGTCAGCAGGTCAGGCAGCGTCTGTGGAGAGAAATAAACAGTTGCTGTTTTAAGCCGAGGCAATTCATCAGGACTGATGAAGGGTTTAAGCCCAACATGTTGACTGTTTATCCCTCTCTATAGTTGCTGTCTGACGTGCAGTAAGTTGGCTTTTGAAGTCGACCAAAATCAGTACCTAGCATAATGAGAAAGAATTGTCAAGGGTGTAGGGAAGGGCAGAAGGGCAAAGGGATGGAGAAGGATGAATATGAAAGAGTGGAACAGGAAAGAGACCTTATGCAAAGTGATATACCTATCACAGGAGGAGGATTCACTCTATCATACTTTGATAGTTCCATGGCAACTCCCCCCCCCGTTCCATCCCCCCTGAATGGTCCCACATCCTTACTCCTTCTCCTTAATATGGAGATCTGATCCCCCAATAGTCCAATTCACTGCTGAAAGGCCCCGTTAAATCTGTTTCCACTGCCCATTTGGGCAGCAGAATGCAGATCCTAACATCTTGCTGTGTTCTACAGCATTCTGTATTGCTCCAATTTCATTTTGATAAACTGCACAGTAACAGTGACCTATCACTTACTAACCTGCATCTCAGTGGAATGTGGGAGGGCAGTGGAGCACCCGGAGAAAATCCATGGGGTCAAGGGGAATACTTACAACTCCTGACATACAAGAATTGAATCCTGGTTGCCGGGGCTGTAATGTATTACGCTAACTGTTATGCCCCTTAATTCGTGACTATTTGTTCATGATTTGATTGTGATTCCTTCCACACTGGCTCAGGAGTCAAGAGGGCTTGTTTTATAGGGGATACAGGTTGCCAGGCCTGCAAGGGAGAGAAGCACTGGGCAAAACATGAGGTAGCTCTGTCTCCTGGCATTAAGTTCCGATGCCTAACAGTTCCTCATGGCACAAAGTAAAACCATTCGGCCCATTAATCTATGCTGGTTCTCTGAGTAATCCCTTTCATACCATTCCTCCATTAGTTTTAATCGATTCTCTCTCGTGTCCATTAGCTTCCCCCAATTTTCCTATCACTACCCACTGTCGCCAATGAACTTACCAACAGAAACCTGCTCAGTCACAGGGAGGATGTGCAATCTTTACACACAGAGCAGAAGAGATGAGGATCACACCAGAGCCACTGGTGCTGTGAGGGAACTGCCCTCTCTTTGACACACTGGAGTGTCTGGGCAACGGTGCTGTGACAAGGTGGGGGGGGTGTGGGCACAGGAGTTCATGACAGAAAGGAATTGGGCCAGTAGAGCTGATGATAAATGTCCTTCTCATGTCGATGGACAGGTTCTTCCCAGGTAAGGTCAGATGATTTTTCTTTAATGTGGTAATGTACCAGTAGCCTTATCCCTACCTAATTCAAAACTCTGAAGCAAGCACAAACCCATTTCACACAAGACTGAAGGAGGAACATTTTACTGAACATTTCCATGCTTGAAACCAGGTCCCAGAACAATGAGTAACGGTGTATGTGAGCATGCCGTAGGTCTCCAGCTCTGTACTGGGGCTCTGCTCCATGCACTGTACTGGGACTGGGGCAATCTCTTATCACACCAGCCGGTGGCTGCGCTCTCTGCAAAACCAGATGGAACTTGATAAAGGAGAATCAAAGGAAAAGAATCCTCAGTCAACACTTTGAACATCAAAAAAAACCCCACAACCAGCATCACTTAGAGACACTTATTCTGTGATTAAACACACAAACAGACAGGACTGCACAAACGCCTAGGGCAATCGATGCTGCGTCAATCTCCATCACTGCATGAACATCTTAAAACGAGGAGGGAGAGAGAGAGGGAGAGAGGGAAAGAGATGGGGAAGAGAGGGAAAGGGGAGATGGAGAAGAGAGAGGAGGAGAGGGGGAGAGGAAGAGGCATGGGGAAATGACAGAGATGAGGAAAAAAGAGAGATGGGGAACAGGGAGAGAAAGTGAGAGGGTGGGGGAGGCAGGAATTGGGAAGAGGTGAGGGGGGGGAGAGGGAGGGAGAATGCATAAGAGACACCCAAAAATGGTGAGGAGAATTTCTCCTCCAGCACTAAAGTTGTCTGTAACATCACCAGTCTCCTAATTCTGATTATTTTAATAATGCACAAATGTAATTGTTCTTTCTTCAGCAGCCATGCATTGAACTATCAAAGTCAAAGCCAGGAATTTTCTCCATAAACATTTCTGCCTCTCTACCAGTCCTCCTGGAGGATGCTCCTTAAAATCCACCTGATTTATTATATCATTGTCTATTTCATGCTAAATTTTATTTGGAAAGAAAAGCAACTGGTGAGATGTCTCACAAATGGGACGCTCCTGTTTAAGATGACCTTGGTAAAGCACAGTGTTGACTTGCTGGCATCAAATACAACTATTAATTACTTTATTGATCACATGCTTTCTCAAAAACAATCTCTGCAATCAATAGGCTCTAACTTCCTTTTCAGATTTGAGCTTTTGAACTGCCCGCACGACTTGGCAGTTTTGCGGTGTGAACTGAAGTCTTGAAGGTGCAGTATGTTTGCAGCATGGCACGTACAGGCCGAATCAAGGAGGCAGGGCTCGGGAGCAGGGAATGAGCTGATGTTTGCCTGTGGGAGTAGATTTGAAGTGGCAGGACTGAGGAGAAGCAAAGTCGAGGCAGCAGGTCCTGGGCCCGAGAGTGAGGAACAAGCTGAGGTCTGACTGATTTAAGTGCTGGGCCAGATTGGAAATGTCAGGTACAGCCAGTTGAATCGAGGCGATGGGGCCCAGGCCTGAGAGTGCATCGAAGTAGCAGGGCCTGGGTCCGAGATTGAGGAACACCAGCTAATTGGCCAATTTATGCGCCGGGCCAGATCGAAAAGGTCAGGGTGTCCAGGCCAGTGTTAGCTCGCCGCTCCGGGAGGTTTACTCGTCTCTGTGCTGAAGTGAGACTGCGGCCAGCAACTAACGGCTCATGGATCGGCTGCAGTGATGACTGGCTTTATGGCTGTGAACTCACTTTAGTGAGTTTCAGTTCTGAATATCATTTGCTTAGTTTTATTGTTTGCACAATTTTGTTTTCTGCACATTGGGAATTTGATGGTCTTTGTTTTAATTGGTTCTATTGGGTTTCTTTGTTTTGTGGCTGCCTGTAAGGAGATGACTCTCAATGTTGTACAAAGTATACAAACTTTGAAGAGTAAATGAACTTTGAACTGCATGTACCCAGTGTATCAGAAACACAGGTAGCCACTTTGGCCCAATCTGTTCTATATAGAAACATAGAAAATAGGTGCAGGAGCAGGCTATTCGGCCCTTCCAATCTGCACCGCCATTCAGTATGATCATGGCTGATCATCCAACTCAGAACCCTGTACCAGCCTTCCCTCCATACCCAATGATCCCTTTAGCCACAAGGGCCATATCTAACTCCCTCTTAAATATAGCCAATGAACTGGCCTCAACTGTTTCCTGTGGCACAGAATTCCACAGATTCACCACTCTCTGTGTGAAGAAGTTTTTCCTGATCTTAGTCCTAAAAGGCTTCCCCTTTATCCTCAAACTGTGACCCCTCGTTCTGGACTTCCCCAACATCGGGAACAATCTTCCTGCGTCTAGCCTGTCCAATCCCTTTAGGATTTTATACGTTTCAATAAGATCCCCCCTCAATCTTCTGAATTCCAACGAACATAAGCCTAGTCGATCTAGTCTTTCATCATATGAAAGTCCTGCCATCCCAGGAATCAATCTGGTGAAACTTCTTTGTACTCCCTCTATGGCAAGGATGTTTTTCCTCAGATTAGGGGACCAATATGCTTCATATTCGACCCCTTCTCCCTTATCTACTTCTCTAAAACAACTTTGTGAGTTTTTATCTCAACCACAACCCATTGTGAATTCCAGAATCTTTGTGAACTCTCTATGAAGAGGCTTTGCATGCCTCCACTTCTGAATCTTGATTCAATGGGAATGGTCCCATGCCTCAGTTAGTGAGCAGCACACATGGGTGCAGGGCAGAGGGTCCAAGTTCCAGTCATGATATTATGAGGAAGAATAAACACTCTGTCCACCCTTCACCTTCACTGCCTGCTGAGGAGATGAAGCAGCTATCTTGTCAGCCATGGACTGAGGACTGTGGCATTAGCCCAAGTCAGTGCGGTTCAGACGGCATTACACTAGGCAGCAATGGAAAGTCCCACAATAAGGAGCAGAACAGAGTTTTAAATCTCAGAGAGGAAAATGTATTCGTCAAACTAAGATTCAAAATTCAAGATTATTTATTGCCATTCTTCAGTACATGAGTGTAAAGGAGAATGAAGTGGTTGTAACACTGGCTCTGATGTAGCATAAAAATAAACACAACAGGCATAAGGAACACAGTAAATATAAATATAAAAGCAATCCTATAAAACACACAATGTTCAAGTGTGGCCATACACACACAGACTGATTGTATATACATTAAATAATACTAGCTGCAGGAGTATCTGTCAAAGTAATTATGCCTCAGAGTTCAGTAATACTGTATTTGCAAGGTTTTGGTAAATTAACTCCTTGACTAGAACAATTGAAGCACTGTTTAAGAATTTGAAACTAGCACTATTATTGGGAGCCACAGAAGCCGTATATAGTACAGCATAGCTGTATGTAGTATATATCAATGCAGACTGTTTTTGGAGAGATTTCTTTAGTGTGGCGGTTAGCACTAAAGCGCCAGTGATCACAGATCAGGAGTTCGATTCCCGCCGCTACCTGTAAGGTTTATGTCTATTTTCCTTGTGACCTTGTGCATTTCCTCCGGGTGCTCCGGCTTTCCTCATCCCAAAGACGTACGGGTTAGTGTCAGTGAGTTGTGGACATGTTATGTTGGTGCCAGAAGCATGGCGCCGCATTTCTCTGTAAATTTTGATGTATAGCTGACAAGTAAAGTTGATCTTTAATAGACAAAACACCTACATAAAAGAACACATTATGTTACTAAGAATTAATATTTTAACAGTGTAAGAATTAACATTTTAATACTATTGTTTATATTGTAAAACAACAGTATTTGAACTAGGTAGGTTGGTTGGCTTGAGCTTCAAAAAGAAATTTAATTGTCTGGGTCTCCTTTCCCTGGAGCAAAAGTGGCTGAGAGGTGACATAGCAGAGATATATAGATTTATGAGAGGCATAGGTAGGTTGGATAGCCAATGTCTTTTTCCCATGGTAAGGGTATCTAAAACTAGAGAACATAGGTTTAAGGGAATCTGACATGTATTTTTATTAAAACATAAGAAGTAACTGGTATCAGGAATAAGCTGCCTGAGGAGGTGGTGGAGGCAGGAATAGTAACAACATTTAAGAGGCAGCTGGACAGGTAACAGAATGACAAGGGAATAGATGGATATGGAATTAATGTATGTGTGAGATTGGCAGTTAATAGGCAGGATGGTCTACATATGGTCATGGTTTCTATGCTATATAATATCATGACTTTATAATGCAATGTATTATGGCATATAACATTTAAAAATTTATTTTCTAATACACAGTGGATTACTGGGTATACAAGTCCCGCATGTACAAGGGGTGATTGATAAGTTTGTGGCCTAAGGTAGAAAGCGTCAATTTTAGAAAACCTAGCACATTTATTTTTCAACATAGTCCCCTCCTACATTTACACACTTAGTCCAGCAGTCGTGGAGCATACGGATCCCTTCTTTGTAGAAGTGGTCCACAGCAGGGGTGATTGATAAATTCGTGGCCTAAGGTAGAAGTAGATGTTATTAACTTCAAACTTTCTGCATTATCACTCAAAGAGTTGAACTGCACGTGCATGTAACAAGAGTGTCTTGGACCTCCAGGTGGTCCACAGCAGGGGTGATTGATAAGTTCGTGGCCTAAGGTAGAAGGAGATGAGTTACACCACTCTCGTTATATGCACGCGCAGTTCAACTCTTTGAGTGAAAACGCAGAAAGTTTGAAGTTAATAACTCATCTCCTTCTACCCTAGGCCATGAACCCCTGCTGCAGACCACCTTCTGGAGGTCCAAGACACCGGCTTCTACAAAGAAGGGATTCGTATGCTCCAGGACTGCTGGACTAAGTGTGTAAATGTAGGAAAAATAAATGTGCTTGGTTTTCTAAAACTGACTCCTTCTACCTTAGGCCATGAATTTATCAATCACCCCTCGTATGCTAGCACAATGCTAGCATGTACAATACTCTTTGATAAAGAGCAGCTGTATTTGTACACATGTACATTGAAACATCAAAACACACTGAAGTGCATCATTTACATCATGACTAACATCATGCAAGGATGTGGTAGGGGCAACCACAAGTGTCACCGTGCTTTTGGCATCAACACAGCATGCCCACAACTTACTAATTCTAACCATATGCCTTTGGACTGCGGGAGGAACTGGAGCACCCGGAGGAAACCTACGTGGTCATGGGAAGAACGTACAAACCCTTTACAGTGGTAGGAATCGAACCCCAATCGGTGATCACTGGTGCTGTAAAGCGATTGTGCTAACCGCTACACTACTGTATCACCCATTCACATGACAAGGCACACAGCAGTCCCACCACTAACAGACAGCGAGAAGACCCTCCACTGTTCTTCAGCTGGTTATGTGGTGTTGCATAATAACCTTGCACTCAGGGTCAGCAAGATCGAGGAATGGACTGTGAATTTCATGAACGGGAAGTCAGGAGAACACACAGCAGTCGTCAGAGGGATCAGCAGTAGAAAGGATGAGCAGCTTCAAGTTCCTGGGTGTCAACATCTCTGAAGATCTACCCTGAGACCAACATATTGATGCAATCACAAAGGCATGCCAACATTAGGAGTTTGATGAGATTTAGTATGTTACCAAAGGCTTGCAAATTTCTATAGCTGTACCATGGAGAGCATTTTGACTGGTTGCATCACTATCTGGTTTGGACATCCAAGGTACAGGATTAGAGAAAGCTGCAAAAAGTTGTAAACTCAGCCAGCTCCATCATAGGCACTGGCCTCCCTACCATCGAGGACATCTTCAAAGGCGAAGCCTCAAGAAGGGGACATCTATCACAAGTGACCCCCACCATTCAGGACATGCCCTCCTCTCACTACTACCATCGGGGAGCAGGTACAGGAGCCTGAAGTCACACATTTAATGTTTTAGCAACAGCTTCTTCCCACCACCATCAGATTTCTGAATGGCCCATGAATGCATCAAGACTACCTCACTATTTTACTCTCTTATTGCACATTTTATATTTTCTTATTGTAATTTAAATTAATTTTTATGCATTGCAGCATCACAAAACAACAATTTTCACGACATAAACCTATAATAAACTTGATTCTAATGCACTGCTTCTTGGATAACCATGGAATCGGGTGTTTACATGAACTGTTTTCCCCAAACGTGAGAGCGGCAGGTTGGATGGAGACTGAGTGAGGAGACACTTGGCTGGCCAGGTGCTCCACACCACCCTTGCTGTGAGGTGCCCTCATGTTGTCCCAGTCATACCAGCTGGGAGGATATTAAAAGTCCCAGATGAAAGTTGAATGCATCCAGTCATTTTGGTGTTTGATATTTCTTTAAAAAGAAAAGTTGTGAGAGAGAAAGTCTAGGGAAGACAGAAATTTGATACCTTAACAATTTCAACAAAACACTCTCACTGCAAGAATCGTTTTTTTTATTTTGTTCTTCAGTAACTGTCTCAAACGCTTTGTGCCACACACACACACACACACCTTTCAAAACAATCCTGTGTCTGACAGTATCTGCACAATTTCCTCTGCCCTATGTGTACAGACACATGCAAGGTGCAGTGCAGGCAGTGTTTTGAGGGTTCGAGTCTGGATTTCCCCATTAGGAGAGCTCGGACAATGAAGGTTTGGCTTAAGCAAGGGGAAATCACAAACAAGATTATTCACAGGAGGGAGACGTGGACAGTATGTGAGAGGCACAGAGCCTGAGAGGGACAGAGAAGGAAAAAGTGCATAATAACGTGAGCAAGGGTAAAGATAATAAAGAACAAGAGTGAGGAAGAGAGCAAGCAAATGAGAATGAGAGTGAGGGAAAGAATGCAAAAGAGCTAGAGTAAAACACATTAAGTGCTGGAGGAACTCAGCAGGTCAGGTAGCATCTATGGAAAGCAATAAAGAGTCAATGCTTTGGTCTTGATGAAGGGTCTCAGCCAGAAACGTCGATTCTTTATTCCTGTGATTCTCCCATTAGTAAATACAGTACGTGAATTCAGGAGAAAGTACACCCAGACAAGTGTGAGAACATGCACTCACTCCTTTAGGACTGTTTAAGTCAATGAAGACTAAAAGATATTCAGTAGACCTAGCTGAAGTAATATAGGATGTAGAACAGATGAAGGTTAAAGAGCCATAGACCTATGGAATGGTCTGTTTTTTTGCATAAATTCCACATTGTTCTAGACTTTTGAGAAACACAAAGACCTTGAATAACATGTACATTTAATTAAATAGAACAGGAAGTATCAGTGATTTTACTATGAGCTGACACTTAAGGATCATGTCAGAGATTTATTCAGACTTATTTGACTCAGAAGCTCTTGTAGAGAACCATTTTTTCCCCAAACGTTGAGCTATTAATTCATCACACAGTGATCACTAAAACATACAGTAACATCATATGGTACTGTCCGACATGACCCACTCCAATTTACTTGTGGTGAGGGTGGACTTCATATTAATATTCTGTGACCATTTAAAGATGAAGCTGCCCAGAAGATGACAAAGGTCAATGTGGTGTGGAAACTTTGACCAGCACAGGGTGAGCAAGGTCAGTTAGCGTCCATGCTATGGACGTTGATGTTGGCCCTCAAGCACAAGTTTAGAACTGGAGTAGAAGCAGACACAATGCCTGCTGACCATTCCACAGTTCAGTGACTTCACAGCTGATCTTTTATTTCAGCACTACTTTTCTCAATAACCTTGTTTCCTGCATCGCCAGAAAGATATTAAAAAATGGAAAATAAATGGAAGATACAACTGTTGTAATCTATAATCCAGTACAAGTCAGAAATAGTCACACTTGGTGACATCCAATGAAGCCATGAGTCAGCCCCAAGCCTCTATCTCATCATGCGGGTGTATATCACTCATAGAGTCATACAGCATGGAAGCAGGCTCATTGGCCCAACTGCTCCATGCAAAACTATTATTCTGCTTAGTCCCTGGACCATAGCCCTCTATACTACTCCGATCCATGTGTTTATCCAAACTTCTCTTCAAAGTTAAAATCAAACCTGTATCCACCATTTCCGCTGGCAGTTTATTCCACATTATCACTACCCTGAGTGAAGAATTTTTCCTCCATCGCCAAGTTGGTTCATCGCCAAGCACCAACCCTGACAGGAGTTTGGCAAATTGAGGAAACTAAATGTATCCTCATCCATTAAGACCTTAATGTTGCCCCTCACCATCACCCAAGAGTTGAGGAAGTCTTTCCAGATCCTTGTATTTAACCTACAACAATCTTTCCATCCAATGAATAAAAAAAAAAACAATTGGAGCTTGTCTTCTTCTTCCTAAGACCATCATCCCTACTAGGGCATAGGCCGCCAACAGCAGCTCACCAGAGTTCTCTGTCCTGGGCTAGTCTTTCAAGGTTTCCCACGTGAAGCCCCTCTTCTTGGTGTACGTTGCTCTCCCAGGGTTTTTACGAGACGGGTTGCTAGTCCCATGCCCAACCCTCCTTCTCCTTTTGCAGCCGGGCTTGGGACCGTCCATGACAGAGTTTCACAACCTTCCCCAAACAAATATGTTTTAATGTGAAAGGTGCCAGGACTTGATCTTCCATGAAATTCAATATAAATTCTTAATGGCATAATATGCAATGCTACAAAACTAGTAAATTAAGCCATACAAGTCGTCAATGGTTTGACGACACAGTCTTCCCGTGGTGGCTAAGAAATTCAAGTCACAAAATTATAAAATAAAACAGGAATCTAAAAAGCCACCATGACTAATGGTGACAATGAAGTTGCTGAATTGTCATAAAAACTCATTTAATTCATTAAAGTCTGACTTATGTATGACTCCAGATACACTAATGAAAATGTTTACAACAGGAATTCTGCAGATGCTGGAAATTCAAGCAACACACATCAAAGTTGCTGGTGAACGCAGCAGGCCAGGCAGCATCTCTAGGAAGCGGTGCAGTCGACGTTTCAGGCCGAGACCCTTCGTCAGGACTAACTGAAGGAAGAGTGAGTAAAGGATTTGAAAGTTGGAGGGGGAGGGGGAGATCCAAAATGATAGGAGAAGACAGGAGGGGGAGGGATGGAACCAAGAGCTGGACAGATGATTGGCAAAAGGGGGTACGAGAGGATCATGGGACAGGAGGTCCGGGAAGAAAGACAAGGAGAGGGGGGTACCCAGAGGATGGGCAAGAGGTATATTCAGAGGGACAGAGGGAGAAAAAGGAGAGTGAGAGAATGAATGTGTGCATAAAAATGAGTAACAGATGGGGTACGAGGGGGAGGTGGGGCCTTAGCGGAAGTTAGAGAAGTTGATGTTCATGCCATCAGGTTGGAGGCTACCCAGACGGAATATAAGGTGTTGTTCCTCCAACCTGAGTGTGGCTTCATCCTTACAGTAGAGGAGGCCGTGGATAGACATGTCAGAATGGGAATGGGATGTGGAATTAAAATGTGTGGCCACTGGGAGATCCTGCTTTCTCTGGCGGACAGAGCGTAGGTGTTCAGCAAAGCGGTCTCCCAGTCTGCGTCGGGTCTCGCCAATATATAAAAGGCCACATCGGGAGCACCGGACGCAGTATATCACCCCAGTCGACTCACAGGTGAAGTGTTGCCTCACCTGGAAGGACTGTTTGGGGCCCTGAATGGTGGTAAGGGAGGAAGTGTAAGGGCACTTGTTCCACTTACACGGATAAGTGCCAGGAGGGAGATCAGTGGGGAGGGATGGGGGGGGAACGAATGGACAAGGGAGTTGTGTAGGGAGCAATGCCTGCGGAATGCAGAGAGAGGCGGGGAGGGAAAGATGTGCTTAGTGGTGGGATCCCGTTGGAGGTGGCGGAAGTTACGGAGAATAATATGTTGGACCCGGAGGCTGGTGGGGTGGTAGGTGAGGACCAGGAAATGAAAATGTTTCTTTAACTAGCAATAGATAACGAAGACTGACTCATGAATGAATAAAATTGTCAATATCTGTCAAATGCAATTCCCTAACAAATGACTGTCGGACAACATCAGAAAATATGAGTAGGCCACTCGGCCCCTTAAGCCTACCCCTCAATAATAATCATGGCTAATCTACCCCAGGCCTTATTTCTTTTGCATAAGTTTATTGCTTTCAATTCCTCAATCTTTCAGGTCAATGACTAGTGCCTACACCCAAGTGAGGGCTTGCAACATTAACAGAGAAAGTGAGGGTGTACAGGGTGAAAAGTGGATGATATTTTCTAATGCAAAGCCTAGAAGGAAATTAAAAGACATCAGGGCAAGAATGGCTGATGTTGGCCTGCACACACTGTGTTGGTTGGAGAGGGTTGTGACTTCCACATGGAGAACTGCTGGTAAAGAAACATAGAAGCAAAAGGGAAGAGTCTACCTCAGAGCCAACTGGCAAGTTTACTTACAAGGTGACTGCTCCCATCTCAAAAGTTCCAGAGGAGCAATGGCAAAGAAAACCCATATTCGATACCAGGTTTGTGGAAAAAAATGTTTCAACAAATACAAGTGGGAATCATAGTTTGTGGGGGGTATCTTCCCATTTGTGAGTGGGAAAATTCACATGCCTGCTACACAGAGAACAAAGAGGCCCATTGTTTAACCCTTTCCCCCAGCCTGTGCTGGTCCTGCAGATGTTTCAATTCATCATTAAACTCTGCTTACTGAACAGGGGACCTTTGATTGTAAATATATTTTCCTCTGTAAACTACGATCAGTGGCTCTGGTTCCATTTGCAAATGCTCAAGAATTCTTGTTCAATCAGATTCACACTGGTAGTGGTCTAGGAAAACCTGCTTAAAAATCAGAATTATTCTTCCACTCCCACGCCAGTTTCTTGGACGTGCTGGGATTTACTTCTCTACATGGCTGCCTTTCACATAAGATATTAGACTGAGGCTCTAACTAATCTGTCAGTTACTAGCTCAGATTATCTGGTCATTTCTCTTATTGGCGTTTGCATAATCTTGCTCTGTGTGAATTAATGTTACACCAGTAGCTTCACTTTTAAAGGAATTATTTCATTGCATATGCTTTGGAATACAAAGGTGTCGTCCATCGTGAAGGATCCCCACCACCCAGGACAAATCCTCTTCTCATTACTCCCATCAATGAGAGGTAGGGAAGTCCGAAGTCATACATTCAGTGCTTTAGGAACAGCTTGTTCCCCTCCGCCATCAGACTTCTGAATGGTCCTTGAACACTACCTCACTATGTTGCTCTTTTAGCTCTTTTTAAAAATATATATTTTTATTATAATTAATAGCAATTTTTAGGTATTGTACCGTACTGCTGTCACAAAATAGCGCATCTCACAGCGTATGTCAGTGACAATAAACCTGGTTGTGATTCTGAGAGTGCAAATCTCTCTCTTTTCCAGAGGCTGTGGGGCAGAGGTGGGAACGTCAGTCAGGTACAGGGCCCAGGAAGTACAGAACGGAGGGAGGGGGTGGGGGATGGTGGGGGGGATATCATTTCTGATAAACACTTGGGTCTGGACTAATGCTGGCAGAATCTTGGTCCATAGTTGAATTTTATTGTACATTGTCCAACCTGACTATCAGACTGACACCATAATATCTTCAGACATTTCATCACCGACTCAAAGAGGTGACAAGCTGTTGTGTTTTTTTTTATACCAGTGGGGAAAATTCCTTTGATGACATTGATTTTTTAAAAATAATCTTCCTGCCTTGTGCCAATTTACTACTTTAAAGGAGTAACCGACACATACAGGTATCACAAATTTCATCTACGTGGTTAGAAATCATTAGTAATCCAAAAATCAGCAGGATCTTGTGATATAGAATGAACTTTGGAAGTGAGCATTGGTGAGAAGAACATCACCGTTTCTCTTTCATGCTTCAAGGCTGGTGTTTCTCCTCCATCTCTGATTATCCCATGAAGTGAGGACACAAGGAAGACTAAGTACAGACAACAGATTGTAACAGCCCAGCAGCCTCCTGCTTGCCATTACAGATTTTTGCACTTATTACAACACAGGAGGTGATTCAGCCCCTTGAGTGCATGTCAGCACCTGACAGAACAATCCCACCGACACCAATTCCCCTTTCCTTATTGCTTGGCATGCCCGCAACTTACTCTCTCTCGCATGCCCATCAACCATTTATTTCCCACATACCAAAATTATGCAGTACTTTCTTCAGCTTTAATTGACTAAATTTAAATTACACAGCTACTGGTATTGAACTTGCATCTTTCATAATCACATCTTCGACAAAGGGAAGGCGATGTGGGGAGTATAACATAGGAAGAAACAGCACAGTACGGGCCCTTCAGCTCACAATGTTGTGCCTACCCTTTAACCTATTCTAAGATCAACCTAACCCTTCCCACATATCCCTTTATTTTTGTTTCATTCACGTGCCCATCTAAGAGTTTCGTAAATGTCTCTAATGGTATCTTCCTCTACCACCACACCTGGCAGTGTGTTCCATGCACCTACCACTATGTGTGTAAAAAACCTGCCTCTAACATCCTTCCTATATTTTCCTCCAAATACATTAAAGTTATGCCCCTTTGTATTAGCCATTTCCATCCTGGGGAAAAAATCTTTGACTGTCCACTCCATCTATCACCTCTGTCAAGTCAACTTTAAAATAAGAGCCAGGTCAATTGAAAGTGTGTGAAAAGTTTAAAATTCACATCAAATAAATAAAGTTTGGGACCAATTCATTATTTAACACAAAGAATTTGAAGCCTGAAGTGAAGATCACTGATGAACTCTGCGTGGAGAATCTGGCTCGAGGGCTGAATGTCGTCCTCCAGCTCATACATGATCCGAAATGTGAGAGGATCAGACTGACATTGGAAACCATCCTTTAATTACAGACCTCTTTGTACAATGCATTTAGGAAGTTGTCAGACAGTTTATGTTGTGGGGTATTTGCAGAATTAGGAAGCAATTTGACCTACTGATTAAAAGGTTAACTCCTTGCTCTGTGCTTACTGCAATTTTGTACATTAACGGATTAACAAGAGTCATATAGCAGGGTGACGATGTGCTATCAAGAATGGTAAAAATGGTAGAACAGGCCACCTGAAAGCGAGGAAGGATATTTAAAATGGTCTCAGACTGGGCCTCCTGCCATTGCCAACTTAGCCGGAAGAGTGGTAGGCATTTTAGAAATTGTTCCCTGCACTGAGGTAAGGTTGGAAGGGAGTGGAGAAGGGGATGAGATTATCCCCGCTCTCAGAGTGTATTTATGGGACTGAAGTGAGAAAAGAATCACACTTGTGTACGACCAAGTGTGAGAACGTGCAAACAGGTGGTTCAGAGATTCTCAGTTATGTTATGATGTCCAGAATCCTGCATCTAGGATCACGCCTGTTGGGAGAAATCGCATCCAAGCTATTTGCTTGTTATTGAACACAACAGAGTTAATGATAAGACCATGAGGCATGGAGCAGAACTAGGCCATTCAGCCCATCGAGTATACGTCACCACAGACGGCTGTGGAGGCCAAGTCATCGGGTATATTTAAACCAGAGGTTGATTGGTTCTTGATTAATACGGGTGTGGGGGAGTCTAGGACCAGAGGACGCAGCCTCAGAGTACAAAGACATCCCTTGAGAAGAGAGGTGAGGAGGAACTTCTCTAGTGAGGTGGTGGTTCAGGGGCAGAGGAGAAAATTTGTAAAGAGGGGAACAAAGATTAAAACAAAAGTAAAGTTTACTGAACTTAAAAAATAAAGTTTTAAACTAAACATTCAGTCATCTGGAGCAAATACAATGTGTCTGGGTGGAAAACCTGGAGGAGGGGAGTTCTCCTCGCTTTGCTTTCTTATAGAAATACTCACTTGACTGGAGATGCCTGTAGCGCATCAGGATTTCTTTTACCTTCCTTTACAAAGCCCAGATTCCTCTGCTTCCCTCCGCAGAGCCGCTGGGTACTGCTGTGCCTTTTCTCTCTTCTACTTTAACCCCTCTTGTAAAGGTTAAGTTTGTGTGTGCAAACGGTCATGTCGCACAGCTATGAGAAACAGCCACCCCCTGTAACTGGGGCAGTCGAGGGGCAAAGACAATGACCTGTGACTCCCGTTACTCTTGCAAAAACAAACAGAGATGGCACTGTACCCTCTCCTTATTGACCATCTGTTGCTACCAGTGGTTGCAATGTGCCAAAGCACAATACAGCCAGCCTTCCATCAGGCCACCCAGCACTAAAGCAAAAACCGCTTCCCCCAACCCCCTTGTTACAGGCAAGGGACCCTAAAGCTCCCCTCTACGCCACTCCACTCCTTCAGGAACACACAACGTGGCCCGGCTGGAGGAAGATGAGGCGCGCTGCAAGTGCAGTAAGACTGTGGGTAGATTTTTCAGTGCTGCTTGCCTTTAATTGCTGGCTGCATAGCAACACAACTTTGGTCACAGCGTTGTAGTGATCTTAGCTGGTCTCCGCAGCATTAAAGAGAAAAGTAAGGGCCTTAAAGGGTAGTGGGGAGGGGGTGGGCTTGGTTTAACTCATTAAGGCCAGGATGGGTGGTGGGAAGGTAGAAGGTCATTGTTCCACTACTTCAGCTGCAGCACAACAATGACACAAGTTTTTAAATCTAAAAGGGAGAACATTTACATAACACACAGGGTGCCGAGAAGGCATGGGGATGAGGCACTGAAGCAAATATGGGGTTGAGGAATTGTGAAAATCCAAGACAGCAGATAAATGCTGAGCAGAAATAGGGAGACAAAACAATGTGAGGGCGAAGAAGAGAAATTACAAACACAATTGAGAGGAGTTTTTGTAATTAGTTAGACCATATCTGATCTGCACTCCATTTATAAACACAAGAGATTAAACAGAAACTGGAAATCCAGAGTAACACACACAAAATGCTAGAAGAACTCAACAGGCGGGGCAGCATCTGTGGAGAGGAATGAAGAACCAATGTTTCTGGCCGCAATCTTTCACCAGCACTGGAAAGGTAGTGGGAAGAAGCCAGAATTACTCAATGCCCCATTATCTCAAGTAGTATCAACATTTTAAATCTAAAAAGGGAGAATATTTAAATAAAACACAGGATGCCAAAAAGGGATGTGAATAAGGCACTGAAGCAAAACTTGAATTTAGGAATTGAGAAAATCCAAGGCAGCAGGTGAATGTTGACCAGAAGTGAAGAAAAAGAAAAAAGTGAGGATGAAAGAGAAATAGACAGGAGTTTTGCAATTAAACTATACTTGATCTGCACTTCATTTTTCATTCCCAACATGTCAATCTCAGTCTAGAAAATTTCAAATGAGACTCATCATCTCTAGTTGTAGTTAAACCAGCGATGAATTGACTTTTGGGGAAGATAATCACATGCCAAAATGTGCCATCCATGGGAGCTTCCTACAATTTAAAGTCCCACAGTGATGGAAATCCTGCCAAGGAATCTATGCCACTGGGCAGAGTGTGAGGAAATTGAAAAGAAAAACCAATAGCAAGAAACAGAGAACGGGGTATGAAACTAACAAAAGATTCCCACTCTCCTTCACTTCTTCTAAAGAAATCAACAGTTATAAAAATAGGACAAAAATAGAACAAAAACACATCAAAGAATGTTTAGATGTCAAAGTAATACTTCACACCTACTCCTCTTTACCTCAGCTGCCCTTTGAAGCTAAACATACACAAACTTCACATTCTCACAGATTATTCAGAAACTATTTTTATATCTCCTTTTTTTGATATTCTAACTGGCATCAGAGAGTACTGTCATAACTGGACAGTACTCTCTCAACTGTAAATTGGGAAGTTGTGGGTTAAAAGCCAATAGAACTGAGCAAATAACCTAGACTGGGCAACAAGTGCAATACCCTTGGGGTGCTGAATGTTGAGGTGGCATCTTAAGAATGAGACATTAACATTACTCTGCTTACTATGATGGATGTACAAGATCCTAAGACAATAGATTAAATGAAAAAAAAGAGAAGTTCTTCCCAATGGCTGAGCATATTTATCCCTTAATCAACATTACTTGGACAGGTTTAGCCCACTTATCTTGCTACTACTTCTTGGATCTTCTGTTGCAAACTGATTGTCTCAATGCCCAGTATGATACTTAATGAAGTATTTCATTCATCTTAAAGTACTCTGGGAGATCCTAAGAAATTGAAAAGCACGAAAGAAACACAAGTCCTTCTTCCTTTGACTGTGTAATAAACATGTAGGTATAAGGTAGACCCCTAACAGCAACTGTCCCATCACTACTCACAGACCACCTTTGGATTTTTAGTGCTGGGTCACATTGGAGCTCTCATCTCATACTCGACACACTGTTTGTAAATTGATCAAGCCAGTTACTTGATAATTTAAAAGGACAACACAAGCTGCATGCTCTTACCTGATTAACTAGAACATGGAAGGTGGAATTCAAGTCAATGGCAGGACTCTTAGCAGTGTGGAGGAACAGGGGGATCTTGGGGTCCAGATCCACAGATCCCTCAAAGTTGCTGCACAAGTTGATAGGGTGGTTAAGAAGGTGCTTGGTGTGTTGGCCTTTATTATTTGGGGGATTAAACTCAAGAGCCGGGAGGTAATGTTGCAGCTCTATAAAACTTTGTTTAGACCACACCTGGGGTATTGTAAACAACAGGAATTCTGCAGATGCTGGAAATTCAAGCAACACACATCAAAGTTGCTGGTGAACGCAGCAGGTCAGGCAGCATCTGTAGGAAGAGGTGCAGTCGACGTTTCAGGCCGAGACCCTTCATCAGGACTAACTGAAGGAAGAGTGAGTAAGAGATTTGAAAGTTGGAGGGGGAGGGATGGAGCCAAGAGCTGGACAGGTGATAGGCAAAAGGGATACGAGAGGATCATGGGACAGGAGGTCCGGGAAGAAAGGCAAGGGGGGGGGGGGGACCCAGAGGATGAGCAAGAGGTATATTCAGAGGGACAGAGGAAGAAAAAGGAGAGTGAGAGAAAGAATGTGTGCATAAAAATAAGTAACAGATGGGGTATGAGGGGGAGGTGGAGCCTTAGCGGAAGCCAGAGAAGTCGATGTTCATGCCATCAGGAGGCTACCCAGACGGAATATAAGGTGTTGTTCCTCCAACCTGAGTGTGGCTTCATCTTTACAGTAGAGGAGGCCGTGGATAGACATGTCAGAATGGGAATGGGATGTGGAATTAAAATGTGTGGCCACTGGGAGATCCTGCTTTCTCTGGCGGACAGAGCGTAGATGTTCAGCAAAGCGGTCTCCCAGTCTGCGTCAGGTCTCGCCAATATATAAAAGGCCACATCGGGAGCACCGGACGCAGTATATCACCCCAGTCGACTCACAGGTGAAGTGTTGCCTCACCTGGAAGGACTGTTTGGGGCCTTGAATGGTGGTAAGGGAGGAAGTGTAAGGGCATGTGTAGCACTTGTTCTGCTTACACGGATAAGTGCCAGGAGGGAGATCAGTGGGGAGGGATGGGGGGGACGAATGGACAAGGGAGTTGTGTAGGGAGCGATCCCTGCAGAATGCAGAGGGGGGGGGAGGGAAAGATGTGTTTAGTGGTGGGATCCCGTTGGAGGTGGCGGAAGTTACGGAGAATAATATGTTGGACCCGGAGGCTGGTGGGGTGGTAGGTGAGGACCAGGGGAACCCTATTCCTAGTGGGGTGGCGGGAGGATGGAGTGAGAGCAGATGTACGTGAAATGGGGGAGATGCGTTTAAGAGCAGAGTTGATGGTGGAGGAAGGGAAGCCCCTTTATTTAAAAAAGGAAGACATCTCCCTCGTCCTAGAATGAAAAGCCTCATCCTGAGAGCAGATGCGGCGGAGACGGAGGAATTGCAAGAAGCTCTCAGGATGAGGCTTTTCATTCTAGGACGAGGGAGATGTCTTCCTTTTTTAAAGAAAGGGGCTTCCCTTCCTCCACCATCAACTCTGCTCTTCAACGCATCTCCCCCATTTCACGTACATCTGCTCTCACTCCATCCTCCCGCCACTCCTCTAGGAATAGGGCTCCCCTGGTCCTCACCTACCACCCCACCAGCCTCCGGGTCCAACATATTATTTTCCATAACTTCCGCCACCTCCAACGGGATCCCACCACTAAGCACATCTTTCCCTCTCCCCCTCTCTCTGCATTCCGTAGGGATCGCTCCCTATGCAACCCCCTTGTCCAATCGTCACCACCATCCCTCCCCACTGATCTCCCTCCTGGCACTTATCCGTGTAAGCAGAACAAGTGCTACACATGCCCTTACACTTCCTCCCTTACCACCATTCAAGGCCCCAAACAGTCCTTCCAGGTGAGGCAACACTTCACCTGTGAGTCGACTGGGGTGATATACTGCGTCCGGTGCTCCCGATGTGGCCTTTTATATATTGGCGAGACCTGACGCAGACTGGGAGACTGCTTTGCTGAACATCTACGCTCTGTCCGCCAGAGAAAGCAGGATCTCCCAGTGGCCACACATTTTAATTCCACATCCCATTCCCATTCTGACATGTCTATCCACGGCCTCCTCTACTGTAAAGATGAAGCCACACTCAGGTTGGAGGAACAACACCTTATATTCCGTCTGGGTAGCCTCCAACCTGATGGCATGAACATCGACTTCTCTGGCTTCCGCTAAGGCCCCACCTCCCCCTCGTACCCCATCTGTTACTTATTTTTATGCACACATTCTTTCTCTCACTCTCCTTTTTCTCCCTCTGTCCCTCTGAATATACCTCTTGCTTATCCTCTGGGTCCCCCCCCCCACCCCCGTCTTTCTTCCCGGACCTCCTGTCCCATGATCCTGTCGTATCCCTTTTGCCTATCACCTGTCCAGCTCTTGGCTCTATCCCTCCCCCTCCTGTCTTCTCCTATCATTTTGGATCTCCCCCTCCCCCTCCAACTTTCAAATCTCTTACTCACTCTTCCTTCAGTTAGTCCTGACGAAGGGTCTCGGCCTGAAACGTCGACTGCACCTCTTCCTAGAGATGCTGCCTGGCCTGCTGCGTTCACCAGCAACTTTGATCTGTGTTGCCTGGGGTATTGTGTTCAGTTCTGGTCGCCACATTATAGGAATGATGTGGAAACTTTACAGACGGCACAGAGGAGATTTACCAGGTGCTGCCTGGATTAGCAAACATGCCTATGAGTAAGGTTGAACAAGCTAGGGCTTTTCTCTTTTGGTCAATGGAGGATGAGAGAAGACTCGATAGAGGTGTATAAGATAATAAGAGGCATAGATAGGATGGAGAGCCAGTGCCTTTTTCTCATGGTGGCACTGGCCAATACCAGAGGACATCCAGTTAAGGTGAGTAGAGGAACACTTAAGGAGATGTCAGAGGTAGTTTTTACCTAGAGAGTGGTGGGGGCCTGGAATGCACTATTCCAGGTGGGGGTGGCTGATATAATAGGGAAACTTAAAGGACTCAGGCAAATGGATGCAAGAAGGATTAAGGGTTTTGGGCTGTGTAGGAGGGAAGGATTAGATTGATCATGGAGTAGGTTTATATGGGTCAGCATGACATCGTGGCCGAAGGGTCTGTACTGTGCTGAACTGCTCAATGTTCAACTTGCCATCCCCATTTCTCTGACAGCAAACTTAACATTTTATTTGCCACAATTATACTTTAAATTCCAGCTGCAGCATGGCAGAAAACAGGATATCAGAATCATAATCAGAATCGGGTTTATTATCACCAGCATGTGTTGTGAAATTCGTTAACTTAGCAGCAGCAGTTCAATGCAATACATAATCTAGCAGAAAAATAAATAATAAATAAAATAAAACGTAATAAATAAACAAGTAAATCAATTATGTATATTGAATAGATTTTTTAAAATGTGCAAAAACAGAAATACTGTATATTAAAAAAAGTGAGGTAATGTCCAAAGATTCAATGTCCATTTAGGAATTGGATGGCAGAGGGGAAGAAGCTGTTCCTGAATTGCTGAGTGTGTGCCTTCAGGCTTCTGTATCTCCTACCTGATGGTAACAGTGAGAAAAGGGCATGCCCTGGGTGCGCAGCCTTTCTGAGACACCGTTCCCTGAAGATGTCCTGGGTACTTTGTAGGCTAGTGCCCAAGATGGAGCTGACTAGATTTACAACCCTCTGCAGCTTCTTTCGGTCCTGTGCAGTAGCCCCTCCATACCAGACAGTGATGCAGCTTGTCAGAATGCTCTCCATGGTACAACTATAGAAGCTTTTGAGTGTATTTGTTGACATACCAAATCTCTTCAAACTCCTAATAAAGTATAGCTTTCTTTACGACTACATCAATATGTTGGGACCAGGTTAGATCCTCAGAGATCTTGACACCCAGGAACTTGAAGCTGACTTTCTCCACTTCTGATCCCTCTATGAGGATTGGTACGTGTTCCTTCGTCTTACCCTTCCTGAAGTCCACAATCAGCTCTTTCGTCTTACTGGCGTTGAGTGCCAGGTTGTTGCTGCGTCACCACTCCACTAGTTGGCATAACTCACTCCTGTACGCCCTCTCGTCACCACCTGAGATTCTACTAACAATGGTTGTATCGTCAGCAAATTTGTAGATGGTATTTGAGCTATGCCTAGTCACACAGTCATGGGTATAGAGAGAGTAGAGCAGTGGGCTAAGCACACACCCCTGAGGTGTGCCAGTGTTGATCGTCAGCGAGGAGGATATGTTATCACCAATCCGCACAGACTGTGGTCTTCCGGTTAGGAAGTTGAGGATCCAATTGCAGAGGCCCAGGTTCTGCAATTTCTCAATCAGGATCGTGGGAATGATGGTATTAAATGTTGAGCATTTAATAAATTAGTCGATGAACAGCATCCTGACGTAGGTGTTTGTGTTGTCCAGGTAGTCTAAAGCTGTGTGGAGAGCCATTGAGATTGCATCTGCCGTTGACCTATTGTGGTGATATGCGAATTGCAATGAGTCCAGGTCCTTGCTGAGGCAGGAGTTAAGTCTAGTCATAACCAACCCCTCAAAGCATTTCATCACTGTCGATATGAGTGCTACCAGGTGATATTTGTTAAGGCAGCCCACATTATTTTTCTTTGGCACTGGTATAATTGTTGCCTTTTTGAAGCAAGTGGGAACTTCTGTTCGTAGCAGTGAGAGGTTGAAAATGTCCTTGAATACTCCCACTAGTTGGTTGGCATAGGTTTTCAGAGTCTTACCAGGTTCTCCATCGGGACCTTCTGCCTTGCGAGGGTTCAATCTCTTTAGAAGACTTTTAAAGTCAGAAACTAACTTTCCTAATTCAGAACTAAGATGAGTTAAGGACAGTGCAAACACTGGTAGCAACAATATCAGTTACACACAAAATACAGCCATGCTGTCCAATCAAATGTTATCGGGGACAGTAAGGAATTTGTACCTTCTCCTCGTGACTGCGCGGGTTCCCTCTACAAGCTCTAATTTCCTCCCCCATTCCAAAGACACAAGTTGTGGGTGTGCTATGTTGCGGGCTGCCCCCAGCACATTCTCAGGCTGTGCTGGTTATTGATGCAAACAATACATTTCATTGTACGTGTCGATGTTTTGATGTATACATGCAAGGCTAATCTTCATAGTCTAACCAGCACATGCAATATTCTAAATGCAGCCTATGCAATGTTTGTACAAACGTAACATGATGCCCCAGCTTTGATATTCAGAGAATCATCAGATGAAGGCAGACATGCCATATGTCTTTTTCACCAACCTTTCTACCTGTGTTCCCATTTTCAGAAAACTATGCACTTGTACCCCAGGGTCTTTCTATTCAACAATATACCCCGGGGTCCTACCATTCACTGTGCATGTCCTACCTGGGTTTAATTTCCCAAAATGCATCACTTTGTACTCATTCCTTCTGTTGTTCCCTTGCCCACTTTCCCAGTTGACCTATATCCTACTGCAACCTAAGGTCATCCACACTGTCCATTATGGCACCAATTTTAGGGTTACCTGCAAACTTACTAATCATGCTATCTCCATTCTCATCCAAATCATTAACATACACAACAAACAATATAGGACCCAATACTAATCACCATGCCACACAACTGGTCACGGGCCTCCAGTCTGAAAAACAATCCATCCTCTGCCTTCTAATACTGAACCAGTTTTGCCTGCTGACGCACCCTGGACCAACCTCTAATGTCCAATCTTGTCAAAGTCCAGGTTGGGCTGAGAAGAAACTGTCGTTTCACTAGCCTGACCTGGACAGAACTCCAGTCAGAGGGGGCTTTGAGCGGTCAGTGTTGTGAGAGATTGCAGCACCCTGCGCCGCCTGAATTTTGGCTTCCAGCCAGGATGCTCTACACACTTCCGAACCTCTGCGGTCATTAACGAGATGTCTCCTTTGATGTGGTTCCCCACCTCATCTGTGCAAATCTTTCAGTAGATAAAGAGAAGGCAAACTTCCAGTTTGGCAAAGAAAAAAAAAAATACAAAGTTGTTCACCTAGGATGAGGGTGAAGTCACATCAAAAGATCCCACCTTGGAGACCATGCAACATCAAGGAGTCTCAGTCACACCACAAGCTACTGATCAGCTCCATATTAAAGCTGGCACTGTATTGAAAACAATCCCCCAACGAGGGCAATGAAGTGAACCAGAACAAAAAATGCTCTCCTCTATTTAGCTCATTCCTGGATATCTGCTTATTCATAACATATCCAATCCGCTTGATTGGATTCCATCTTTTAGCTCACTCCCAGCTATCTGACACTCAGAGTAAGAATTCCCTGTAGCTCTCAACTGGAAACAAATGCAACAACATGATAGTGCAAATAGGTGAAGGGGTCTCTCCAATCTGCTCTGCCACTCAGTTACACCAGGCTTAATTGTGCACCTAATTCCATTCTTTTTTCATACCTTAGTTTCTGAAAAACAGGTGGATCTCATGTATGAAAAAACTAAACATCCATCCCCCTGGGATGGGGAATTATGGAGTTTTACGAAGTTCTGCATAAAATAAATGTCCTCATAGCTGAAAGCTAAATGACAAAATCTTTATACTGAGACCACCCGTTCCTATTCGTGGGCAGCATGGTAGCACTTTACAATACCGTCAACAGGGGCCAAACTCCCGCTGCCATCTGTAAGGGGTTTGTACGTCCTCCCCATGATTGCACGGGTTTCCTCTGGGTGCTCCGGTTTCTTACCACAGTCCAACATCGTGCCGGTTGGAAGGTAAACTGTCCCGTGATTAGGCTAGGGTTACACTGGGGGACTGCTTGAAGGGCTGGACGAACCAACGCTACACTGTATCACAATAAATAAATAAATAAATAAATAAATACATAACTTTGGACTCTCTGAAAACAATATTTTCTGTAAATCCCTCCCAGAACCTTCTACTGGACACCTCTCCTTCCAAACTACAGTAAGTACAGACCCAGTACTTTCTTACAGCACAACTTCATAATTCCACTAAACTGATTTCCAAAGCGTACCTAACCTTTCACAGATATGGAGACTGGGTGTACATGGGTATCCAGACCTGATTCCAGTCTGCTTTTCTATTCAGAAACCACCTGAGTCCCTCTATTAGATTCCATCCTGTAATTCACTTGCAGGTATGTTATTCAATAATTGAAGCTCCTGAACCCTTCAATTATATTCTACCCTGTAACTCGCACTCTGGTATCAACTATTCTACATATAAACCACCCGGACATTAGATTCCAGACTATAACACACCACCAGGTGTCCATTATTCTAGTTATAAACAGCCCAGCGGGTAAAATGTAAAGGTGTGTTTCCTACGTTTGATGTATTTTTCAAACACCTCAGCTAACACAATGTTTATCAATATAAAGCAGCCTTGTAGGGTCAACAGCAAAATACTGCAGCAAGCCTACAGGGTGATTAAACAGAACTGTGCTTAGTTGGACGAGGTACCATCAGTCAAAATCAACATGGATATGCTATGGCCAGGATGAGGTGAAGCTCTACATTCACAATATATTCTCAGCCATGACTAACAGAATGTTGGTGAAAACGGCAAGCTCTAGCACCCCAGGAAGGATGAAGGGGAAAAGGAGCAACAGAAATAAACAGATTCTTTTTCTCCTCAATTTTTGTTAGGTTGCAGGCATGTCCAGCTGTTGCAGTCTGAGGCAAATTCTGTTGCCTCTCAATGCAGCTTGTGTTTTTTCCTTGATTGGTGCCGACTTCAGCGGCTTACATCAAAGGGCTCTCCCTTTCCCGAACACCTGACTATCTGTCTTGAATGGTGGGAACCTGCACTTCAAGCCCGGGCATGAGCTTCAATAGCACGACATGCAGAGAAAGAGCTTCAGATAATGGAAGATACAAAAAAAGGGGAGGCCAAGGTGGCCCCTATATGTGGGAGAAAACGCACACAATCACACACAAGACATTTGCCATCACAATGGCTTACAAAGGTAAAACCTGTACCAGGGCTACTTTGTACTTTGACAAAACATACATGATTACACACACAGAAGATAAAAGGATGAAAGCAAAACAGCTGTTTCACAGCAGCCCATCTGGCCCCCACGAGGGGGGAAAAAAAAAAAGATAAATCCAAACTTCTAGATTCTTACATTATCTTCACTGACCAAACTATGCACAGCAATAACTTATACCTCAGGTATCTGTAATTCAATATATAAACTACCTAAACCTCTTGATTAGATCACAGGTATCTGCTATTCTGTAAATGAACCACCTGAATCCTTTGATTAGATTCCACTCTTGAATTCGGTCCCAGATATGTATAATTTCAAATACAAAAATCATTTAAGAATTCTATTTAGATTGTAAACACTTTTTCAAATTAAATTGTGGTTTCAACCATACACGAGCTATTGGTATTTTTCTTTCTTTTCAATACTCAAGACTGGGGTGTTACCCGTTTCTGAGTGTGTATATATACAGGTTGACAATAATATTGATATCTTGCAGTAGCATTGCATGCATTTACATTAGAGCAATAGATAGTGATAGATTTGCTTATTTCAAACTCAGTTGCTGCTCAGCTACCACCTTGGACAGACCACATGAATAAACCAACCAGAGCCTTGAATTTTTCCAAAAATACCATCTTGACTTTAGAAAATTCAATAACTTCAATGAAAAGTACATGAGTGAAAAGGGTAAATTTTGAACACAAATAATTCTGCAGAGTTTGGAAATCCAGAGTAACACACACAAGATACTAGAGGACCTCAGCAGGTCAACACACAAGATACTAGAGGACCTCAGCAGGTCAGTCAGTATCTACAGAGAGGAATAAATAGTTGACGCTTCAAGCCAAGATCCTTCATCAAGACTGGAAAGGAAGGGGGAACAACACAGAATAAGAAGGTGGAAGGAGGGAAAAGTACAGGAGCGGCGCTAAGGTGGTGCTAGTTGGTGCTATAGCCCCAGCAGAAATTGCAATAGCACCAGCGTAGCACCACCAAGAAATTAACTGAAATTTCACATACAAATTGCAGCTGCTTTGCTTTCTCTGTATAGTTTTGAATACAGCTTGTTTCTCCAGTGATCTAGTGAAACAGCGCCCCCAATTACCATAGCACCCACGCAGCAATAAAGTTATAAACTCTGTCAGG
This sequence comes from Mobula birostris, assembly GCF_030028105.1. NCBI lineage: Eukaryota > Metazoa > Chordata > Chondrichthyes > Myliobatiformes > Myliobatidae > Mobula > Mobula birostris. Next base: position 16,324,309 of record NC_092390.1, read on the forward strand.
TCCACTCTACACTTCTGCTTATTTGTTAATTGTCAATGTCTTGCTGTTGCTGTACTCAGATCAGCTAAGCTGATCTAAGATCTCTTAAGGTGGTGATGTCACTTACTCTCACTCACGTGAGAGATTGATAGTATACATCCCAGGCGCGGATCCATGGTCTCGCGAGACTAACAGATGACACACACACACACACACAGTGCTTTTACAAGCTAGCGTGGGCCCGGCACGTGCATTATTTTGGCCAGCGTGAAAAATGGATCAACTTTTAGTGAGAAAACGACCTCATCCAGAGGAATCAGTGGTGTCTCAGCCTGAGCATGTCTTAATTGAAAGTGACATGCAGAAAGGAGTAAGTGGGGATGAGGACAACAGCAGTTCATCGAAGGAGTGTGAGGGCAAAGTAGAGGAACAAGAAATGGAGTGGGATTCAGAAGAGAACGTGGATGAAGCTGCTCTTAGTGCTAGTGGGAATACTGTTAGCGATGTTAGCCAGCAGCCTGAGGAAGGACCCCGTTGGCCAGCATTGAAAAAGTACCCTTTGCAACAGATTGGCAATCAGCAAAGGAGTTTTATTCATGGCTGGTTTGACTGACTAGAATATTCAATCACGAAAGATACTACGTTCTGCTTCGCATGCAGGCATTTCCTGTGTGGAGGACATAGGTTCCATTCTGAGTCTACCTTCACTGTCACCGGTTACCGCAACTGGCGGAAAGCTACAACAGCTTTCAAAACCCACCATGTAAATGCAGCTCATAAGTTTGCTATGGAGACATGGGCCGAATTCAGATTGAGAAAACAAGATGGTTCAAGATTGGGAAATATGCTTGACAAAGGACATGCAAAGATTGTCCAAGAAAATCGTGAGTATATGAGAGCAGTGGTTGAGTTTCTAGCAAGGACAGACAGTGAATGACACAGTGGAATTTCTAGCTCTAATGAGACCCTACCGCGATGCATTTATAGATTTATACAAACTAATCTGCATATCACTGACTCTACCTCATGCAAACAGAGTTTCTCTTGCCTCAGACGCCTCAAAAACAACCTAAGGAATAGCAGTGGCGATGCTCGGAACAGCAACTTGGTCCTGTTGGCCATAAACAGCCGGAGGACCAAAGCTCTTGACATCCAGAAAATCATTGATGCTTTCGCCACCAATCACAACAGCAGACGGATTGTGCTTCTCTGAAATCATCAATGGTGAGTGCAGTTGATTTTTTAAAAATTTGGGCCAAGACTAATTCTGATTATTATTATTATTTTGAGGTGGGTATTCCATAGTCCTTATGTTTCCTGCAAATCCTAAACTATTACATTTACTGCTATTAAGCCTACTGTTTTTACTTAGACTTCCAAGCGGTGATTCTGTTGATTTTTGTTTTAAATTCAGTAGCGGAATTAATTGCGGTATTGCATGGCCAGAGTACGACTTGTCCAACTCCTGGTGAAGCCTCGTATCTGTTGTTTGCCTTATTTGACTTTAATAATGGTGTATCTTTTGGCATTGTCTGTCTATGTAAAGCGAATAGCACTGGCCATTGTGGATTAGTGTTGTGTTTTTCAGTTGAAAAGCACGCATTTGACTCTGATTGCGGGATTGGTGTGTGATTCACGTTGTGCGCTGTGGGTCGGATGCTCTGTTAGTTTGTTTGTTTATGCTCTGTGTTGTCTCCGATGCTGTTGACACTGTCTCAGTTCACTTTTATATTATACCTATCAGTTGTTGTTGCTTGTGAATCAACAGAGGCATTTATAGTAGGCACATAACACTTCAAACTGACTTTTGAATGCCATGCGTCTGGCCTTACGAATACATATTACCATAGGGTACATCCCTCAGCACCATCACTGTAGCACCAGCAAGAAAAAAATCTCTGGCGCCACCACTGGAAAAGTAGGTGGGATGAAGTCAGAAGCTGGGAGGCGATAGGTGGAAGAGTAAAGGGCTGAAGAAGGAGAAATCTAATAGGAGAGGAGAGTGGACCATGGGAGAAAGGGAAGAAAGAGGGTGACCAGAGGGAGGTGATTGGCAGGTGAGGAGAAGGAAGGAGGAAAGGGGAGGTGAGCCAGAATGGGAAATGGGCAATGGGGATGACCACATAGTGCAAAGAGTGTGGTAAAATTTATTTAGTGGTTTCTGTTGATTTAAAGTTTACAACTAGGACATAAAGTTTTAGGATAAGTTTATCAGCCACAAGATTAAGACCATAAGACCATGAGGCAAAGGAGCAGAAGTAGGCCATTTGGCCCATCGAGTCTGCTCCGCCATTTTATCATGAGCTGATCCATTTCATCCTATTTAGTCCCACTGCCCCGCCTTCTCACCATAACCTTTGATGCCCTGGCTACTCAGATACCTATCAATCTCTGCCTTAAATACACCCAATGACTTGGCCTCCACTGCTGCCCGTGGCAACAAATTCCATAGATTCACCACCCTCTGACTAAAAATTTTTTTTCACATTTCTGTTCTGTTATGCCCTTCAATCCTGAAGTCATGCCCTCTCGTACTAGACTCCCCCATCATGGGAAACAACTTTGCCACATCCACTCTGTCCATGCCTTTTAACATTCGAAATGTTTCTATGAGGTCTCCCCTCATTCTTCTAAACTCCAAGGAATACAGTCCAAGAGCGGACAAACGTTCTTCATATGTTAACCCTCTCATTCCCGGAATCATTCTAGTGAATCTTCTCTGTAGCCTCCCCAACGTCAGCACATCCTTTCTTAAATAAGGAGACCAAAACTGCACACAGTACTCCAAGTGAGGTCTCACCAGCGCCTTATAGAGCCTCAACATCACATCCCTGCTCCTATACTCTATTCCTCTAGAAATGAATGCCAACATTGCATTCGCCTTCTTCACTACCGACTCAACCTGGAGGTTAACTTTAAGGGAATCCTGTACGAGGACTCCCAAGTCCCGTTGCATCTCAGAACTTTGAATTCTTTCCCCACTTAAAGAATAGACTGCCTGTTTATTTTTTCTGCCAAAATGCATAACCATACACTTTCCAACATCGTACTTCATTTGCCACTTCTCTGCCCATTCTTCCAATCTATCCAAGTCTCTCTGCAGACTCTCCGTTTCCTCAGCACTACCGGCCCCTCCACCTATCTTCGTATCGTCAGCAAACTTAGCCACAAAGCCATCTATTCCATAATCCAAATCGTTGATGTACAATGTAAAAGAAGCGGCCCCAACACTGATCCCTGTGGAACACCACTGGTAACCGGCAGCCAACCAGAATAGGATCCCTTTATTCCCACTCTCTGTTTCCTGCCAATCAGCCAACACTCTATCCACGTATGTAACTTTCCTGCAATTCCATGGGCTCTTATCTTGTTAAGTAGCCTCATGTGTGGCACTTTGTCAAAGGCCTTCTGAAAATCCAAATATACAACATCCACTGCATCTCCCTTGTCTAGCCTACTGGTAATTTCCTCAAAAAATTGTAATAGGTTTGTCAGGCAGGGTTTTCCTTTAAGGAATCCATGCTGAGTTCTGCCTATCTTGTCATATGCCTCCAGGTACTCTGTAACCTCATCCTTGACAATCGACTCCAACAACTTCCCAACCACCGAAGTCAAGCTAACAGGTCTATAATTTCCTTTTTGCTTCCTTGCCCCCTTCTTAAATAGCGGAGTGACATTTGCAATCTTCCAGTCTTCCGGAACCATGCCAGAATCTATCGACTTTTGAAAGATCATCGCTAATGCCTCCGCAATCTCCACAGCTACTTCCTTCAGAACACAAGGGTGCATTCCATCTGGTCCAGGAGATTTATCGATCTTTAGCCTATTCAGCTTCCTGAGTACTTTCTCTGTCGTAATTGTGACTGCACACACTTCTCTTCCCTGCCACCCTTAAGTGTCCGGTATCCTGCTGTCTTCCTCAGTGAAGACTGATGCAAAATACTTGTTCAGTTCCTCTGCCATCTCCTCATCTCCCATTACAATTTCTCCAGCATCATTTTCTATTGGTCCTATGTCTACTCTCACCTGTCTTTTACTCTTTATATACTTGAGAAAGCTTTTAGTATCCTCTTTGATATTATTTGCTAGTTTCCTTTCATAGTTAATCTTTTCTCTCTTAATGACCTTCTTGGTTTCCTTTTGTAAGGTTTTAAAGACTTCCCAATCCTGTCTTCCCAATAATTTTTGCTTCCTTGTATGCCCTCTCCTTAGCTTTAACTTTGGCTTTGACTTCTCTTGTCAACCACGGTTGCATCCTTTTTCCACTCCCATTAAGATGGGAGAAAATTTCTTCACTCACAGAGTTGTGAATTTTAAGAGTTCTCTACTCCAGAAAGTCATGAAATCAAATTGGGGAAAATAAAAAGGAGATTATGGAGTGTGGAATTGAGGCAAATGATCATCATGGTACTGATTGATGAAGCAAGTTCGAGGGACTGGTTTGCCAACTGCTACTCATTACTGTCACAGGAAAACAGTTCCCAACCATATCTCATTTACCCACTGCATACAGTAATAAAAAATTTGCATTTCAGGTTTTAAATAGATTTCTGTTGCTCCTTTTATAACACTTTCAGAAGATCCAATTATAAGCCAACAGAGTGTTATTTTAAAAGCACAGTCACTGTCCATAGAATCACAGATTCTCAGAGCACTACAGCCCAGAACCAGCCTTTTGGCCCATCTAGCTTGCTGAACTATTATTCACCTAGTCCCATTGACCCGCATCTGCACCATAGCCCTCCGTACCCCTCCCATTCGTGTAGCTATCCTAACCTCTCTTAAATGCTGCAAACAAACCCACATCCACTTCTGCTGGCAGCTCATTCTGCACTCTCACCACCATCTTAGTGACAATGTTTCTCCTCATGTTCCCCTTAATATATTTCACCTTTCATCCTTGATCCATGTCTTCTAGTTCAAGCCTCACCTCAATGGAAGAAGCCTGCTTGTATTAACCCTATCTATACCCATCAATTTTGTATACAGGTCCGAAATCCTTGGGGCCAGTTGGATTTCCGAATTCAGAATTTTTCGCATTTCAGCCCCCCCCCCCACCCCCGATACCAAAAACCACGTATGCTCAAGTCCCTTATTTAACCTGTCTCAGTACGGTGGATTTTAGGACCCAGCGGCGCACCAAACCTACGCACATCCTCCTGTATACTTTAAATCATCTCTAGATTACTTATAATACCTAATACAATGTAAATGCTATGTAAATAGTTGTTATACTGCATTGTTTAGGGAATAATGACAAGAAGAAATTTTATTTCCAACAAAAACATTCAATAAAACATAAAAATATACAGCTTCAAACGAACTGAATCAAACACATGGTAAATGACTTATTGGAATAAATGTGGAACGTCACTGTCACTATAAGTTACTGAAGTTTTGTCTTTCTGTTTATTTAAATCATATACAGTGGTAGTTCTGACACTATTTTCTTCAGTAAGGTGCCGCACAGACACACCACGATCAAGCTTCTGCAATAACTCCACTTTCTGCGTTATTGATAGAGAAGATTCCTTCTCTTTTTCTCATTGTTACCTATAGGGGTATCTGCAGCTCTTTTTGAAATTTTCACGGTGAAATTAAACACAAAGTCAACAGTGAACACAAAATATCAGCGAACAGCAAATGCATGTGTAACCAGTACGAGTGCTGAGCCACAACTGACGTCCGGCGGCCTCTGCTAGTGCTGCCATGTCACACTTGAGTGACATCAGCTGTTGCCGAAAAAAACTTCGGTTTTTGGAGCTTTTTGGATTTCAGAATTTCGGATAAAGGAATATGCACCTGTACCTCTGTCAAATCTCTCCTCTTTTCCCTATGCTATAGGGAATAAAGTCTTAACCTATTCAATCTTACCTTATAACCTAGGTCCTCCAGACCCATCTGCTGCAATGTAGAAAACACACTAAACATTTTCTGCACAGCAAGATCCCAACATCAGCCTGTGATAAATACACGATAATGAGGGGTACATTCCTGGAAACCTGGAAGAACTCCCTTGCTCTTCAAAACAGTGCAGGAACAGGGAATCTTTTACATCAATTCAAGTTTCATTCTGTACTGAACACCCTGCATTAGTCTAGATAATGAGGTGAAGTCTTTGGACCGGGAACCCTCAAACTTCTGGGTCACAGGAAACTGCAGCTCACAGAACCATTGCCAAGAAGGTTTATCTTCTCCCTTCTCCACAGAAAGCAAACAGGAACACAAGAGATTCTGCAGATGCTGGAAATCCAGAGTAACACACAAAAATGCTGGAGGAACTCTGCAGGTCTGGCAGCACTTATGCAAAGCCAATGTTTCAAACTGAGACCCTTCAAAGGGATTGTTAAACAGGAACAGAGGATGCAAGAGAAGGAAATACCACGAAGAATGAAAGAATGAAGATAAAACAAAATATGAAGCAGTGTAGAGCGATCAGTTTTTTAAAAAATAGCATCAATTGTGTGTGTTTATGTTCAAAAAGCAGTGATTTTTATCACTGATATTTGGTGAGAAATAAGTAGTAAGACAATTCAGAACTGTTTTGCTCACTGTAGTTTCATGCACTCAGGTTTGGAGATGCCAGAAACAGCTGGGAGTGATAATGAAACAATTTAAGTTAGGAACTATGAAGAATTTGAAGGCATCGACAATCAGAAAGTGAACATTTGGAGGATGCAATCATCGGAAGTATTGTTTGAAGGCAGTCCATTACCTGCACCAGCTGTCTGCGCTGAATTTGTTCTTTTAGCCAATCAAAAGAACATGGCATATGAATTCCTCTGTTGATAACTGTTAGGAACTACTACACAGTTTTATAGTACTGTAACAGCATTGATCGTGTTCTAATTTGTCCTGTATTTCACTTAAATACATAAACTGTTACTCAGTTAAACAGTAGTTTGTCTTTTTTATATGTTTTTAACCATTTCCATGAAACTTCAGCTAATTGGGGCAATCGTTTAATTAGGTGAAATGTATTGGTTCCAATGTGTCCCAATTAACCAGAATCCACTATATAAGAAAAACAAAATGCTAGATCAGAATCAAGTTTAATATCACTGAAATATATCACAAAGTTTGTTGTTTTGCAGCAGCAGTATAGTGCAATACATAAAAATTACTATAAGCTCCAATAAGGAACATAAGTAGTAAATAAATAGTGCAAAAAGGGGGCTGCAAATAATAAGGGACTGTTCAAAAATCTGATAGTGAGTGGAAGAAACACCTCCTAAAACATTGAGTGTGGGTCTTCAGGCTCCTGCTACTTCCTCCCTGATGGCAGTAATGAGAAGAAGGCATGGAGCTGAGAAGCAGAAATATACAAAGGATGTGAAAACAAGGAAGGAAAGAGATGCGAGCGTTTTATGGATAGGTGGTGGGAGAACATAGAAAACCAAACCAAAGAAAGAGAAAAAAAGGCCACATTATCTGTCAGCCTTTGAGCAGCTTCACGCAACACCTAAACTTGACACCTGTCTATTACAAATAGATCTGTTACTTCTTGCCCTGCTCAGCAGGCTTGACACTAAACCACTTGCACAACCTGCCAACCAAATGAAGAGCGATTGCCAGTTAAAAGAGAAATTAAACTACCAGACAAGACTAATCTCCTTCAATTGCCCGTGCTTGCCTCTTCACTAGATAAACTCAAACCCTGTCTGTCCTTGTTCCTAATCCTGACTAATACAGCTTTGTTACTCAGGCAGACTCAGACTACCCAGCTGCACTGAGCTATCTTGCCACTACAATGAAAACTGCCCGATAAATTTTCTTTAAGTTTAAAATTGTATGGAGTGTTTATTCATTGCTCAAGTGGGCAGCTTCAGCAGAAGCAGATAGCTGGTCATCACTGAAATAGTTACAGGTCAGTCGCCCTCTTCACTAAAGCACTCCTTCTTCACTGTGCTGATATCCAAGATTGATCACCATTATCTCTCACTCACTGTCCCCCACCATCTCTAAATAGTGCAGAATTATCCACTTCCCTCAGTCTCCACGAGGGTTTTCAGCCATGGCTAAGTTGCACTCTTGTCTCTGTTAGGAGTTTGAGGGTTCTTATCCCACTGCAAGGCAAGTTGGAGCCAAAAATAATCGTTTTGGCAATAGACGAAGTGACTGATAATGGAGGGTTTTTTTTAAGATTAGTTTTCCTGGTCACATGTACATCAAAATATACAGTGAAATATGTCATATTATATCAGCTATACCCATGATTTTTGTGATTAGAAGTCTCTGACCAAGTGTACCACAAAGCTACCGCTGAGATTCTTGCTGTTTATGATCTGGATATAAATGTGGGAGATTGTGGGGTGGCACATTAGCATATCAGTTAGATTAACACTTCACAGTGCCAGCGATGAGAGTTCAATTCCCACCACTGCCTGTAAGGAGTTTGTATGTTCTTCCCATGTGGGTGCCCTCCAGATGCTCCGGTTTCCTCCCACGTTCTAAAGATGTATGGGTTAGGGTTCAGGAAGTTGTGAGCATGTTATGTAGGTGCCAAAAGCATGGTGACAATTGCGGGCTGTCCCCGTAACATCCTCGGACTGTATTGGTCATTGATGCAAATGACACATTTCACTGTTTCCATGCACACCTGACAAATAAAGCTTACTTTTTTGAGATATGGTTAATAAGTTTGTAGATGACACAAAAATTGGTGTGTCATTCCTGAGGGTGATCTCCGGCTACAACAATGACTTTGATCGGCTGGTAAGAAGAGCAGAGCAGATGGAAATTAAGCCTGCTAAGTGCAAGGGATGACTAATAATACCTGACACAATGAATGGCAGGACCACAAAGAACAGAGTGGATCAGAGGAATTTGAGTGTACAGGTCCAAGCATCACTGGAAGAGGCCCATAGGGTGGTGAAGGCAGCATGAGGAATACTTGCCTCTACTGACTGGAGCTTGGATTATAAGAGAGGGGAGGCAAGAACATGGGTGGAGCATTGTCTGGAGTTCTGGTTGCCACACAATAGGAAGTTCATAACTGCACTGGATAGAGTGCAAAGGAGATAACACCTGATTTTTTTTTGCCTGAGCTTTATGAGAATTTACAAAAAGACAGGAGGGAGGCTGGGTTTATTTTCTTTGGAGTGGGGGAGGATAGATGTTTGTTGGGGGCAGGGGGAGTGAAGACTTGATTGAGGTATAGAAAGTTATAAGGGGCATTGACCATGTAAGCAGTAAGGAATATTTCCCGACTGCAGAGATGTCTGAAACCAATGGGCAAACATTTAAGTTAAGGGGTAGGAAGTTGCATAAGAATCTAAGGAAGATTTTTTTCCCCCACCCAGAGGGTTTTGAGAATATGGAATGCACAGCCAGTTGGTGGTGGAGGCAGGAATCTGCACAACAGTTACGAAGCATCTAAATGAGCACAAATCGCCAAGGCAAAACAGATCAAAGGTCAGGGGTAGAACATAGGGTTAGTATAGATGTGTACTCTATGCTTGGAGTGGACATCATCCAAGACCCCCCACCTCCCAGGCTATGCTCTTTTCTCGCTACTATCATTGGGATTAAGTACAGAAGCCCTAGGTGCCACACCACCAAATTCAGGAATAGTTATTACCCTATGACCATCAGCTCCCTGAACTAGTGTGGATAACTTCTCTTGCCACAACCCTGAACTTATTCTACAATGTACAGACTCACTTTCAAGGACTCATAATCTTAGTACTATTTTTTTTATTTGTACTGCTGAGTTGAACAGAAAGACTAGCCTGACACTTTGGTGCAAAAGTGAAGGAAAACAGCACTGTCAGAACAGCGGTCTTTCAGATGAGGTATTAAACGGAAGGATCCTCTTGACTCAGAGTTCAACATTATAACCGCAGACATTTCTGAAGAGCAGAATGAGAGTTCTCCCAAGTGTTGTGAGAAATATTTATATCTCAAACAACTCTAATAACAGATGGCATGATAACAGAGTGAGCAGCTTCAAGTTCCTGGGTGTCAAGATCTCTGAAGATCTAACCTGGTCCCAACATATCTATGCAGTTATAAAGGTGGCAAGACAGTGGCTATACTTTATTAGGAGTTTGAAGAGATTTGGCATGTCAACAAATACACTCGAAAACTTCTATAGTTGTACCGTGGAGAACATTCTGACAGACTGCATCACTGTCTGGTATGGAGGGGCTACTGCACAGGACCGAAAGAAGCTGCAGAAGGTTGTAAATGTAGTCAGCTTCATCTTGGGTACCAGCCTACAAAGTACCCAGGACATCTTCAGGGAGTGGTGTCTCAGAAAGGCAGTGTCCATTATTAAGGACCTCCAGCACCCAGGGCATGCCCTTTTCTCACTGTTACCATCAGGTAGGAGGTACAGAAGCCTGAAGGCACACACTCAGCGATTCAGGAACAGCTTCTTCCCCTCTGCCATCCGATTCCTAAATGGACATTGAATCTTTGGACACTATCTCACATTTAAAAAAAAATACAGTGTTTCTGTTTTTCCATGTTTTTAATCTATTCAATATATGTATACTGTAGTTGATTTACTTGTTTATTTATTATTATTATTATTTTTTTCTCTGCTAGATTATGTATTGCATTGAACTGCTGCTGCTAGGTTAACAAGTTTCACGTCACATGCCGGTGATAATAAACCTGATTCTGATTCTGATTCTAAACAATATTGTTTTCTGGCAGCTGCCTACAGTGCTTGCAACTTACGGCAACCACACTTTAGAGATGTCTAACTGACTACAAAGCACACATGAAGAACTGACAGTTGAGAAGGGTGCGAATCTTTTCCTCCCTCTAAAAAGAGGATCCCAGTGGTAACACCTGGACACAGGCTGTGCTGCATGACTCATGGAGTCGGTTTCCTTACCTTTGAAGGTCCCAAATCCGTAACGGTGAGGCATGGCCACAGCAAGCAGTCCCAGTCATGACAGAACTGGAAAAGAGAAAGTACAACTACTTACAAAACAAACAAGAATGTTCAAAAGGTATAGTGTCTTTATCACTTCCTGGGTTCTATACTTTTGTTTTGGAGTGGATGTATGTGGGGAGGCATGGCGAAAACCTCTGCTCCTCACTTTAGCCCAGTAACGTTTGGCAATAGGAACTGTTGTACATAAAGCTGGAAATTCAGCAAATGTTCCCTTTGAAGATCATATTTATCTGTCACATGTACATCAAAATTACAGCTAAAAGCTTCGTTTGTGTTAAATCAAATCAGCAAGGATTGTGTCACCACGCTTCCAGCGCCAACACACCATCGCCATAACTCATTAACCCTAATGGTACACCACCGGACTGTGGGAGGACACCGGAGTACCTAAAGGAAGCCCATGCAGTCATAGGGAGAATGTACAAACTCCTTTCAGACAGCAGTGGGAATTGAACCCCGATCTTACTACTGCTGCTGTAATAGGGTTGCACTAATCGTGCCACCCTTTAAAACAAATGCTGAGGTCAATTATGGAAATACTCATACTCATGCCACTGGCCTGCTTCATCCATCTCAGCCTTACCCAGAGCCTGCACCCCACATGCTCCCGGTCAGAAGTTTCAGCTGCTCAGAAGAAAGGCCACCTGACCCACCAGCGGAAGGGGAAGGGATGGTATCAAGTGAAGCATTTACCTCTAATATCAGCTGCACTATGAAAGTTATTAAAGTGTCAGAACCGTAATGCTCAAAGAAGATAAAAGTGTCTATGCAGATCCTGCAGGTAGGTTCAACAAGTAATGGGTTAACCCAAACCAGGGCCTGGATGCCGGGTTAAGAGCGGGGAGGTGCGCTGGAGGGGCTCGGAGGGGGGAAGAGATTGGAATCAGCTGTTCTCCAGTTGGTACACTGCTCTTGAGCAGGCTACTGAAGCCCAGAATCATTTATTACACAACACAATGCAGGGGTGGAGCAGTTTGCACAATCCCACACAGGCTGTGGATCACCTGAAAGACCCCCTCCCCAGTTCCAGCCACTACCTGCTGTGTTCCCACCACCTAGTTTCTTTCACTCTGCCCCTGGGGGACCATCACACTCACGTACACACTAATAGCTTTTAGTTTCTATTCATACAAAACCTGCCACACTAAAATTGGCCAGCAGACCACCAACACTGAGCCCTCCCCAACCCAACCTTTCATAGCAAGGTTTTATTCCTCTCACTGTGTTTCCTCACCTCAAGCCTCAGACAAAGACTAATTTTCAATCTCAGAAACTTATTTTAGTACTAAAGGACCAAAATGTTCAAACTTCTATACAATTCTTGATCAATGAAAAACCCTTCCTTTGATAACTGGACAGAGATATCCATGGCTGACTTAATTAGCTTCCTTTGCTGATTGGCAAACACAACAAGTACAGGCAGAAATAATGGCTCACGAGCCGGCACCTGAAATGTGTTACTTGCTTTTAAAATAGACGTGCGAAGGGGATAACGTGCACCCTCACAAAGGTTACTTGGTGTTTTTTTTTCTCTGCAGATTTACTCTTTATTTAGAATTGAGGGCAATTCATGGCATCATTGTCTTGCTGTTGTTCCTTTCCGCGCCTTGTGGTACATCGGGTGGCAACCATGCCGTTTCTTTAGCATTTTTGTCTCTGCTTTTTTTAACGAGGCCAAGTTGCTAGCCCGACGCTCAACCCAGCATGGATGGAAAGCGTGCAAGGAGCCGGCCAGATTCGAACCCGGGACCATTCGCCTCGAAGGAGGATGTGGATGCCACTACACCACCGGCCAGATAGGCATCATGGTCTGGAGTCTGTTTATTCAGGTTAACATTATGCAATTGCATAGTATTAGTGTTTCAAATGGATCACTATAATTGTACGGCTTCATTCTTTATTCATTATGTTGGTTCACTGCATAGTCTTTTTTTATAGTTAGGGTTACTCATTCATATGTGGAAAAAAATTTACTTTAACATATGACTGCTCTGCATATTGGATAACCTTGGGTCCCTTCATCAGGAACAGTCAGAAATTCTACATCACCTCCTGGATTAGCCAACTATCCTTCTTAAACACAAGAGATTCAGTAGATGCTGGAAATCCAGAGCAACACACATAAAAAGCTGGAACAACTCAGCAGGTCAGACAACATCAATGTAGGGGAATTAACAGTCAACATTCTGGGCTGAAACCCTTCATCAGGACTGGATTCCCTTACTCAAGAATAAAGATATTCTTAGTTTCTTTTGTCCAATACCATTGTCTTAAATTCTTTGTCCCTGGGCCATTGCAATCCCGGAGAAAAAGACACTGGTTATCCACTTGATCTATGTCTCTTACCACCTTATATCCCTCTATCAAGTCAGCTCTCATTCTTCTTTGTTCCAAAGAGAAAAGCTTACTCAACCTTTCCTCATAAGATATGCTTTCTAATCCAAGCAATATCCTGGTAAATCTCCTCTGTGCCCTCTCTAAAGCCTCCACATCCTTTCTATAATGAGGTGACCAGAACTGAACACAACTCCAAGTGTGGTCTCAACAGGGTTTTTATAGAGCTGCAAGATTACCTCATAACTCTTGAAACTGGTTCCCTGACAAATAAAGGCCAACATACAATACACCCCTTAACTTCTCTAAGTAGTATGGCAGCAGATTCCATGCCTGGCACTAAGAATCCTTCACAACTTCATGAAGTGACTTGATATTCATTGTAGTAAGTTCTATAAGCCAAGTGTGAATTAAGCACAGTTTACAGAGTTAGACTTAAAGGGTCAAATCAAATTAAGACTTACAGCCACGTAATGCAGTTAATGTGTAAGGAATTAACTTCATCAGTAGTGGAAAGAAATGGATCTGGTATTAATCAAGGTTCAAAGTTCAAAGCAAATGTATTATCAAAGTACATATGTCACCATATGCTACCGAGATTCATTTTCATTCATTCACAGTTGATGAACAGAAACAAAACAGAATCACTGAAAAACTGTACACATCAAGATGAACAATCAATGTGCAAATGACAAAAAACTGTCCAAATACAAAAAACAAACAAAATAATAAAAATAATAATAATAAATAAATAAATAAATAAATGAGCAATAAATATTGAGAACATGAGATGAAGAGTCCTTGGAAGTGAGTCCATTGGTTGCGGGAGCATTTTAGTGGTGGGGCATGTTGAATGAAGTTATCCCTACTAGTTCAAGAGCCTAATGGTTGAGGGCAATAACTGTTCCAGAACCTGGTGGTGTGAGTTTGAGGCTCCTGTACCTTCTTCCTGATGACAGCAGTGAGAAGAGAGCATGGCCTGGATGGTAGGAGTCGTTGATGATGGACGCTGCTTTCCTGTGACAACACTCCTTGTAGATGTTCTCAATGGTAGGAAGGGCTTTGCTCACGGTGGGTGTGAACAAGACCTATACGCACTCAACTTGTAAGGAATTAATTTTACCACTAGTGGGAAAGAAGTAGATCTGGCATTAATAATGCCAATTGGTGGAGATCCTGGGAAGCAAAGTTTGGATGTGATTGTCTGTTGATTTGCTCTCTCTTCAGCCAGTTTAACATGGACCATGGAACTGACTATTACAAAGCTCTTTGTCACACACAACATGGTTGATTCTTTAACACATTCAGAATCAGAGCAGGTGGAGAAAATAGTTAATAAAATTGGTGGGTTCCTGAGCTTCACAAAAAAGAAAGGTTAAGTTGAACTTCACTGATCCAAATACTGGTCAATCTCCATCCCTCATGAAGGTCATGGATAATCCCGTCGTATCTAAAAAATCCTTTCCTGCTCTCTGAAAAAGTTGTCAACTGCCTTGTCCATCAGCCTCCACTTTGGATTCTCTTTCTAAAAGAGCTGTTGAGACAGAGTCTCTGGACATATATTCAAAGATTCTTAATCCTCTGAGAAAAGTGCCTCCTAATCCCCAGCAAAACTAGGAAAGATATTCTTCTGAAACTTTCAGAACTGAAACTAAAATCTGTCACCTTAGACCCCTTAGCATCCACCCTGTAATATCAAACCTCCTCAAGTTCGGTACATTTTGATAAAAATCACCTCTTATTTTTCTATCATTTAATATACAGGCCCCTACATCTCTTCATCTATCAACACCTTCATCCTAGGGTGAACCTGGAAACATTTCTCTCCATTGCCTCCAGTGAAGGCATGTACTTTCTTAACACAAGAGATTCTGCAGATGCTGGAAACCCGAGCAACACATACAAAACGCTGGAGGAGCTTAGCAAGTCATCTCTGGAGGGGAATAAACAGTAAAGATTTCAAGCCGAGACTCTTCATCAAGACCGAAGACAGCTTTTTGTGTGAGATGTCCTTTCTTAAATATGGAGAGCAAAACTGTATGAAATACTCCAGGTGCAGTCTCACTAGTACTCTGCAAAGGTGCATCAAAACTTCCCTACTCTTTTCCCCCTTGCATACACCTCGCAATACAAGCCAATATTCTATGCGCACTCCTACGTACTTGCATTACCTGAAAGCTATCTACTTCTTCATATACTTAGTACTCCAGATTCCTTTGTAATACAGTGTCATAGTCTTGCTTTGTTTAAATAGAATTTAATTCAGTTTAAATAGATAGAGCACAGAAACAAACTCAGGGTCCATCAAATCCGTGCCAACCATTATCCACCTGCTTACACCAAGTCTAAATTAGTCCATTTTCTCTTGCTTCCCCCACATCTACATCAACTCTCCCCCCCACCCCGTGGCATGCATCTACTATCACCCCCACTAAGGGCAATACATTCAGCAACCTGAACTGCAGTAGACCCATGACTGTTTAAGATGGGGTAAACAGGTAGAATATCCATTAATGTACCTATCAAAGACCAGCAGACCCAGATTTAAAGGGATGCAGAATGTGACAAAGGCAATTGGCCAGGAAGGAGCATTAATAACTTAGAAGGCTGCAGGAGCATTTGCACATCAGAAGGTCCAGAGAATTGAGCACAAATCTAAGGTGACATTCCCATTCCTGCTGAAAAGTCAACTGTTTATTCCTTTCCATAGATGCTGCCTGACTTGCTGAGTTTCTCTGGCATTTTGTGTGTGTTACTCCCTCTGCGGGGTCTGATGAAGGACAAACCTGTCCACCCCTCAAATGGATTCAAAACAGCCCATTTTAAGAAGAACAGGGAAGTTTTCTCTAGTATCGTGGTCATTACTCATCTCATAAATAACTAAAATGCCAATGATCTGATCATTATCACATTGTTGTTTGTGGGAGCCTGCTACATATAACATGATGGCTCAATTTTACCATAAAGTCGTACTTCATTGGGTTTGATACCATAGTGGTGAGCGTAACAGGGCCAATTGTAAGATCAGGGTTCAATTCCCACCACTGTCTGTAATGGATTTCTACGTTTTCAAAGTGTCTCTGTGGGTTCAAAGTCCAAAGTAAATTTATTATCAAGTACAAATATGTCACTACTATTCTGGGAGTCATTTTTTGTGGGCATTCATGGTGGATACAAACAAACTGAACAGAATCAATGAAAAACTGCAAAGACGGGAAAAACAACCAATGTACAAAAAAAAAGCTGTGCACACACAAAAACACACAGATGATAGATAGATAAGCAGACAAATAAATAAATAATACCAAAGACATGATTGTGCAGTCCTTAAAAATCCACAGGCTGTGGAATTAGTTCGGTGTTGAAGTAAGTAAAGTTATCCACGCATATTGATTGTTGAAGGATAACAACTGTTCCTGAACCTGGTGATGTGGGACCTTCTTTCCAATGGCAGTAGCGAAAAGAGAGCATGGCCTAGATGGTGGGCTCCCTGATGATGGTTTCTTTGGGCACTCTGGTTTCCAAAGACGTATGGGTTAGAGTTAGGAAGTTGTGGGCATACTATGTTCACACTGAAAACATGGTAACCCTTGCAGCGTGCCCCCAAGCACATCTCAGGCTATGCTGGTTGTCGACACAAAGGATGCAATTTCACTGTATATTTCATTTTCATGTGACAAATACAGTTACTTATTTTTATATTTTTGTACATACTGAGGCTGTGAAGGCACTATCTTTCTTTCTATATGTGCCAGCTGGACACTGGGCAGTCGTGGTAACACACACAAAAAGCTGAAGGAACACAGCAAGCCCAGCAGCATCTAGGGAGAGGAATAAAGAAAAGCTGGCATTGGAATAAAGTCAGCTGAAAAGCTGACATTGCTGACTTCTTCCCCTTTCCTTTCCAGTCTTGATGAAGGGTCTCAGTCCAAAATGTCAGCTCTTTATTTCTCTCCATTAATGTTACCTGACCTGCTGAGTTCCACCAGTATTTTGTGTGTGTTTCTCTAGATTTCCAGCATCTGCAGAACCTATTGTGTTTATGACTTGGATTCCATGGCTGTGCCTGAGCTGTGATGGCAGGCACCGAATAAATTATTCCTATCACTTGGTTTTAGAAGTTAAGCTGCAGTTTTCTGGAGAGTGACAGGTGCAACCAGCATTTCAGAAACAGGTACAATATCACTGACATATGTCGTGAAATTTGTTGTTTTGCAGCAGCAGTACATTGCAACAGATAGAATATTTTAAAAAAACTGTAAATTACCGTAAGTATAGGTGAAATTAAGTTAAATAAGTAGTACAAAGAGGGAGCAAAAATAGTGAAGTAATGTTCATGGGTTCATTGGTGAACGCAGCAGGCCAGGTAGCATCTCTAGGAAGATGTACAGTCGATGTTTCAGGCACTGTACTTCTTCCTAGGGATGCTGCCTGGCCTGCTGCGTTCACCAGCAACTTTTATGTGTATTGCTTGAAATTCCAGCATCTGCAGATTTCCTCGTGTTTGTGTCCATGGGTTCATTGTCCATTTAGAAATCTGATGGTGGTGGGGAAGAAGTGGTTCCTGCCTGAAACGTTGAGTGTGGGTCTTCATGCTCCTGTACCTCCTCCTTGATTGTAGCAATGCAAAGAGGCATATCCTGGATGATGGGGCTCCTTAATGATGGACGCTGACTTTTAGAGGCATCACCTTTTGAAGGTGACCTTGACGCCGGGGAACCTAGTGCCCAAGATGGCGCCGGCTGAGTTTGTAACTTTCTGCAGCTTTCTACAATCCTGTGTAGTGGCCCGTCCATACCAGACAATGACGAAACTAGTTAGAATGCTCTCCATCGTGCAGGATCAGGTGGAGATTTGTGGAGATCAGTCACTTGTACCCCGGCCTTAGAAGTTCAACAAATAGATTGTACAATTAAAACACGCATAGAGAACTGGTGTGTTGGTGTGTTCCTCGTATCACTGGGAAAAGGCAGGCCAAATGACTGAGGTCAACACATCCAGTTTGTTTTATTTTCAAGTATCTCTGTAGAGCAATAGCAATTTGGCAATGACGGGCTCTGGGGCCTGTCACATTATTCACCAGAGAGCTTGTCAAACACATTCAGCCTTGCCGAGCTTCCCTGGCACTTTAATCACTGTTGGGTAAACTCATTTGTTCCAATGATTACGACTCGACCTAATAGAATATGCAAGCCTCCTGACCTCCGACCCTTGCTGACACAGGATACAAAAGAGGAAAAGTTCATCCTCCCCCCTCCCCAAACCTGCCCTCCTCTCCTCCCCCTCAATCCTATTACTCTCGATTACTCAAATTATTTATAGCCCACTGATCCCCGCATGGAGAGGGGAAAAAAAAAAGAGTAAAAAACGCAATTAAGTCAGCTTTTGAAGAAGGGAAAGGGTTTTTTGTGTAAGTAGGCACTCTGTGAACAAGCGATATTATAGTGGCAAAGGTTATATCAGCACAGGTACATCGGACCTGAGACTGTGTCCAGCAGTCATTAGAACATGTCACGTCCTATTGCCACTGTTCACAATTTCGGTAACCTAATCATTTGACATCATTATTGGAGGTACCTCAGAGGCATGGAATTATTGCCAGAGGTCACACAAACACAAAGCCATTCCTAGCGGGACAGCATCTGCCACAGTACCAACATTGTTAGGACCAAACCCAGCCCGCCGTTTCCAAGTTAACGGATTCCCTTCAATCAAAGATTCTCGATCTCCCTGCACCCACCCCCCTTTCCCCTCTTCTTTTCCCACTCTTTCTCTCTCTCTCTCTCTCTCATTGTATACATTTTCCCACATCTACTGACTAAGCTAGAGAGGAGATGTTGAGGAGAAATTCCTTCAGTCCACCAAGTTAAATGTGTGCATGAGTATTGACCTCCTAACATTTGGTTATATGGACCGTATTGAAACCAACTGACAGCAGGTAAGTACATATGGCAACCAATAAGCTCTTTCCTGTATTGTCATCATGAAGAAAGCGGGTAGATCTAGCGCAATATAACATCCAGAATGGAACAAACCCAATGTAACATTCAAAGTAAATTCATTATCAAAGTACGTACAGTTATATGTCACCATATACGACCCAGTGGTTCATTTTCTAGCAGGCATTCTCAGTAAGCACAAAGAAACATCATAGAATCAATGAACAACTAAACACTCACATAAAGACGGACAAACAACCAATGTGCAAAAGATGACAAAATGTGCAATTACAAAAGAAAAAGCTAATAATAATAATAAATAAATAGTAAATAATATTAAGAACATAAGTTGTAGAATCCTTGAAAGTGAATACAGTGGATTCCAGTTAATTGGGCCATTGGCTAATCAGGGTTAATCTTAAAACAGCAAAAACTAATCAAGAAAGTAGCTGGGCTTCCCTTTGTTTATTTGGGACACTGTTGCTTAATTGGGGCAAAAAACTGTTGCTGAAAAGTTCCTATTTAATGTCAGTTGTGTGTGCTTGTGTTATAAAAACTGCAATTTTTATCACAGTTGGGGAGAAATAAGCAGCAAAACAATTCAGAATTGTTTTGTTCACCACAGTTTTAAGCATTCCGGCTTAGAGATGCCTGAGATGGCTGGGAATGAAAATGAAATGATTTTTCTACTTCATCAAGTTAGGAACTATGAAGAATTTTAAGGTTTCAACAATCATCTTGAACTTTACAATGAAAATGACCTGAAGGATGTAATCATTGATAGCGTTGTATGAAGATAGTCCATTACCTGTACTAGGTGTCAGCTGATTTTGTACACGTACAGTCAAAAGAATGTGACATGGATGAATTCCTCCATTGATGAGTATTAGGAACTAATACACAGTTTTATAGTACTGCAATAGTATTAGTAATGTTCTAATTTGTTCTGTATTTTAGTTAAATACATAATTTGTCACTCAGTTTGACTTTTGAATATCTTTTTAATTATTTCCACAAAAGTTCAACTAATTAGGGCAGCCATTTAATTGAGCCAAAAGTACTGGTCCTGAATGTGTCCCAATTAACCGGAATCTACATTTTACTGTATGTTACTCTCTAGCCACAGGATGGCATGGCAACACTCCTACAACCCCTACATCTTGCATAGTATTCAAGGACACAAAGCTCACAAGAGTATATTCATACCACAGTCATATAACATCATTCAGAAACCAAGAAGAAACACTCAAAAATGGGAAGATTTGCATGAAAAGATCGAAGTCCACACACAGATTCTGCAATATTCTATAAATACAAGAGATTCTGCAGATTGTGGCCATCTTGAGCAACACACACAAAATGCTGGAGAAACTCAGCAGGTCGGGCAGCATCTATGGAAGGAAATAGTTAATGTTTTGGGCTGAGATTCTTCATCTGGACTGGAGAGAAAGGGAGCAGAAACCAGAATAAGGTGTGGGGAAAAGGAGTACAAGCTGGCAGGAGGTAAATGAGGCCAATTGAAGGGGAACGTGGGTGGGTGAATGACAGGGGATGAAGAAAGCTTGGAGGTGATTTATGGAAGAGGTTGAAAGATTGAATCTGTCTTTCAAAATCTATCAAAGGGTGAAGAAGGAATCTATTAAGAGAGGACAGTGGACCATGGAAGAACTTTTACTTGCTGATGAGAAATGAAACCATTCATATTTAGATTCCAATAAGATGTCAGTGCACTCAAACGCAGCAGCCTATCGGGGGCCAACCAAAGGTGTACTTTTCTTTTTAAAATGTGTTTCAAGTGATCTGTTCATTGCTCAGAGCCACCGGCTGGGGTGTCGAAAGAGCCGCCGGACGAGTCGGAGAAGGTGAAGCCAGTGGACAGCTAGGAGAAGGGTGAAGCTGGCAAACAGGCTGGGGAGGGGTCAGAGGAGCTGACCTGGGTGCAGACCGTGTTGCTGTCTGCTACTCGAAGGCAACAGAGTTGGTACACGAAGGCAGCGTGCAGTCTAACTGTGAGTGAGTGACTTGGATGTTTCTCTTGCGATCGCAAGACCCTGTTGGACATTGATGGCATCAGATGCCGCAGGCCTGTTTCACTTCTTTGGTGGTGAGACAGGCGATGAGGCAGCAGTGTGGCCTCAGTTGTACAGAGGACTAGGCTCAAGCAGTCTTGCCTGCTGCTGCAGTCCAGGTGAGACGGCGCTGGAGATGGCGTACTGCAGCGTCTGTGCTCAGTTGGGGGCTGGCCTCTCCCATCAGTGTGGCTCTCCAGTGTTCAACCAGTGGAATGAGAGGCTGGACTGCCAGGAAATGTACCATCTATTTGCATGTCACTCACTGTCTTGGACTATATATGTGTTTTCTTCTGTAACAATGCATATTTTTTTCTCTCTCTGGTGTGCTATTTTATACACCTTGGCCCCAGAGGAATGCTGTCTCATTTGACTGTATCCATGTATGGTTTGAATGATAATTAAACTTGACTTGATTTGATTAGCTGCTGTTGGCTTGTGCCTAATGTACTGAAAAACATGAGACCAAGGAAAAACGTATATAACAATTCTCATACACCAAGTTGCTGGAAATGGGCGCAAGGAATACATGTCAGTGACACGATTGCTAATTGGGTTGAAGGAACTGGGCCGGTTGAGAACTTCCAGTAGTTATTCTGTAGCCTTCTAAACTTGTGTCTCCTGTCAGATCTGACTTGCCACTCATTTTTTCCGAGTTTAAAAGTCTATAATACGTATGCACCATAAGCCTCTGCATATAACATCTTCTATGGACTTTGAATTTCACAAACATCCTTTACTCCTGGTACACAATGTGGACCCTATACTTCTGCCTGCATTCAGCATCCATGCTGAAGGCATTGTATATATAACAAACAGTTACAAATGTATGAGTAAATGGCTTTGCTGCTGGTGTTAAAATTGGTAAGAGTTCAATGTAATCCAAGGTTGTCTTCCATTGCAGCTGGCTTCCAGGGATCAGTTTTGCCATGGCAGCAGTCCAAAATGGACGGGATGTTTGGAGTAGAACGGCCACTCTGGTTTTGATCCTTATCGCCAAATGTTATAAATGCACGGAGCAAGAACGACAATGGATTAGTATAATTAAACCTTTTTACTGAGTCATATTAGTAACAGGACACACTGGGCACCATACACTGTGGGAGCGATGATCTAGGTCTGCCAAGGCGAAACATATGCGCACACGGAAGTCCATGCCAAAAGGGGGAGAGACTTTCACACGCAGGAGGCCCAGTCATTCTTGTTCCATGCATACATAATCCAAATGCCTTGTGATTCTCGTCTATATCACGCAGAGTATGATCCTGTTTTAGTCACTCCGTATACGCAGTGTACCCATGGTTCTGAATTCACAAACTGGATTGTGCCCTGGACTTTCCGGCTCTTCTTTGTATCATGCTGCATATAACGTACAACCGGGTATATAGTGTGCATCCTATACTTATCTCTACATTATCCTCACTGTGCACTACCTTGGCTCAGGTTCCATGCAGATCTGTTACAAATTTGCATAAATATGGCAGTATGTGGGATGTTGGTTCCTTAAAGTTGGCATAGAGGGGTGGATGGGCAGGGTAGTGGGGATAAGTTCCCTCTACCAATGAAATGCTTCCAACCGTGTGCGTCTCAAATAACCTCTGACAACTAAGTCCAGGTCTTGGCCTTCATGTGTGACTTAGCTACTAAGTCCAGCAGAACAGTTTCTATTGACAAAAGAAGAAAGGGGCAGAAGCAGATTACTTAAAATCAGTCATTCTGGGCAGAAGGGGCTCATCAACTGTGGTTGGCAGCTCATCGAAGAGAAGGAAAACTCTGATCTCAACCCTCACAAACAAGAGAAAAATCTGCTGACTTTGGAAACCCAAGCAACACACAGAAAATGCTGGAGGAACTCAGCAGGCCAGGCAGCATCTATGGAAAAGAGTATAGTCGATGCTTCGAGCCAAGACCCTTCAGCAGGTCCCACTGGAGGGTTTCAGCCAGAAACATCGACTGTACTCTTTTCCATAGATGCTGCCTGGTCTGCTGAGTTCCTCCAGCATTTTGTGTGTGATCTCAAACCTCAACTACCTTGTAGCTATACCCACTCACAGGTAAAGCTTCCGGAGTAAACTCCAAAAAAAAAATCTGGAGCTGAAGTCCCGAAGGCAGTCCTATACTGAGTTCAACACTGAATGGCAACTCCTGCAATGTCACTGGTGCCAAACAGTATTGGTCCTTTGAGTTCATCAGCTGCATGGAGAGGGGGAGCCTGCTGCACGGGCAACAGCTTGCTCTCTATATCGTCCTGCCCTGGCTCGCACGGTGGCTTGCGTATACATAGACAGCTATGATGCAACAGCCATTGTTGACCCTGACAACGGAGGGCTTCAGCAGTTGGACTGAACCAGTTAACGAGCAGGAAAGTGCAGATTTAATTTAGTTCTGCTGCTGTGGGAGTGGAGCTTGCACTATACTTATTGAACAATGCTACCCCTATGAAGAGGATCCCCACAGAAGGCAAGCCTGCAGGAGACAGCAGAGAAACAAGACAGCAATCAGCAGGTGCTGCAGGTGAATGCCCTGTTAGACTCTAATCGACCAATCATACTCATCGACTGTAACTTGATCCCATTTACAATGCAATCTGCTTCTGCTGTCTTTGCCAAAATTGCTCATAACAGACACCGGCTTTGCTATAAACTACCATCAATAGAATATGTCTATCTCCCCAAACTCTTTGTGTGGGCTGGGGCTGAAGAAGAGGCCTGGCAAGGGATGAAAAAGAATTAAGAATAAAATGGGAAGATATGAAAAACAGGAGCAGCTTCAACCACCTTGATCCACTGGCAATAGGCGTGCCTACAGCACAGGCAGATCAGAAAAAAATAATGCTGAATACTTCCATGTGCTGGCACCACCAGGATTAAAAAAACACTAACAATCCCTCAAGCCTCAAGTATTATAAAGTAATATCTGAAATTCTTTCCTCATTTCTTTCTGACTCGCTGCTGCATTGGCAACCCAATCACCTGTCCTGGCTTCCAAATGTGGCTCAGTTTCAATGTTTCATACTCCTATACTATACTATCAAAAAACTGCAAATAGGAAAATAATCACTCTTTCAATCTACCTGCCTAAACTGCTGATCCTTTTCATCTTCATAAGACTGACAACTTGCTTTTATATAGCAGCTTCCTGATGGGCCACAAGGCTCAGGACAGACTTTAACTTTGACTTTTCGAATGCTATAAAACATTTTAAGGTGACTCATAGAAGTGTTGTCAGATGAAATTTGACCCTAAGCTGCCAATTTCCACCGACATGCTGTGGGGAGCACTCTGACTGGCTGCATCACACCCTGGTACAGAGGCTCCAACGCACAGGATTGCGAGCGTGTGCAGAGACTTGTAGACCCCGCCAGCTCTGTCATGGGTGCTAGCCTCCTCTCCATCGAGGGCATCTTCAAAAGGTAGTGCCTCAAAAAAGTGGTATCAATCATTAAGGACCCTCACCATCCAGAATATGCTCTCTTCTCATTACTAGCATCAGGGAGGAGGCACAGGTGCTTGAAGACCATACTCAACGATTTAGAAACAACTTCTTCCCTTCTGCTGTCAGATTTCTGAACAGCCCACGAAGCCATGAACACTATCTCATTACTCCTTTATTAAGCACTATTTTTTTAAAAAATGTATAGTTTATTTATCTCTTTGCACTGTACTGGTGCTGTAAACAACAGATTTCAGGTCACATAAGACAGACAATAAATCTAATTCTGAAATAAATAATGGGTTAGGTGGTCAAGAATCTTGTCAAAGGAAGAGAAAGATGGAGCGATTAAGTGGAGTATGATGAACAAAATCAGAGATGCATTAAAAGATGGGTTTGGAGGAGAGCTGTGAGTTTGGAATATAATAGTGCTGGAGGAGGTTACTAGACAGGGATAAAGTTGTTGAGGGACTTAAACATGAACAAAAAAAATAATGTAATGTTTTAAGCATGAGGACTAAAAAAATTGTTTTTAAAAAAGTGACCGAGTTGCATAGTATGCTCTCAGGGAACCAAAGGAGATAGAGTAAATGGGGTCATTTCTTCAAGATGGAAATGATTGGATTCTTTAAAAATACAAAAGCAATCACAAATAAAGCTCAACATCAAACTGCCCTGAAATGTTAAATACCTGCATCCAAATCACTAAAATCTTCAAAAAAAAAAACCCATCTGGTCCTGAGGGCACAATTCAGACTGATACTGTAGCCTCTCTGCCTTTTAAACTTTATGGGTGAAGACACTTCAAGTGCCTAAAAGGCAGACCCTCATAACAAAGTCCTGTGAGGGCAGCATTCCCAGCACCAAATTGCTCTTTAACTGGTTACATTACAAGTAACACTTGATACCAATCTCTCCTGTCCGTGCAGATGAAAACACAAGACAGTCACCACAATGGCCGATGAGGGTACTCTGCACCTTTGATATACTCCAATGCGTTACTCAGTGACGCAAGAAGAGCAGATGAGGGGAGTACTGAGGGAACACTCATTCCCCACAATTTTGTCATTTTTGTGTGTGTAATTACACTAATAGACATCAAAACTCCTGCTAAATAGACAACAGCACATTTTTTTGCTGGATTTAATACCCCAGTAATGATTAATAGTGTAAATCAAATACTAATATAAACTGAGTCAGAAGCACAATTTGCAGATGTCAATCCTGACCATCTGAAACCATCAATTAGATTCCAGTATATGATTCAATGTATAAACATTCCAAAACCTTTAATTAATTTCCAAGCTGCACCTTACCCCTAGGAACAAACCCTCAATTAGACTCCAGCACTGAAGTCTCTTTGGTGTGCAATAGCAAGCTAGCACTATAGGGCTATTTTTCCTAATCTTACGGGGAATTCTTTCACCCTACACCTTCTCTAGGCTGAGCTCATATATTGCTATTATTCCACTGATTTCCATCACCCAGAGGTTTTCCTAAGGATATTGGAAAACATGGATACAGTTCAAATTCTCCCGCCAATGACCAGGAATTGGAAAGAATCAGAATCAGATTTAATATCACAGCACATGTTGTGAAATATATTGTATTGTGGCAGCAGAACATTGCAATATATAATTAAAAAGAACACTATAAAGGCTACAGAAAGTGGTAAATATAGCCCAGTCCATTATAGGCAAAGACCTCTCCGCCAGTGACCACACTTACAAGCAGTACTGCCACAAGAAAATAGGGGTGATCATCAAAGACCACACAACCCAGGCCAAGCTCTCTTCTTGCTACATCCATCTGGCAGGAGGTACAGGAGCCGTAGGTCCCACACCACCAGGTTCAGGAACAGTTCATTACCATATATATATATTTTATAAATTCTATTGCAATTCTTTATTTTTCTGTAAATGCCTGCAAGAAAATGAATCTCAGGATAGTATATGGTAACATATATATACTTCGATAATAAATTGACTTTATTTTGACTTTGACTCATCTCTTGCAAAATCGTGACACTCTTCCACATTCCTATCAGGGTTGTCTCTTGCTTGAGCCATTAGCGGGGTAATTGTGCTGAGGGGACTGAAAAATGTGAGTGAGTGAGAGAGAGAAAGATAGAGAGAAAGTCCTAGAGTGCTAGGTGGCTAGATGCCATGGCATATAGAGCCCAGGGTCTTGTTTGAATATAAAAAAGACACAGGTTGCATAGCAGCCCTCCACAAAAGTTGACGATATCGCCCTTGTAGATCACTTTTACTATCTTGGCAGCATTCTCTCTTCAAAAGCAGGCATCGACTCAGAGATCAACCACTGCCTGAGCAGTACCAGTCGTTGAAGACTACGACCTACAGGTCCAAACCAAACTTTTGGTCTACCGAGCAGTCGTAGTTCCTACATTACTGTATGGAACTGAATCAAGGACCACCTACAGCAGGTCCCTGAAATCCCTGGAATTTCCAGAGCCTTATAAAAGATTCTGAGGATCAGCTGGACGAACAGATGCACTAACTCCAGCGTAGGAAAGTCAGCGAGCCCCTAGTGGGCAAAGGAAAAATATCAAAATCAGTCTGATGGAATTCAAATTACATCTAAAAGCTGGGCAGACACTGCACTCAGTAGGTACACTCTGTGTTCAAGAGGGAGCTGCGCTACATGAGAACGGTCTCCCCTGCGCTGCAGAGAACAAGTAGCCACTGCGAAAGGAGAGACTGACCCAAACACTAACCACAGTCACTACTTACTGTGCCCATATTGTACCAGAATATGTGGATACTGGATCAGCCTCTACAGCCACCCAAGGACCCACCAACAGACAATCCCTTCAGACTCAACTCAAGTGATTGCATTACTACTAGTACAGTGAGAGAGTGAGTGAGTGAGTGAACGAGAGCGTGTGAGACATGAAAACCAGAATGAGAAAGGAAGTAAAAAAATAAATAAATCACACTCTGCAAACATACAAACCTGCACACAAGGTGATGCATTTGAATTATCACACATCAGCGCTAGGTTTGAGTCAGTAACTCAATCAAAGCTACTGCGATGTAGCACACTGCGGAACATCACAGATCTCTCACTCTTCCCCTCCTGCCTCTCTAATTGCTTCCTATCCTTGGCATATGCCTTTCTAAGTGGAAACAAGGTGTCAGGGCACGGAGGTTCCATCACTCCTATAAATCTTTAGGGCAATCCGTCAAGCGCCGCAGGCTCAGCGCGTTAGAGGAAATGGGCTTCCTCTCTCCATTAGCCGCCTGTGTCTGCAGTCACCACCAGTTCTACCCTAATGTAATATCAAAGGAGCAGGAATTATCATTGGTCAGTTAACCCTTTCAAACCCAGTGCCAAATATGGATCAAAGGTCAACATTCTTGTAGCCACTCTTATGCATTTCAGACATTAAAGCAATGTGTAATCTTTATGAGTTCATGCCTGTGAAACATGCTTATGAAGGTCACAGTATTATTTTGTTAGATATTAAGATATTATTTTCAGAAGGCAATATTATTAAAATGTTTAAAACAGTTTGCATCATCTTGATTCCACTTACTTTCCTCGAACACTCCAGAGTGCTGAAGGTGCCACATGCCCAAGGCAGGTGGAATAGAGTCAAGTTATGATCCATGAGTCCACTGGAGGCTGGAGATGGCCTGTCCTGTGTTGGAGGACCGTGCAAGTGTCGGGGGGGGGGGGGAGGGTAGGTGCTTAGGAGGGAGGACTAGCGCTCGTTTCGCTGTTGTTGTTTTGTTGCTTGTTCTGTACAGTTTTGTTGTCACTCGTGTTGTTCTGCCCTGTAACGTTATCATGCTATATTGATGCCGGAATGTATGGTGACACTTGTAGGCTGCTCCCAGCACATCCTTAAGATTGTGTTGGTTGTTAATGCAACTGACACATTTCACTGTATGTTTTAATATACATGTGATTAATAAAATGTATCTGCATCTTTTCACCTCATCCCAATTGCAAAATCTGTCTTCCTGCCTCGCCCCTTCTATCTTCACTAAAGTTAACACAATGCTATTATAATTTAGGTTCAGTTCCTGCCACTGTCTGGGCCCTCGTGGATTTCCTCTGGGTGTTCCAGTTCCTCCTACATTCCAAAGATGTAAAAGTTTGTAGGTTAGTTGGTCACATGGGTGTATTAGGTGGCACAGGCTCGTTGGGCTGGAAGAGGCTGTTACTGTGGTGTATCGCCTAATAAAATTAAAAAATAAAGTTGGATCACCTCTCTCAGCTCTAGCCTGCCTCCTATTGGTCCATCACAGAGAAGCACTAATTGTTGCACATCACCAAACTCCAGAGGACTGAAACCACAGAAGTGTTCCCTGCAGCTTTTGCCAGAAAAGCTGAGCGACAGATCCACACTGGTCAGCCCCGATAGTGACAGACAGAATCTGGCGCCCCCTCCCACCCCCACCAGTCCAATGTACCAAGACAGAAACTAGGAACGTCCTCTTTAAATACTGGGTCATTTAACATAAACATTTTCTTCTTACAAGAATCATAGGGAAATACAGCATACCAGATTATCCCAATAGGGTTTAAATTAACATCCTGCACTGCTTGTAGATATTCCAGTGGTATAACTGTGTTAATTGGTAAAATATATTTGAGTGGCCTCTATCTAAATTCAACTCCCTCCATCTTTAATCAAAATCAATAAAGAAATTAAAAGCAATTGCTTGCATTCCCATAGGGTCACTTTGGTCCTTGGGATGTCCTAAAGCCCTCCAAAACTGATAAAGTTCATTCAAAGTATATTACTACTGTTCATTCACATCAATAGCTAGGCCCAAGCCCCAAGGTCTGGAATTCTCTCTTAACCTCTCTTGCTTTTAAGACACTTCAAAAAAACCCTACTTCTTTGATAGAACTTTCAGCCACACATTCCAAAACCTCTTTATGTGCCTTGGTCAAAAAAAATTTATTTGAAGAGGCTTACGGGTTGTTTTGCTACTCTATAAGAGCACTATATAAATGAAGCAGTTATTGCAGTTTCAAAGCAGTGTCCAATTTGTACCCATAAATAGTGATAATGAATGCTTAGTTATTGGAAAAATAAGCCTGGATGGTCAATGGGTAAAAATGAAGAGCTTATCTGGTTTTCTTCAAAGGTGAATGAAAAGATTCACTCTTAAGTGAAATGAGTGAACTAAGATCTAACATCTACTCTGCAAGATGGAACTTATGTCAGAGGGACCACCCTAGGCATCGCACAGGGTCTAACAGCCAGGACATTGTACTTAAGTTCATTACTTAACTGGAGGGCCACACTATTGTTACGCAGAGCACGCATGTCACCACTGTGGAAGTCTCCCCCACATCACCACTTTGCTGTCCTCCTCCCTCAATGCTGACATCTTCAGTCTAAATTCAGGTGCCGTGTTCATTCCAGGCCTCGAGGCGTCAAGTCCTAGCAACATGTCCTTAGCAACATTAATACAATTTCTATGACTTAAACAAAAAAATTAGACTCATCGGGTCTTTAATAGAATTGACACAGAGAGGTCAAGCCAGCATTCTTTTTTTCAAGAAAAGGAGAAATGTGGATGGGGGGGCAGTGGGGGAAGAGAAGGCACTGTTCACCCATGCAGAACAAACTCATGGACCGTGGAAACATTTACAAAGACTTTAAAAACTATTTGCTAATGAAACCCCACCAAAGTGAGGCTCAGGAATCTCTGTCTCTCGCCTGCTCAATCCCCCAAATATCTCTCACTGGAACTTCACAACTCCTAGCACCTGTTTCAATGGTATTTTGTGCTGTTCTCCCAAGATATGCAAATGATGAGGATGTGTGAGGCAACTGTTACAGTCAGACATTGTGACTGAGGGAGGGCGAGCGAGTGCATGGTCTTAATGTCTCCGACAGCGAGTGAGAAGTGGAGATGACCGGCAAAGTGGGTGAAGATGTGGAGAGAGAGAGAGAGAGAGAGAGAGAGAGCGAGAGAGCGAGAGAGAGAGCGAGAGAGCGAGAGAGCGAGAGAGCGAGAGAGAGAGCGAGAGAGAGAGAAAAGGGTTTGTAGAAGTTAGAATATTATTGAGAGAAGAAATAATTTTTTCCAAAGAGCAAAGTGATAATGGTCAAAGGTCTTGTCGCCTCACTAGTGAGAAAAACGGTGAGTCAGAGCAGGTTTTATCAAACGATCAGCTGCCTTTGAAAACTTGGCTGCAGTGATTCTGTAGATTTGCTTGACAGGCTCCGCACAAGTAAGTGGGCTTCTTCAGTTCTATTTTATCTCCTTTGACCCCCCTCCCTCCACATTGGAACACTTCTCTCTCCAGTGCTTTTTGAACCCTCCCATCACTGTAGTGGCCAAGGGAGATCCCCACCCACTGCAAAGCCCTTTGTATTTCACAGCCCATTCTACACACAAGTCAGCACTTCGGACTCCCTCAATCAAGTCCCATGCCATCGCGGGAGCTGCTAATAGATTCGGCACCTTTCAAATAATTTCTATTGAATTAAAACTGTTTCAAAAACATCCCAATACAAAAGGGGTGAACCATACAAAGACCAGCTCGGTCTGGCCACCCATCACATTTACCTCTACTGGATCCAATCTGAAAGACCTTGTAAAATAAACTCCCTGCAGTCTTCACCGCTATAGTTATCTGAATAGCATGTTTAAAAGAAATATTGGAAAAGTTTATCCCAATTTCAAAAGGCAAGATATATCAACTGCAGCTGTGGATATAAAGAGTTCCGGCTGTGGGTCAGTTGTCACAGTTTCTTCTCCAAGTCAGAAGCGTATGGGTTCAAATCACACTCCAAAGGATTGAACAGATAATGCAGGCTGACACTCCCAATACAGTACACAAGACACTGAACCACTGCAGGTATCGCCATCTTGTGCAGCGTAGTACAGGAGATACTGCACCGTCTGGTGGACCACTGACTTGTCTGCCTTTTCAGGAGGATGCACATTTTATGGCTCTTTCTTGTAAAGCAGCAAGAGATTTATCCCTTGTGTGCTGACCAATATTTCTCCCTTAGCATCTCTTGGTTGGTCATTTTCACAATGTTGTTCGTGGACTTTAACAGAACCTTGGAATACTAAGGCACAAAAGGAGGTTAATTGATCCACCAGGTCCATGCCAGCCAAACAAATTCCACTTCCCAACTTTTGGTCCGTAGTTTGCGTGTCTTCAGGTACTCACCCAGGTATTCCTTAATTGTCAGGAGGACTTCTGCCTCCACCATCCTCTCAGATATTGAATTCTGGCCCTTATCACAAGAAAAGATATTATTTCCCCATTAAGCCTTCTACTGACTAATTTAAATCCATCCCCCCCCCAGTCTATGTTCCCTCTTCATAACTACAAATATACAGCCCAGTAATTTGTGTTTCTCCTCTGCAGCTTCTCTGGAACCAGTGTCAGGTGCCACCTTAACATGTATCAATGGGGTTTTGCCTCTCCTGCATTACAACAATGATCATCAGAATCACGTTTACTATAACTGACCTTTCTCATGAAATGTGTTGTTTTGCAGCAGCAGTACAGTGCAATGCATGGAGTACTTAACAATATGCTTAATATATATTATACTTAATAACTATTTAATTTCATTTTGAAATGATGAAATAAAATATATAAATGCTAGTCTCTTTTTCATTAACCCATGAACACTATCTCACTATTTTTATGGGGTAGTTTCCAACCCTTTTTTCCCAGAGATTCTCTAATGACAGGAGCATGCACATTTACACAGTAAGAGAGAACAAAGTGAAATTGATTGGAAATTACTGCATGGTTCAAAACCTCTGCAATGTATATTAGTGTATAACTATCATTGATGCATTTCTTGTACAATTACAGAATCACATTGGAACATAGTACAGTACTGCATAGTATTGTGCCAACTTATTAACCTACTCCATGAACAATCTAACACTTCCCTCTCACGGAACCCACTTGTTTTCTTTCAACTACACACCTACCTAACTGTTTCTTAAATATCCCTAATTTATCTGCTTCTATCATCACCCCTGACAGGGGGCTCTACACACCCACCACTCTGTGTGGGGAAAAAAAAATCTACCTTTAACATTCCCCCCTACACTTTTCTCCAATAACATTAAAATTATGCTCCTTTATATTAGTCATTTCCATCCTGAGAAAATATCTCTGGCTATGCACTCTATCTATGCCTCTTATCATCTTGTACACCTCTATCACATCATTTCTCATTCTCCTTCACTCCAATCCTTTTCAATGTTCTTTAAACTAATAGTATACAATTTGTGTAAAATCAGTGCAATTGGAAAGATTAATTTCGATCCCACCTTTAACAGTTAAATACTAGATCCACATGAATTTTGCCTTGCAACAAAACAGCATGTAGTATCATTGAACAAAGTCATAAAAAGATGTCCAACTGTACTAACTTCAGGGAGATCTCTCTGCTTTTTGCCACAGGAAAAGTTAAACCAGGGTTTTTATTTACCAGCTGCTTCCTGGAATGCACTGTGGATTCCAGAAGAATGATGGACTAGTCTTCAGCATGCAACAACTCCAAGTACAATGAAGACAGAATACATCATATTATATGAGCACTCTCATATTAAATATCTTTCTCAACCTCCCCACAGCAAGTATAGAACACTCTCCTCAGATTTAGCTGCCAAGAAAATTCACTTCCTTTTCATAATTGTTCCACGAAGTCAAGCAAAATATGATGCTAACTAACCAAATTCCACAGAACCAATCTCAGTGAAGACCTGTGTCAACCGAAGTTGCATCAGTGCTTCAACAATTCTTTCATGTGTCAGTGATAATAAACCTGATATCTCAGCTCCAACAAAATACTTGCAGGAGTGGACATAATCTTCAGAATTAACAGAAAACTGTTCACCTAAGGTGACAACACTTCATGATTAAGGTCACTCAGTAGTAAGGCTGGAGTAAGCCAACAAGCTTGGGTTTGCCTATGCATGTTGACCAAGTCCACAATCAGCATTCTCCTGTTCACTGATGCTTCATACGCTCAACATCTACAAAATAAAGACCCTGTACCACACTGTCCGCCAAAAACGAACACCCTTTAGAACTGACACAAGAGGTTCTGCAGGTGCAGGTAATCTACAGCAATACACATAATGTGCTGGAGGACCTCAGCAGGCCAGGCAACATCTATGGATGGGAATAAACAGTTGATGTTTCGGGCCAAGAGCCCTCATCACAATCTTTCCCTCCATAGATGCTGCCTGACCTGCTGAGCTCCTCCAGCACATTATGTGCATTGCCCTTTAGCACACTGCCCTCCAAAAATGACCATACTCCACCACATTGACCTCCAACAATGACAATGCTGCACCACTCTGCCCTTCAACAATGACCATCCTCCGCCACTCTGCCCTTCCAACAATGACGATGCTCCACCACACTGCCCTCCAACAATGACCATACTCCACCACACTGACCTCCCACAATGACCATACTCCACCACACTGCCCTCCAACAATGACCATGCTCTACAACACTAACAATGACCATACTCCACCACACTGGTCATTGTTGGAGGGCATTCTCCACCACTCTGCCCTCCTACAATGACCATTCTCTACCACACTGACCTCCAACAATGACCATACTCCACACTGACCTCCAACAATGACCATGGTATTCGAAACTGACCTCCAACAATGACCATGCTCCACCACTCTGCCCTCCAACAATGACGATGCTTCACCACACTGCCCTCCAACAATGACCATATTCCACCACATTGACCTCCAACAATGACCATGCTCTACAACACTGACCTCCAACAATGACCATACTCCACCTCACTGACTTCCAACAATGACGATGCTCCACCATACTGCTTTCCAACAATGACCATACTCCACCTCACTGACCTCCAACAATGACGATGCTCCACCATACTGCTCTCCAACAATGACCATGCTCCACCATGTGGCTCCAACAATGATGATGCTCCATCACACTGGCCTCCAACAATGACCATGCTCTCCCAAAATGACCTCCATCAATAACCATGCTCTATCTCACTGATCTCCAACAATGACCCTCCACCACACTGCCCTCCTAAAATGATGATGATGCTCCACCACACTGACCTCCAATGATACCATCAACGGCACTGCCCTTTAACAATGAAAACCGCTGAGCACCCTGCTCTCCAACAACGAAGACCACCCATCACACTGCCCTCCAATAATGAAGACCCTCAACTACATCAGTCTTTAGCAATGATGATACTCGGCCCACCAACAATAAAGGTTCAAAGCAAGACTGTGGAAAACATGGACTACTTGTTGTATCTCTAAAGTCACTCCATGGAAAAATCGGACATGAATACCGAAATTAGCCAAAGTTTTCAATGTACTTAGTTGATTGAGGAAAACAGTAGCTGATGATCAAGATTTCAGACCTGGCACAATATTTCTTTATTACCAAGGAGGTGTAATCCCTGCCCTTCTATATACTTCTGAGACCTAGGCAACGTGAAGCAGACTCCTCAAGGCACTGAAACAATACTACCCATGCTGAACTCTCAAAATTCCCCACATTCACTAGAATAAACAAACCAACATCAGTGTGCTCTCCGGGGACGGTATTCTCAGCTCTAATAATTTAATCTATTATGGGCTGTTGCATGGAGGGTGTTTATGTTACAAATTTTATTTTTCTGAGGAATGAAATAGAGGAAAGGTGTGGATTTTTACTGCACTCAAATTGTCAACATAAATAGAATAGACCAATTTAGGAAACTACCAAATATAAATAACCAATCATAAAACGCTGAATGAACTATGGTTTCTCCTTCCTTCTTTTCAGTCCTGATGAAGGTGTCAAAGCCCAAAACATCGACTGTCCTCTCCATAGCTGCAGCCTGACCTGCTGAGTTCCTCCAGCATTTTGTACGTGTTACTCTGGATTTCCAGCATCTGCAGAATCTCTTGTATAAATGACCACACACTTCGTCAATGAGAGAAAACAACTACGTGTTTCATGACACTGCAGACATGGAACATCGACAGAAATAAACACACTTCATCTTAATTAACTCCAGTTTAGATCTCACCCCCAGAGACCAATTACTCTGTATTAGTCTTATGACTGTCGGTATTAATATTATAACTTTAACAGAAGAAAATGTCCCAAGAAGGCCTCGTGAGATTCGTGATTAAACTTTACTCCTAGTCCCATAAGGCGGTATTGGCCAGGTGCTAAAAATATTAGTTTTAAGGAATGTCTTAAAAGGGGGAAAGAAAGGCAGAGTTAGGAAGAGAATTTCAGAGCCTAGGGCCCAGGCAGATGAAGAGTGTGATTAATGGTCCCAGTCCCAGTCAAATTACTGCTTTCTGATCCAGCACATCCATGAATATCAGGAATGCAATCTGGGACTTTCCTCTTCTGTACTTCAAGCTCTTTTTAGGGAAAAAAAAATTAACGTCAGTGAAATGGGTTAATAAAAAGTGTCTACCCAATTTGTGTTCTCTTTTGATGAGGAGGTGAGCACTTTACAGTCCATGTGTCTCAACCTTCTCAGAATTAATCAGCTCCTGGGTGAAAATTTACGGCTGGTCCTTGCTTCGCTTTGTCGACCACTGAACCAGTGAAAAGAGAAGCTGTTTTACATTAATTCCACGCTTCCACTTTGGGAGATGCCATTGCCAAATTATCTATTGGCAGGGCCATGATCAAAGCAGGGCAAAAAACAAAGGGCCAGTACTGCGCTGAACGAAAGTAACTACAAGGCAGAGCCCCTGGATAGGGGGAAAAAAACAACTGCTTTCTCAGTGAAGAAACAATGAGACATTCAGTCTGAAGTGTCACTGCCTTTATCCATCCACTCGATGAAAAGGTTCAACACTTGACTGCCACTATCCCACAACATGAGCCTTCCCTGGCATAATATCCCAGCAGGGTGAATCCCTTTTGGTCATTTTTCATCAGCTTCACAGCAACCCCGAACTTCATAGAGGGGCTAGGTTGGGGGCGGGTGGTGATGGAGGAAATACCCGATGGCAGTCCTTCTCAAGCTGTAAAGTTTATTTTGTATTAGGATGTTTTTTCTCTATCTCCCATTCCATCTCTACCTTTCCCAACTTCAAGCCCCTTATTCCTTCTTGAATCTGCATCCTTCCTTGGTCTCTTACTAATTTCATCCTAGCCACTTCTCCACTCTTCACCTTACCAGATCCACATCCCATTTCCCTCCCCACTCCCTGACAACCAAACAATATCTCGTTTTTCTCACCCACCACTGTTCCTTCCTAGGCACTGATAAGAGCAGAAACATAACTTGTTCAGTGCCTTTTGGGATAGCTCACATCACTTAATCCCATTAAGTATTTTACAAGCAGACTCAACTCTGTAGTACAATCACTTGCTTACAACGAGCTCTGTTAAATAGCAATATAGGATTAAATTGGGGATTGCTGGCGGTGAGGCACAAAAGGCCAAAAGGGTCTACTCCGTGCTGCATCTCAATAAATAAACAACAACTCTTCATCTCATGTTCTCCACATTTATTGATTTATTTATTATTGTCATTTCTTTCTTTTTGTATTTGCAGTTTGTTGTCTTTTGCACACTGGCTGAATGCCCAGTTGGTGCGGTCTATCATTGATTCTATTATGGTTATTACTCTATTATGGATTTATTGAGTATACCCACAAATAAATGAATCTCATGGTGCATATGGTGACATATATGTACTTTGATAATAAATTTACTTTGAACTTTGGTTTTAGCGATTTCAAGGAATGGATAAACATTACCCAGGGTGCCAGGAAGAACTTCTTTTTGTCCAAGAGACAGACAGAACATCAGCTTAGAATCCAAAAAGCCTGTTCTTTTATGAGCAGAGAAAAGATTTATGAGGATGTTGCGAGGAATAGAGTGCCTGAGTTATGGAGAGAGGATGGTCAGGCTTGGTCTTTATTCCTTAGGATTAAGCAGAATGAGGGGTGGCATTATGTAAGTGTTTAATTAATGAGAAGCACAGATAACAGTCTTTTCCCCCAGGTTAGGGCATAGATTTAGGGTGAGAGGGTTAAGATTTAAAATGGACCTGATGGGCAACTTTTTCACACAGGTGTTAAGTATATGGAACAAGCTACCAGAGGAAATAGTTGAGGCAAGTACAATAGCATCATTTAAGAAGCATTTGGACAAGTACATGGAGGGCCAAAGCTTTGAGGGACATGGGTCGAATGCAGGAAATCGAGGCTAGTTGGGTGGGCACTGTGGTCAGCATGGACTCGAAGGGCCAAAGGGCCTACATCCATGCTGGTTTGCTCTATGACTCTATACCTCAGTATTACTCTGCCGTGTGCAGCTGACTCTAGGTAGTATTACAGTCTGGATGCAACCACATAGGGCATAGAACACAAATTTAGAGTCATGAGGAACTACAGCACAGAAACAGGCCCTTCAGCCCATCCAGTGTGTGTCAAACTATTATTCTACCTGGTCCCATCGACCTGCACCTGGACCAAATCTATATGTGTTTTATCCATTAAGGACTATATGGTAGAACAATTTTAAAAAAAATTATAGCTGGAAATCTGAAATAAAAAAAAAACACACACACAGATCAGGCTTCATCTATAGAAAGAGAAACAGAATTAACATTTCAGATTGAAGATCCTTCATCAGAAAATTGCCCAAAGTGCTTTGAACATTTGAGTTACCTGGTAGTCTTCCCTAGTTTCTGTTCATTTTCTGGGATGACTGAGAGGGTATTTATCCAGTGTCCCACCATCTCTTGCTGCCTTAAATACAATTGCTCCATTAGTTCTACCACTTCTCAATGACATTATGGTTTGATGCATAAACACTGGACAGGAGATTGCTCTAATAAGGTTTGTCCAGCAAGCAGCATTTCACCATCTGCCCCCATCAGTGTTCCACCATCTGCTGGTTGGCCTTCCTTCGTCACACAAGTTTCACCATTGTTCTGACTAGTACTCATTCACTCATCAGTGTTCTAGCTTCCCAAAACACACATATCCAGTATGACCAACAAAAATTATAGGTGAGTTGTCTGCTCATCTCATGGCTACTTATACAAAGCTGCATTGCATTGAGTTTTTGTACTTCAAAGAAATTTATTATGAGCCTCTTAACTTCTCACAAATAAGGCCAGATCTAAGTATAATCCTCGCCATATACAATCAGTCTATGAATATAAACACAAGATATTCTGCAGATGCTGGAAATCCAGAGCAACACACATAAAATGCTGGAGGAACTCAGCAGGCCAGGCAGCATCTATGGAAATGAATAACCAGTTGAAGTTTCGAGTCAAGATCCTTCATCAGGACCCTATATTTAAATATTTATATTTACTGTGTTTTTTTAAAAATTGTGTTCTTTATGTTTGTTTGTTTGTTTTTGTTTTAAATACTGCATCCCATCCGGAGTAACAATTATTTCATCATTCTCCTTTAAACTCATGTACTGATGATTGAGAATAAGCAACCTTGATATTCTAACCTCCTTTTTAGCTGAAAAGAGAAAACTAAAATAAAAGAGGTACAGAAAGAAAATCAGAAAAAGTAAACTGACAACATTAAAGGGAATCCAGAAGTGTTTTAGAGGCAAATAAATAATATAACATGGAGGAGCAGGGGCTATAAAGGACAAAAAAATGGGATCCTGTGCTGAGGACATAGTTAATTTACTAAATGAGCTCCTTGCACCTGTCTTCATAATAACAAGTTCAGACGCTAGATATGTTAAAAATTGATAGTATGGAGGCATTGAAAATGATGCAAGTCTCCAGGATCTGATGGAATGCATCCCGGGTTCTGAGAGAAGTACAGGAGGAAATCATGGGCCATTGAGCACAATATTTTAATTTTTTTTGGGTACAGGCAATCATTACTCCCTTGTTCTAAAAAGGAAGGAAAGGCTCAGCAACTACAGGCTAGTGAGTTTAATCTCAGTGGTTAGAAAACTTTTAGAATGATTGATCTGGGACAGAATCATCTGCCACACAAACAATATGATTTGTAAAATGTGCTTTATCAATTTGAAAGAAGTTGTTAATGAAATCGCAGATAAAGTTGATGACAGCAATGCAGGCAATATGATGTACATGGAGGCTTCTGATAAAATGCTGCATTATCAATAAGCTAGTGAGATGTTCTGATAGAAATTTGGTCTTGCTGTTGTTTAGTTGCTTGTTGTGTGTTGTGTTGTTCTGCCGAGCCCTGTGGACATGCTATGTGGCAGCAATTGTGGGCTGGGCAGCCCTAGCACATCCTTAAGTGTGTTGGTTGTTAACGCAAGTGATACATTTCACTGTGTGTTTTGACGTACATGTGAAAAATGAACGCAGCTTGACTACAAATGGCTGCCTTCGTTGCCGTTACCATTCCATCATTCTATTCACGTAGTGTGGGCAGCTCACAACAGTGCAAAGATTAGGAACAGCAAGCATACTTTATTGATCCCAAAGGAAATTACAGTGTCACAGTAGCATTACAAGTGTACAGATATAAATATCAAAAGAGAAGTAGAAAGAATAAAAAAAAGTTACCACAAACAGTCTAACAGGAGGGGTCATCACTTCTCCAGCTCTAGGTTGACTCATTATAGAGCCCAATTGCTGAAGGCAAGAATGACCTCATATGGCGCTCTTTGGAGCAGTGCAGTTGTTTTAGTCTATTACTAAAAGTGCTCCTCTGTTCAGCCAAGGTGGCATACGGAGGGCTGAAGTTACAGTATTCCTTCAGTGTGGAAAGGCTACAAATGGAATCAGTTATTAATAATGGGTGGGCTGGGGGGGCAAGGATACCTAGCTCATCTAGAAGACAGAGGGAAATTGACACAAGAGTAGGGAAGTCCCAATTCAATGATGCAAGGCACTGGCAAGACCACATTTGGAGTACAGCATACAGTATTGACTCCCTTAATTAAGGCAAAGATGTCAATGCATTGGAAGCAATTTCAGAGGAGGTTTATTTGGGTGATGCCTGGAATGGTTGGGCTATCTAATGAGGAATGGCTGGACAGGCTAGGCTTAAATCTGCTGAGAGAGAAGGCTTGAATGAAACATGCTCTTGAGGGAGGTTGGCAGAATGGTTTTGAAAAGAATGTTTCTGTATGCCTGTCAGTCTCCAACTGGAGATCACAGTTAAAAATAAGCCCATTTAAGAGAGTGATGAGGTGACATCTTAGCTCTCAAACTCTAGCGAGTCTTTGGAACTATCCACTTCAAAGGATGTTAGCAGCAGTCTTTCGATATTTTTAAGTATTTGATGACCAAGGGGGTGAAAATTTTCGGCAGGTAGATAAGATTGAACTGACAGTCGGATGAGACATTGTGTTATGGCTTAGCGTGCCTTAGGTACAAAGTGGCCAAGTGGTTGCCTCGTAAACTGGAGCGATCTTCAATTAATAACCTAGCACTTTCCACCTCGCTGATGTTATGGTGCCCTTCTGCATTAAAGTAAGTTCTGGGTTGGGAGTCTATTATGCATCAAGTAAGCCTTTATCAGTTAGTATAACAACTGTACAGGAGAGGGCATTACAATTGCCTTAAGCATTTGGGGGAGGGGGGGTGGGGGAAGAGAAAACAAATTTGGGTTAAAAGCAACTCATTCACCACATAGCTCAGAATCAGGTT
Source organism: Mobula birostris (assembly GCF_030028105.1). Lineage (NCBI taxonomy): Eukaryota > Metazoa > Chordata > Chondrichthyes > Myliobatiformes > Myliobatidae > Mobula > Mobula birostris. The sequence goes on from NC_092390.1 coordinate 16,365,595, forward strand.
TATTATCACTGACATAGGTTGTGAAATTTGTTGTTTTAAAACAAAATACAGTGCAATACTTAAAAAAGTTACCATGCTACAAAAGGTATATAAAAAGTAGTGCAAAAAAAAAGAGTGAGGTAGTTCATGGTCTCTTCAGGAATCTGATGGCAGAGGGGAAGAAGCTGTTCTGAAACTTTGAATACGTCTCAGGCTCCTGTAACTCTTCCCTGATGGCAGCAATGAGAATAGGACACGTCTTGGATGGTGAGGGCCCTTAATGATAGATGCCCCTTCTTGAGGCATTGTCTATTGAAGCTGACGAAGCCATTAATAAAAGTGTTTATGTTGTAACTCAAGAAGTGAAAGATTTAAAAAAGGACCGAGGGACAACTTCTTCGTGCAGATGGTGGTGCGTATATGGAATGAACTGCCAGAGGAAGTGGTTGAGGTAGGTAAAATAATAACATTTAACTGATATTTGGGTAAGTACATGGATAGGAGAGGTTGAGAGAGATATGGGCCAAACATAGGCAGCATGGGTGAGGTGGGCAGAGGGCCTGTTTCCACGCTGTATAACTCCAGGATTCTATGACCTGAAGACAGATACTCTGTCTAAAATGAAGCAGGACAAATAGAATAGATAAGCTAATGGACAGCACAGAAAGTTTTGAGAAAATCCAGATAAAAATGAGGGACAAACTAGGGTGATCTGCTGACAAAGAGACCAGAGGTAAAGGAGATTTGTGTGGAACATGTACAACAGCATAGAAACGTTGGTGGCTTCACTTACACAAACTACTACTTGTTTTTGATGATAATTTGGTAGAGTAGGAATGTGCACAATGAAAAAAAAATTGCAGATATACTGACTGTCGAAGTGAATAGACAAGGCCTACAGTGTGGGAAAATACAAGGCTGTTTGCTTTGGTAGGAAGTCTAGAATTTTTTTAAAAAATGGTCAGTGCATATGAAATACTGGCACCCAAAAAACACAACACAGAACGTTAACATACAAGAATATCAAACTATTAACTTCATTACCAGTAAGACAAGAGAGTATAGAAAAAAAACCATTTTGTTTCAGTTGCATAAACAGGGGATTCTGCAGATGCTGGAAATCTTCAGTAATGCACACAAAATGCTGGAGGAACTCAGCAAGTCAGGCAGTTTCTACGGAGGAGACTAAACAGTTTGATTTTTCGGGCTGAGACCCTTCATCAGGTCTTGGAGTCCAGTGGCATAGACTTTTAAGAACCACTTGAAGTACTGCTTAATTTTGGCCTTCTTACCCACAGAAGGAACAGGCAAATTTTCATCAAATTGATACCCAAAATGAGAGAATGACCCATGACTAAAAATGAGTGGAATAGGTTAACTGACAAGTCTTTAAAAGACCAAAAAGCGACCTTATGGAATTAGGGGGTATCATCTTAGGGTAAGGGGCCAAAATTTTGTTCATTCTTACTTTCAGATCCGCTATCACTGGTAAAACCATAATTTTATGTACATTCTAAATTGCCCCTGAATTGAGTGCTTGCTAGGCCACTTTAAAAAGCATTTAAAAGTACACCATATGGGGTAGATCCAAGTCCCACACAGACTTACGAGATAGAGGTTTAAACACAAGAGATTCTGCAGATGCTAGAAATCCAGAGTAACACATAGAAATACTGGAGGAACTCAGCAGGTCAGGCAGCAATGAAAATAGTCGACATTTCAGGCCACAAACCCTTAACCAGGACTGACTTCATCAGATAAAGGTGCAAGTTTCTTTCCTTAGGGACAATAGTGAACCCGGTGGGGTTTTATGACAATCCAGTAGTTTTCCCACATTATTTGTTGTTTTTCCTGCTCTTATTTACATTTTGTATTTCATAAAATTGTACTACATAGAAACAGGCCATTTGGCCCATTTCACCCATGCTGCCAGGGATGCCCATCTACACTAATCCCATTTTCCTAAACTTGACCCATACCGCTCTGTTCCTTTCCTATCTACATACCCGTCAAAATACTTTTGACACGCTCAGATTGTAACTTCCTCTACTACCTCCTTTCATAGCTAGTTCCATACATCCACCATCCTCTAGGTGAAAAATTTGCCCCTCAGATCTCCTTTATATTCCCCTCTTACCTTAATTCTGTGTAGTTTTAGACATCACTGCCCTGGGGAAAAAAAGACTGTTCCCCTCAATGTTAACATTCTATAAAGTCAACACACACAAAGTGCCGGAGGAATTCAACATTTCGGGTCAATACTCTTCATCAGGACTGGTGACAGGACTCTGCCCAAAAATATCAACTGTTTATTCCTCTCCACAGATGCTGCCTGACCAGGATTTTGGCATGTTGCTGTGGATTCCCATGTTCTATAAGCTAGCCCTTCAGCCCTCTGTGCTCCAATGAGAACAATCCAAGCCTATCCAATCTCTTCTTATAACTAAAGTCCTCCATTCTGTGAATTTCTTCTGCTCTCTTTTCAATGCTACCACATCCTTTCCATACTGTGGTGATCAAAACCTTATAAAATATCCCATGTGTCGTTTCAGATCTAGTAAAATTTCAACTCATACTCAAAACCTTCATCTATGAAAGAAAATAGCGAAATGTTTTCACCACCCTCGGCACCTGTGTTACCATTTTCAGAGAGCTATGAACTTGTACCCTCTGTACACCAATGATTGTAAGATCCCTACTGTTCAGGGTACATGTCCTGGCAGCATTAGGCTATTCAAAATGCATTACCTCACAGATGCCTGAATTAAATTCCATCTTCCACCACTCCATCCAACTTTCTGGCTGATATACTGTACGTCACTCTACACCCTTGGGCAACCATGCTCACTATCTACAGCAATATTGCTGTATTCCTGCTCCTCTACTTCATCAGGAGGAGAATGAAATCATTACTCTCTGATCATCTTTCTGTACACCTACCACAAACTTAATACCTCTGTTCTTGCCTTCACAAACCTTTATTGCAGGCTTTCCTTTTCAAAGGTGTACAACTCCACCAACTATTCTCCTCAGCTCATTTAGTATTGATTACCTTTCTCCACCCCCCACCCCCCGCCCCATTCAGCATATGTGCAATTACAGCTCGGGGGCATTGGAGTTCTGAGATCAGCTCAGGCACTGTCTGTAAGGAGTTTGTACGTTCTCCCTGTGACTGTGTGGCTTTCTTCTGGATGTTGATTTCCTCACACAGTCCAAAGACGTACTAGTTGGTAGGTTAATTGGTCCTAACTTATATGCAAAGGATCTATAAAAATACCTGGATCAAATAGCTGTAATTATGAAGAAAGATAGAAGGCTCTTTTACAATTCTGAAAGACTTTGGCAGAACAAATGTACAAAATGCCACACAAGAAAGGCAACTTAATAAAAACATTCAAACAAGGGAGGCAATATCGTGTAAGGTTACATATTTATTTATTTAGAAATACAGCATGAAAAAGGCTCTTCCAGCCCAATGAGCCGTGCCACCGAGCAACCCAGCTATTTAATCCTAGACTAATCACAGGACAATTTACAATAACCAATTAACCTCTGAACTGGTAACGTCTTTGGACTGTGGGAGGAAATTGGAGCACTCGGAGGAAACCCATGCAGTCACTGGGGAGAACGTACAAACTCCTTAAAGACAGTGCCCGAGCTGACTTCAGAACTCCAATGCCCCCGAGCTGTAATGGCATACCTGCTGTACAGGGGAAAGAAAGGTAATCAATACTAAACAAGCTGAGGAAAATAGTTAGCAGAGTTGTACACTTTTGAAGAGGAAAGCCTGCAATAAAGGTTTTTGAAGGCAAGAACAGAGGTAGTAAGTTTGTGGTAGGTGTACAGGATGATGATCACAGAATAATGATTTAATTCTCACCCTGATGAAGTAGAGGAGCAGGAACATAGTAGATCAGGCTAAGAGAAATGGGAACTAACTGGAATGTGTCCCGAGCAGGCATCAGTCACTTCAGCAGGAGAGGACAGAGGAAAACAAAATCACTCTCTAGCAGCTCGGTGCCTGAAGCTGGCTATACAGCCTTGCTGCTCACAGACTCACGCTCAATAGGCAGACACCTTACATAACAAGACTGCATAGAATTTCAAAAGACATGCACTAAACAGAAAAGTAAACTAGTAAAAGATCAATCAGTAAAAGTGGTAACAAAAGCATCCGACCTGTACGATTTGTTTGGAGAGCATGTTCCTCAGAATTAGGGCTGGAACAAAGGGCCATTTTTTAACCTTTCACCCCCTCCCTGGCAAAACCTTCAAAACCCTCTAATTTCCCTCTTAACCCGTCACTGCTCCATTGTCTCCATTGAAAAGCTTCCTCGGCGGCACGCAGCTTCCACCACTGTGAAGTTATCTTTGAACTCTTGCTTTTGTGTATTACTCGGTCGATTCTTAAAGGAGCAGCCACACACGTCAATGTCTGTATGCTAGAAGAGCACACATCAAGAGGCTTGGATGTAACCACAGAGTAATTTCTTCACTACTTACTCACTGGTCTATCCCACCACCACTCCATCTCTAATGCCACATGCAACAAGTCCATCTCCAAACTCCTCCACAGAAAGCTGGAGCAAGAAGATAGCACGGCCTGATATGGAAACGTTAGTGCCCAAGAACAGAAAAGTCTACAAAAAGTGGTGGAGACAGCGCAGTTTATCACAGGAAAAGCTCCCCCCACCACCGAGTAAATCTACAAAGAGAGCTGCCGTGAGAAAGTAGCAACCTCCACCATCCAGATAATGCTCTCTTCTTGCTGTTACCATTGGAAAGGAAGTACAGCAGCCATAGGTCCTACTCCACCTGGTTCAGAAACAGTATTACCCCTCAACCAGCGTAGATAATTTCACTCATCACGACACTGAACTGATCACTGAACACAATCTATGGACTCACTTTCAAAGATTCTACTACTTATGTTCTCAATTCTATTTATTTACTCATTTAGTTATCATTATTATTATTTGTATTTGCATAGTCTGTCTTCTTTTGCACATTGATTGCATGTCAGCCCTTTCTGTGCAGTTTTTCACCAATTCTACAGTATTTATTTGTTCTACTGTGAATGCCTGCAAGAAAATGAATCTCGGGGTAGTACTTGGAGACAGATATATACTTTGATCATGGATTTACTTTGAACTTTGACCGGCAGCTATCCCAGATCTGATCACTGTCTCCTTTCTAATAGGCATCTACAATTTCCGCCAATAGCCAGCTGATTTCCCATTTCAAAGTTCAAAATAAATTTATTTTCAAAGTATATATATATATATATATGCTACTACACACCACCCCAAGATCCATTTTCTTGCGGCCATGCATAGTAAATCCAAGAAACACTATAGAATCAATGGAAGAACCCGCCAAACAGGACAGAGAAACAATCGATGTGCAAAAGACAACAAACCACAAATACAAAAAAGAAGAAGAAAAAAAATAATAAATATAAAGAACATGAGATGAAGAGTCCTTGAAAGTGAGTCCGCAGGTTGTGGGAACAGCTCAATGATAGGCTGGTGAAGTTCAGTGAAGTTATCCTCAATTGTTTGAGAGCCTGATGGTTGAGGGGTAATAATTGTTCCTGAACCTGGTGGTGAGGGTCCTGAGGCTCCTGTATCTTCTTCCTGATGGAAGCAATGAGAAGAAAGCATGGCCTAGTGGTGGGGGTTGCTGATGATGGATACTGCTTCCTTGCGATACTGCTCTGTGTAAATGTGCTCAATGGTGGGGAGGTCTGTACCCACGATAGACTGAGCCACGTCCACTACTTTCTATAGGATTTTCTGTTCAAGGACATTGGTGTTTCTATGCCAGGCCTGATACAACCAGTCAAAATACTCTTCACTACACATCTATAGAAGTCTGTCAAAGTTTTAGATGTCATGCCAAATCTTTGCAAACAACTAAGGAAGTAGAGGTGCTGCTGTTTTTTCTTTGTAATAGCATTTATGTGCTGAACCCAGGAAAGATCCTCTGAAACGATAACATTTGTCTATCTTCTGTTGCTGCAGGCAGCACATTTTCACTAGTGTGAGCTAAAGGATGGCGAAGTCTTCAGCCATTAGGCACCTTGCCAAAGTGCCATGCTTCATGCTGGTGAGAGCAATTGTTAACAGACTACTGAACTGCGGAGGTGCACTTGATTCTGTGCCCATGTACACACATACATTGCACCAGTTTGCAAAAGAGCAAAGGATCTGCAGGAAGAACTCAAGCAAGTATTTCAGCTACCGCTAGTGATTCTCACTGTTTCAACCATGTCAGAAATCCATCCAAAGGTCACTGGTGCCCAACGACACCTGTAAAGACACTTTGTCATCACCTCAATAATGGCTAATATTCTTATTCCCGCCTTTCTAAAAGATTGAACTGATGGATATATTCACACAAGAATGGGCATTTTCATTTTAAAAATACTTTTAACCTACATCTTGACACCATTATCCAGGGAAAACTTCAATTAACCCACGGCACCACTGTAATGTGGAAAGGTGTCTGTTATCTGACAGATCTGGCTTTGTTCTGCTCTAATATATCAACCATCATATTGAAGAATTAATGAGCTGTTTAATCGCTTCTGATACTGGCTCTGCAGCGGAGAGAAGTTGAGCTAGAGAGAGAAAGATCAGAAAGACATAAAGTGGCGCCGTACCTAATAAAACGGGTGAGTGACTCAAAGCAGCCAGCTGGGTGGCAGTGCACATCAGAAATATCCCATCCACTCGTGTAAATGGCAGAAAAAGGGCAGGAGGGAAAAATAACGGTAACATACTTCGACAAAATAAGTGCAGAAGGAATAATATGTCCAGCACCAGAATGCAGAAGGTAGAGAGAAAGGAAGCTGAAAGACAGAGACTGAAAAGCACAAAATGATGACCAGAGTGAAGAAAAGAACAAAAAGAGGAAAGGAAGTAGTATGACCAGGGTAAAAAAAATGTGCTTGCAATGACTAACTAAGGGAGAAAAATAAAAAAAAGAACATGAAGGGGAAGGGCAAAGGCAATGGGAGAGATAAAACTAATGGAGGGAGGTAAAAAGTGAGATATAAAGACAGAGAGAGCACACAAAACAGGGAGGGATACATAGAGAGGGAAGAGGGATACAATAAAAGGGCAGAGTATATACATACTGATATATATGGAAAAAAAATATATATAGAAGAACCATTGAGGAAAAGCATTATCAACCACGTTCCTATATGGTATACAAAGTTTGGGAACCTGTGTTCTGGATGGTAACTAACATTTATTTAGAAGATGTTACTGAAGAAACCACATCACTGGGCCTGTGCCTACTGACATTTTATGTGGTATTCATTAGAAAACAATTCTTTGCAAGTGCTAGGAAAAATGTGAAATAGAAATAAAGAGGCAGATCAAACCATAAACAAAATTAGATGGTTGGATCAAGAATTCACTGGCTGCTAAGAAAACAGAAATGGAGGAAGAACTCAGCCAGTCAAACAGCATCTGTGGAAAGGGAAAGACAGTTGATATTTTAGGTCAAAGACTCATCGGAAGTGGGAAAGAGGATAGCTTGGATTAGCATATTGGTTAGGATGGACCATTTGGGCTGAAGGGCCTGTTTCTATGCTATATAACATTATGACCCTATGTCTTGACAAATTGCTCAAGAGCATAGCAACATACACAAAATACTGGAGGAACTCAGCAAGTCAGGTGCATCTAGGAAAAGAGTCAACAGTTGACGTTACAGCCGAGAAACTCTATCAGGACTGGAGAGGTGGGGTTGGATTGTGGGGGGGGGGGGGAGAAGAGAGAGATGCCCGAACTAAAAAGATGAGGGGAGGAGAAAGAGGCTAGTTAGAAGGTGATAGCTGAAGCCAGGTGAGTGGGATAGGTCAAGGGCTGGAGAAGAAAGAATCTGATAGGAGAGGAGAGGGGACAATAGGAGAAAGGGAAGGAGGAGGGGACCTGGGGGAAGTAATAGGCAGGTGAAAATAAGTAAAAGGTCAGGTAGGGAATAGAGGGGGAGGGGGTTGAGAAATCGATATTCATACCATCTGGTTGGAGGGTATCCAGATGGAATATAAGGTGTTGCTCCTCCACAGAGGGTGGCCTCATCTTGGCATAAAAAGAGGCCATCGATCAACATGTCAGGATGGTGATGGGAATCGGAAGTAAAATGGTTGGCCACTAGGAAGTCTCACTTGTGACAGATGGTGTGGAAGTGATTGACGAAGTGGTCCCCCAGTGTACATTGGGTCTCACCAATGTAGAAGATGCTGCACTGGGAGCACCAGACACAATAGATGACCCCAGCAGATTTGCACGTGGAGTGTTTCCTCGAGTGTTTCCTCACCTGGAAGGACTGGGCCCCTGAATGGAGGTGAGGGAGTTGGGCTATGGGCAGGTGTAGCATTTAGAATGCTTGCCTGCAGAGAATCTAGTGGGGAGGGATGAATGGACAAGGGAATCACGAAGGGAGCGATCGCTGCAGAAAGCGGAGGGGGTAGAGGAGGTAAAGATATGTTTAGTGATAGGGTCCCTTTGGAGATGGCAGAAGTCATGGAGGATAATCTGTTGGATGCGGAGGCTGATGGGGTGGTAGGCAAGGACAAGAGGAATTCTATCACTATTGTGATTGTGGGAAGATGGGGTGAGCGCAGATGCACGGAGAATTTAAGGAGACGCAGGTGAGGGCAGCATCAATAGTAGATGAAGGGAAACCTCATTCTTTAAACAAGGAGATCTCTGGTGGCCTGGAATGGAAAGCTGCATCCTGAGAACACATGAGGCAGAGGCGAAGAAACTGAGAAAAGGGAATAGCAATTTTCTTTTAAAACAGGAGATAGGGTGGGAAGAGGTATAGTCAAAATAACTATGGTAATCAGTAGATGCTCAAGAGCATCTTACTTCATACAAAGTGAAACCAGCATCATGAATGGCAGTGATGCTTCACTACCACATGAGCTCGACATCTTTTATGCCCGCTTTGAAAGGAAGAATATAATTACAGCTGTGAGGATCCCTGCTGCACCCGGTGACCCTGTGATCTCTGTCTTGGAGGCTGACATCAGTCGTTCAGGAGATGAACCCTCACAATGGAGTACCCGGTAAGACTCTGAAAACTTGTGCCAACCAACTGGTGGGTGTATTCAAAGACACCCAGGAGATGCCCTCTTCACATTGTTACCGTCAGGGAGGAGGTACAGAAGCCTGAAGGCACACACTGTGATTCAGGAACAGCTTCTTCCCCTCTGCAATTTAATTTCTAAATGGACATTGAACCCATGAACACTACCTCATTACTTTTTTACTTCTGTTATTTTACACTACTTATTTTAACTTATCTATTTAACAGACATTTACATAATTAATGTAACTCAGTTTTTTCTCTATAGTTATTTATCATATTTCATCGTACTGCTGCCATAAATTTCATGGCATATGCTGGTAATATTAAATCTGATTCAAACATTTTCAATCTCTCACTGCTATGGTTGGAAGTTCCCAGCTACTTCAAGAGCGCAACAGTTATATCAGTGCCCAAGAAGAGTAGTGTGAGCTACCTTAACAACTATCATCCAGTAGCACTCACATCTACAGTGATGAAATGCTTTTGACAGGTTGGTCATGGCTAGAATCAACTCCAGCCTTAGCAAGGACCTGGACCCACTGCAATTTGCTTATCGCCACAATAGGTCTCTGGCAGATGCAATCTCAATGGCTGTTCACTCGGCCTTAGACCTCCTGGACAATACAAATACTCACGTCAGGATACTGTTCACTGACTATAGCTCAATGTTTAACAACATCTTTTCTTACAGTCCTGATCAAAAAGTTTCAGAACCTGGGCCTCTGTACCTCCTTCTGCAATTGGATCCTCGACTTCCTAACTGGAAGACCACAAGAGTGGTGCAGATTGGTGATAACATCTCCTCCTCCCTGAGGATCAACACTGGCGCACCTCAGGGATGTGTGCTTAGCCTACTGCTCTACTCTCTCTATACCCATGACTGTGTGGCTAGACACAGCTCAAATGCCACCTATAAATTTGCTGATGATACAACCATTGTTGGCAGAATCTCAGGTGGAGATGACAGGATGTACAGGAGTGAGATATACCAGCTAGTTGAGTGGTGTCACAGCAACAACCTTACACTCAACGTCAGTAAGACCAAGGAGCTGATTGTGGACTTCAGGAAGGGTAAGACGAGGGAACATGAACCAATCCTCACAGAGGGTTCAGAGGGTTCAGAAGTGGAGAGTAGCAATTTCAAGTTCCTGGGTGTCAATATCTCTGAGGACCTCACCTCATCCCAACATATTGATGCAGCTATAAAGGCGGCAAGATGGTGGCTATACTTCATTAGGAGTTTGAGGAGATTTGGTACTTCGCCCAAAACACTTGAAAACTTCTACAGATGCACAGTGGAGAGCATAGGCTGTATCACTGTCTGTTATGCGGTGGGGGAGGGGTGCTATTGAAAGCTACCGAAAATTGTAAAATTAGTCAGCTCCATCATGGGTACTAGCCTCCGTAGTATCCAAGACGTCTTCAAAGAGCAGTGCCTCAGAAAGACAGCATCTATTATTAAGGACCCCAATCACCCAGGATATGCCTTCTTCTCATTGTTACCGCCAGAAAGGAGGTACAGAAACCTGAAGGCACACAATCAGCAATTCAGGAACAGCTTCTTTTCTCTCTGCTATCAAATTTTTCAATGGACATTAAATCTGTGAACACTACCTCAACTTTTAAAAAATATTTGTTTATGCACTAACATTTCTAAATTTAACTAGTTAATATACATTTATTCATATATTTATTCTATATTTATCATATATCACATTGTACTGCTGCTGCTACGTTAACAAATTTCACGACACGTGCTGGTGAAATTCTGACTCAGATGGTATACCTTTTAGACACTGTATGGTGGTGGTGGGCAAAATGAATAAGAAAAATACAGAGCTGAGCTAGAGATCAGCCAGCTTCACAGGTATTGAAGATCACCCTGGCCACTCCAACTTAAAAAAAACAATAAAATGAGGCCTCCTTCAAAAGGCAGGGAAAGACACACACACATCTCCACAAAGGCTGGGGTTGAACTTCTCAGGAGGAGACTACAAAAACAGTGGATTACGGCTGCACAAGGCAGCATTGCAGGTGGTCAGAGCAGTGTGCTGGGGAAGCCCACGTTTACTGCTATCAAGCATGCAATGTTATCTTAGCACACAGATCCCAGTTGGGAGACTCCTTACACACGGCTGATCGAGTACGTGTGTCATCCTGCTTTTGCCCACTGTTCATTAGAAAGCTGCAGAACAAAGGATCACATCAGTAGCGGTCAACGAGGGCATGTCTCCACCAAGTAAAATTATTTAACAATCTCTATTATACCGTACAGACTGATAAAAATAAATTCAGTAGGTGGTTTGAAGAAATTAGTTATTATAAAGATGGTGTATCCAAAGCATCTCTCAAAGTGTTTTGTAATCTTCACCTCAGGCAGAATTTCAATGAACATAAGGTAGTATAAAATTTTTATTCTGTACTAACTTGCTTTGTAGCCTTAGACATAGCACAACAGCATGCATAGTTCAGACAAGGGTCAGGATAAACTCTTTTTATGATGCTTAAAGTCCAAAATAATGCCAGGAAGTGATAGTAGCACATAAGCAAATCAAACTGAGCCGACGGTGAGAAGAGATGAATTACTTTGATGCATTATCCACACCAGCCCATTTTTCCAGCTGGTCCAGATCCCATTGCAAGCTTTAATAGCCCTTCTTGCAGTCCACTACACCCCAATCTTCAAAGTTCAAAGTGACTATGATCAAAATACATATTTATCAACATATTTATTTTATTAGTAATACAGCGCAGAACAGGCCATTCCTGTTCTTTGAGCCACATTGCTCTGGAACTTCCAATTTAACCCTAGCCTGATCATGGGCCAATTTACAATGACCAATTAACCTACTAACCAGTACATCTTTGGACTGTGGGAGGAAACAGGAGGACTTGGAGAAAACCCATGCATCCCAGAGGAAGGAAGTACAGACTCATTACAGATGCAGTCCGAATTGAACACTGAACTCCGATGCCCAGAGCTGTAATAGTGTCACGCTAACCACTATGCTACCGTGGCGTATATTACCCTGAGATTCATTTTCTTGCGGCCATTCATAGTAAACGAAAACAAACACAATAGAGTCAATGAACAAACTGCACACAACAAGGACGGACAAACAACCAATGTGCAAAAGACAACAGACTGTGCAAATACAAAAACATAAGAATAACAAATAAATAAACAATAAACATCAAGAATGTGGAGATGAAGAGTCCTTCAAAGCGAGTCCATAGGTTGTGGGCTCAGTTCAGTGATGAGCAAGTGATGTTGAGTGAAGTTATTTCCACTGGTTCAAGAGTCTTGAACCAGAAGTATCTTAGTGTCATCCACAAATATGCTGATCCAGTTTACCACATTATCATCCAGATCATTGATACAGATGACAAACAACAACGGAACCAGCCCCAGTCCCTGCGGCATTCCACTAGCTAGAGAGGCAGCCATCTACTACCACTTCCTGGCTTCACTTCTACGCACTGATGGCTTGTGGCCGTCTGTTAGTACTCACAACATTCCTCAGCTGGCCTGTGATTCAGATGCCACCTTGAACCCATAAAGTATCCACTATAGCTCAGAAACCTCTTTAAAGTCTTTCATTAATTCTTGCCTCTTGCAAACATCTCATAGCACTTTTTAAGAGGATGAAATGCTTTGACATACACTGATGAGTGCTACACAACCAAATGCAAAACCAACCCTACAAACAGCATTAATACAAGAGTCAGATGTTTAAGAGTGGAAGATTGCCATAGGTCTTAAAAATCCAATGAAGTGATAAAATCTTGTTTTAAATGTACTGCGCTAATCTAACAACACAGCATTGTGCAATGCCACACTGAAATATCATTTTAGATGAGAAATTTAATCTCGTGAAAATGGAGTGCAGTTAGTGGTAAGTGAATTTAAGTGGTAAAATCCTCATACAAACTCCTAACTACCATCAGAACAGATTAGCCAATTGTAATAAAAAAATTTAAAAAAAAACAAACAAAAAAACACAGCACATCCACAAAAACCACAACCATAACGAAATCAAATTAAATATTGAACAGCAAAAGGGAGAAAAATATAAAGGCAAAAGTAAATATAAACAGCAGAGGTGCACCACACCAAAAAACCATAGTCCTCACCATCCACTGGGGTCAAGAGGCTGGACAAGCAGGAAGAGGTTTTAAAACATACAACAGTGCAGCTCAGGCCCTTCAACCCATGATGTTGTGCTGATCCTTTAACCTATTCTAAGATTAATCTAACGCTTCTCTCCTAGATAGTCTTCCAGTTTTCCATCATCCGTATGTCTATCTGAGAGTCTTAAGTGTACCTGCCTCCTCCACCACCCCTGGCAGCATTTACCATACACCCACCACTCTGAGTAAAACAAAACTTACCCCTGATATCCCACACTAAACTTACTTCCAATGACCTTAAAATTATGCCCATTCGCATCAGCCATTTCCACCCTAGGAAAAAGTCTATCAATGCCTCTCATCATCTTTTATACCTCTATCAAGCTGTCTCTTACCCTTAGCACCCAAAAGAAAAGTCCTAGCTCACTCAAACCTCATAAAACATGCTCTCTAATCCAGGCAGCATCCTGTTAAATCTTTTTTGTACCCTCTGAACCAAGCTTCCACATCCTTCCTATAAATGAGGTGACCAGAACTGAGCACTAACCAGAACTAACCAGAGTTTTACAGAACTGCAATAAGAGTTTAAAACCCTGTGTTTTTCACTGACTGCATAATGCTTCCCAAGAATGCTAGACCTTTTTTTTGCCGAGGAATAGATTATAGTTCTAATGGCTAAGAGATGGAAGGATACAGAGAGAAAGCAGGAACGGTGTAACACACACACACACACACACACACACACTCCCTCTCTCTCTCTCTCTCACACACACACACACACACACACACACACACACACACACACACACAGAATGTTTTGAAGTCTATTTCTATTTCCACAGATATTACCTAACTTCCCTGCGTGTCTTGTTTCACATCAGAAGCAGGCAACCTTCCAGCTCCCAAGCAACAAGGATCCACCACAGCATTCCACCTAACTAGGGTAGTATAGCAGTTAACATAACGCTATTACAGAGCCTGCTGTAAGATCAGCTTTGGTTCTTATTACTGTATGCAAGGAATTTATACGTTCTCCCTGCGACAACGTAGGTTTCGTCTGGATGCTCCGGTTTCCTCCCACATTCTAAAGATGTACAGTTAAGGTTTGCAAGTTGTGGGCATGCCACATTGGTATCGAAGGCGTAGTGACATGTACAGGCTGCCCCCAGCACATCCTCGCCAATTTGATCTGACACAAATGATGTAGTTTGCTGTATGTTTCAATGCACGTGTGACAAATAAAGCTAATCTTTAATACAAGGGAAAGATGACCAGATTTGTAACTTAACTCAGTGGCTCATCCCATTTAGCCATTACTGCCTTAATCTTAATCCAGCTCTCACATTTAGGCTCAGTAACTCCACACGCACTGTTACTGACTGTGTTCCCACTGCCCTTCGAGAGACAGCGCAGAAGAGATTTACCAAAACAGCTCTCGAGTCATGGGTTGGTAAGTGAAGCTGAGGTTCCCAGAGCAAAGATTAAAGGGAATTTTAATGCAGGTGTTCAAATTACAGTGGGTTGCACGAGAATACAGAAGGAGAAACATTCTTTTTGTAGGAAGAGTGATAACCGGATAAGGTGAGTTTACAGATTTTGCTGAAAATAGATTTTTCTATGTTATGAATTGCTATATCGCTATAATCGTGTGCGCGCGTCTGTCCTTTCATGTGTGCGCGCATGTGCGTGCGTTTTCCTGTTTAATGACAGCTTCTAAATAGAATATACAAATAGGGTGGCATCAGAAGGAGGCCTGAGTAACCATTTGCGGTGTTACGATACTCATTCCGCTTCTTCATATTATCAGATTCTATGATTTCCCTGCTTTCAAAATGCCTTCAGGACAATGTTCATTGTTTCAATAAAAGGAAGGAGAAGCTAGGTGGCTAAATAGCAAGGTTAACAGCTAGTTAATCTCTCGCACTGTTTCAAGCAGAGAATGATGGCAAAGTATTATGTTAAGGTTTAATAGGGTGGCAGAATGGAGTACAGTGTGTACAGATAATGCCGTTCTATTTTGAAATCAAACTCCAAATCTTATTTTTGCTATTTACTGTAAATCCCAGGGTTTGGCTTAATAATACAATTTAGCTCTGTGATCATCATGATGTATTTACTCCCTTCCACCAATAGTGACTCTTTCTCCTTCCTACATTAATCTTTAAGTGTGATTGCACTGAAATGTTCAAAATTCCATATATATTGCTTTGAATAAAATTCAACATTTTGATTAAGGGAAAAATTTGCACTCAAAAAAATTTTTCTGAAGGCAACTCGAGTGATTTGTGAGAACCTTTGCAGATGGTGTAAGAAATCTGTGTAATTAGTTCACATGGGGGAAAGCTTAAAATGAGCTAAAATAGATCCAGTAAAGTGTTGTCAGAAACCTAACAATAACGAAGTCAAAATGGGCAGCCAGGAAGAGGGAACATACAGACGAGGAGCAGAAGTAGACCACTTGGCCCCTCAAGTCTGCTCCACCATTTAAGTTTATAGCCAATATAATTGTAACCTCAACTCCACATTCCCTTTAATCCGGTTCCATTCCACTCCATTGCTTATCTATATCCATCTAATTCTGCTTAAGTATTCAAAGACACTGGACGAATTTTACCTACTTTTAAACAGTGAACCCAAATTCACTGTTCTTGAAAACCACCTTATATCCACCTTGCCAGCCCTCTGGATCTTACATATTTCAATTTAGTTACTTCTGATTTGTCTAAACTCCAGAAGATACCTTTCTTCAAATGACAACAGAACACATGAATTTTCATAAGCTATGATATGTAAGATATCATTACAAAAACTATTATTTATTCTAGAATCAATATGCCTGCCACAACTGGACTGAACGTAAAGTAAAGGAGAACCTCAAGAGTACCTCAGCGTAGGGTTAATGGCGATTGACCAAACTCGATCTTCAGTCCTTATCGTGTGCAAGCATTCTCCCAGGCGGTTCGAACACAGTGACCAAATCTGTATGAGTTGAAGAGATGTGTTAACTCTCAAGAATTTAAAAAATGTATGTCTTTTTAAAAGGATTCCTCTTTTCTGCTTTACATTTCAGATCATTCACCTAATGTTCAAGGCATTCCTCAGTCAAATCCACTCACCCAATTTTAAAAGCTGTAGTTCAGACATGGAACACCCGCATTCAGGAGGCTGTTTCCCAGAAACATTCCCTCCTTTTGAGAATGAAAGGGAGCAATAGACTGCATAATACATATATATATATACACACACACACACACACACACACACACACATGCAGAAGCAGGTAGGAGGCAGAGGGAGACACCCAAATGCAAAACTCAAGGAGGAACACAAAGACCCACTGAGAAAAATACACAATTAAAAAGGAAGAGATAATGAAATGGAGATGCAGAGCAGTTAACAAACAGCAAGATATACAAAACAACACACAACATGGAAATAATGAGAGCTTTGAGAGATCCATTGATTCTACTGTGTTTCTCCATGAGAAAATGAATCTCAGGGTAGTATATTGTGGCATTTACAGTATATCTGCTTCTTAAGCACATCACCCCTAATGGGGCACAGGTCACCTAAAGCAACTTGCCAGAATCCTGCCCTGGACCAGTCTTTCACGTTGTCCCCATATGTAGCTCATCCTCTGCCAGGGACGAGGTGGTTGGAGCTTCTGTTGGTGTTTCTGTAGCACTGGGTTTTAGGAGATTGGGCTGCTTCCATGTCCAACCCTCCTCCTTTTGTAGTTGGGCTCTGGATCGTCCGTGATGGCATACAGTATATGTACTTCAACTATAAATTTACATTGAGCTTTTGAAGTTTGCCCACAAAATGTAGGCGAGGATAGGGAAAAAGGTGCTTTGGACGATATAGAGTTTTGAGAGTTACCAGTATAGGGACCCTGGATCTCAGGGTATAAAAACCTAAAGTCGGAGCCCGTCAAGAGCATAAAAAGTGCATGCTTAAAAGTAAATTACTAAGGCAAAAAAAAAATCACAAAATAACCACAAAATATCAGACAGGATTAAGGTAAATTAAAAGATGATTTCTATGTATATTAAGGACATAAGAAAAAACAGGGAAGGAGCTGGGGCTGTTAGGGACAAAGAGGCGACATGTGCAAGAAGGTATAGGAGAGGTACTGAATGAATACCTTCATAAAGAAACAGACTTTGTACGTGGAGAAGTCCACAAAAGGGAACATGAAAGTTGATGCAAGTTTCCATAAAGAGGAGGTACTTGATATCTTAATGGGCTTAAAGGTGGATAAATTCCCAGGGCCAGATGGGATTTAACTCAGTCTGCTATGGAACATAACCAAAAAGACTGCTGCGGCCCTGGCTCAGATGTAACATCTTTGCTGGCCGCGAGTAAGTTACCAGAGGACTGGAGGACTGCATGTAGTCGTAGTTATGCAGTGCTGAAACAGGCCCCTCGACCCACCTTGTCCACACCACCATGATGCCTATCTAAACTATATCCATTTTCCTGTTTTTGGCCCATATCCCTCTCAATCTTTCCATTCCAATTACCCATCCAAATACCTTCTAAATATTGTAATTATACTTTCCTCTACTACTACCTCTGGTATCCCATTCCATATATGCAACCTCTTATGTGGAAAACTTGCTTCTCAAATCTACTTTAAAAATTTCCCCTCTCTTAAAACCTGAAAACTTCAAATTAAAACGGCAAAGGGAAGTACTAAAAATCTTAACCTTAAAACTAATGTGTGGCGACACTGGCAGGTTGCTCCCAGCACATCCTCGGGTGTGTAAGTTGTTAATGCAAAAGATGCATTTCACTGTGTGTTTTGACGTGCACTGATACAAGAAGGAATCTGAATGTGATGCACTTTGGGAATACTAATGAAACTAGGACATACATGGCAAGGTCCGAGGAAATATTGAGGAATAGAGGGACGCAAATCCAAAGTTTCTTGATGCCATAACGCAGGAGATAACGAAATTTAAGAGGCATATAAGACATGCCGCCTTAAGCACATTAGACAGAACACTGAATACAAAAGCAGAGTAGTTATGCTCGAACTTTATAACACCATGGTAAGACTGGTCCTGTATACAGTTCTGATCACTACATATAGACAAAAAAAAAATGATTGCATTGAAAAGGATGCAGAGGAGATTTACTAGTCTCTTATAACTTCAATGCTGAAGATAATTGAAGTAATGAGAACTGGAAAGGCTAGGTCTGTTTTACCCAAAGTGGAGGAAATCAGGAGGGGACATGATTGAGGTATACAAAATTATGAGGGTTAGACTGCAAGAATCTTTCTCCTTTCAAAGATAAATGGAAGACTGTGGGAAGGAAGGGTTAGTTTGTTCTCAAGAGTAGGTTAATAGGTAATCACAACATCATG
The DNA here is from genome assembly GCF_030028105.1 of Mobula birostris. Taxonomy (NCBI): domain Eukaryota; kingdom Metazoa; phylum Chordata; class Chondrichthyes; order Myliobatiformes; family Myliobatidae; genus Mobula; species Mobula birostris. The sequence goes on from NC_092390.1 coordinate 16,384,187, forward strand.
GGCCAAAGGGCCTATACTGTGCTGTAATGTGATACGTTCTATGTTTTCATTATTGAATAATACCAAAGGGCATAAATTCAAAGTAAGGTGCAAGAGAAGCTGAGAGAGGACATTTTTCCACCCAGAGAGTTATGACAACCTGTAATTCTGTACTGAAAACAGATTCATGTGCAGCTTTTAAAATATATCTAGACAAGCACTTGAATTACCCAATTACAGAATGGGCCAAGTACTGCTGGATTGGTGCCCACTTATCAACATGGATGTGCTGGGCCTAAAAACCCTTTTTCATGTTGTACGACTCTACAGCTCTAACTTGAGAAAAAAAAAGCCATGATGACCTTTTAAGAAACACTAGTTTGGCCTGAAACGGAGCTTTGCATCTAATTTTAGATACCATGATTTAGATGAGGTTTCAATGCTTTGGTGAGACTACAGAAGAAAAAAATAGGATAATTCCAGGAATGTGGAATTTTAGTTATGTGGATAGACTAAAGCTGGTGTTGTTCTTGGAAAGGAGGAGATCGAGAAGAAATCTAATACAGATATTCAAAATTATTAAGGATATAGACAGTTAAATAGTGAGAAACTGTTCCCACTAGAGGAAAGGTCAAGAATCAGGTGATTGCCAAAAGAACCAAGAATTACAGAAAGAAAAATTATTTTACACAGCATCTTGGCTTAGGTTTGGAATGCAATGCCAGGGTTAATTGTGGAGACAGAATTAATTGTAGTGTTCAAAGGAAATGTGGATAAGTACTTGTAAAGTTGTGGGAAGAGGACAGGGAGTGGGATCAAGTGTCATCCATTTTATCTGCTGCAGGAGTTTTCATCATCTTGGTCACATTGTACATCCCACCTCAGGCCAGTATCAAACAGGCTCTAGATGAACTGAGCTATGAAATCAACAGGCTTGAAAAGGTCTGGAGCCTTCCCCATCATTTTGGGGGATTTTAACCAGGTCAGCTTGAAAAAGTCTCTCAATAATTATCATCAATATATCACCTTGTGAAACAAGAGGAGCCAACACACTGGACCACTGTTATACTACTATCAAGAGTGCTTACCGTGCTATCCCACACACACACTTTGGGAAGTCTGATCACCGGCTGTACTTCTACTCCCTGAGTATAGGCAGAGACTGAACACTACAGCACCAGTAGTGAGGACCAAGAAGGTACGGACAAGGGAGGCGCAGGAGCACTTACAGGACTGCTTTGAGTCGATGGACTGGACTGTTCTGTACTCAAGGATTCATCTTCGAATCTGAATGAGTACACCACAACTCTCACTGGCTTCATTAAAACTTGTGTGGATGAGTGTGTGCCTGCAAGAGTATACTGTACAGTATACTGTACTGTTCAGTGTGCAAGTACAGCAATATACCCAACTACTTCAGAAATGAGGTCCACATTTATGTGCACATTGGACTGGTTTAACTGTAATGGGCCCTTTTCTCTTTCTTTTCTTTTCCTGCTAACCGTTTAATAAAGTTGAAAATTGACAAATATGCTTTCTTTATAATTTTATGCTAGTGTATGATCTCATCTCTTGGCAACCAATGATTGTGTGAGAGCAGTATTTACACAGCATTCGCTACAATCAATGTTCCTTAATCGGAACACCACAACTATCCTGTTTGGTTGAAACATACTGACACCAGACGTATTTTGATTATGTAAGGTGGTCCTCTCACTGCTGAATCACATGGGAGTTAGCAGAGTTGGCTAATGAGTTGGAAAGAGCCACTGAGAATGAGTCAGTAGCCAATTCTTAGCTTCAAACATTAGATTAGATTAGATTATGAGGACACGCAGTCCTCTTTTATTGTCATTTAGTAATGCATGCATTAAGAAATAATACAATGTTCCTCCACTATGATATCACAGAAACACAAGACAGACCAAGACTAAAAAAACTGATAAAAACAACATAATTATAACATATAGTTACAACAGTGCAAAGCAATACCGTAATTTGATAAAGAACAGACCATGGGTACGGTAAAAAAAAAGTCTCAAGTCCCGATAGCCCCATCATCTCACGCAGACTGTAGAAGGAAGAAAACTCTCCCTGCCATGAACATTAGGTTTATAATGTACTTGTTCCCAACAATCCCCCTCCCCTCACTGGAAAGAGAAGATAGAACACTACAGTACAGGCTCTTTGGCCCTCAAAGTCTGCTGACCTTTTAACTTACTCCAAGATCAATCTACCCCTTTTCTCCTACATAGCCCTTCATTTTTCTCTCATTCAGTTGTCTATCCAAGAGTCCCTTAAATGTCCCTAATGTATGTATCTGCCTCTACCACCTCTTCTGGCAATTCCATGCACCCACCACTCTGTAAAGAACTTACTTTTGACATTTCGCCATACTTTCCTCAAATCACCTTAAAATTATTCCCCACCATATCAGGCATTTCTGCCTGGGGGAAAATGTCAATGCTATTCAATTGATCTAAACCTTTTTTTTTTTTACATAAATACACAATTATAACCGGGGTAATGGAATAAAAGGATACCTCCTTTAGAACAGAGATGAGGAATTTGTTTAGCCAGAGGGTAGTGAATCTGTTGCCACAGATGGCTTCAGAGCCCAAGTCATTGGGTACATTTAAAGTGGAAGTTAACACATTTTTGATTAGAACTTGTGTCAAAAGGGTATGAGGAGAAGGCAGGAGAATGGGGTTGAAAAGGGATAACAAATCAGCCATGATCATATGGCAGAGCAGACTCAATGGGCTGAATGACCTAATCCTCCTCCTATGACTTTTGGAGCTACATACCCAGAGAAAAAATGGAGGTAATTTCATTCTGGGCCAGTCCTCAAAGTGTTAAATTTTAATCTCAAGGCCCAGTAATGCCCATGCTGTCACTGTACTGCTTTATTATCCAAAAGACTGAGACTCAAATCACTCTGTATCTACACATTCTGGCAGCTTCGAGGTCAGACTGCAGTCTGCATTATGTCAGCTTTACATTTCTGGGTTATAACAGCAACAGAACCTCTAAAGAACTAATGGAGCACTTGCTCATCCCAAAACAAAACTTACAACTTTTACTTAAGGTTTATTTATTTCCCAGATAGTCCACACTTCATTATGTGACTCTTACTTCACTTCAGGCAAGGGTAGGTCCTGGGTTTTATATTTATCAACTAATGAGTTTGCTGATCTCTGCTGGAGCCATGATTAGCTTCAATCCTCCTACATAAGGGAAGTATATACAATAGATTCATGTTAATTGAGCCATCGGTTATTTGGGGCAGTCATTTATTTGGGACATCTCTTAAAGAACAAAAACAAAATCAAGAAAATAGCTGGGATTCCTTTTGTTTATTTGGGATTGGGGCAGGAGACTGTTACTGAACTGTTTCTCACAGGCGCTAGTCGGGTGCACTTAAGTGGCCGTTAGACACTGTGCTGTGCTTAGTGTTCTCAGTTATTAAATAGCATCAGTTATGCGTGTTTGTGTTCAAAAAGTGGTGATTTTTGTCACTGACAGTTGGTGAGAAATAAGCAGTAAGACAATTCAGAATTGATTTGCTCACCGGGGTTTCAAGCATTCAGGCTTGGTGATGTCAGCAATGGCCAGGAGTGAAAATGAAATAATTTCAAAGTTTAAAGTACATGCAATCCTGATTCATTTTCTTGCAGGCACTCAATAAATCCAAAAAATAATAACAATTACAGAATCAATGAAAAAAATCACACCAACTTCAGTGTTTTAAAAAGAAAGAAACAAAAAAGAAATAAGCTATAAATATCAAGAACATGAGATGAAGAGTCCTTGAAAGTGGGTCCATTAGGAACATTTCAGCAATGGAGCAAGTGAAGTTGAGTGGTTATCCCCTTTGGTTCAAGAGCCTGACAGTTGAGGGGTAATAATTGTTCCTGAACCCGGTGGTGTGAGATCTGAAGTCCTGTACATTTTTCCTGATAGTACCAGTGAGAAGAGAGCATGCGCTGGGCGGTGCCCGATGATGGATGCTGCTTTTGTGTGACAGTGTTTCATGTAGATGTGCTCAATGGTGGGGAGGGCTTTATGGTGCTTTCTGTTCAAGGGCACTGGTGTTTCCATACCAGGCTGTGATGTAGCCAGTCAATATACATTCCACTACACATCTACAGAAGTTTAAAGGTTTAGATGTCATGCTGAATCTTCACAAACTCCTAAGGAAGTAGAGGCACTGCTATGCTTTCTTCATAATTGCATTTGCATGCTGGGCCCATGACAGATCCTCAGAAATAATAACAGCTAGAAATTTAAGTTGCTGACCCTCTTCATCTCTGATCCTCTGATGAGGACTGGTTTGTGGACTTCTGGTTTCCTTCTCCTGATGTGAATAATCAGCTCCTTGGTCTTGCTGACATTGATTAAGAGGTTGTTGTCATGGCACCGCTCAGCAACATTTTCAATCTCCCTCCTATATGCTGATTCATCACCACCTTTGATTCGATCTGTGACAGTGGTGTCATCAGCAAACTTAAATATGGCATTGGAGCTGTGGTTAGACTCACAGCAAAAAGTGTAAAACAAGTAGAGCAGGATGCGAAGCACACAGCCTTGAGGTGCACCTGTGCTGTTGGAGATCGTAGAGGAGATGTTGCTGCCAATCTGAACCGACTGGGGTCAGCAGAGAGAAAATCGAGGATCCAATTGCACAGGGGTTAATGAGACTGAAGTCTTGAAGCTTATGGATTATCTTTGCAGGGATGATGTATTGAATGCTGAGCTGTAGTCAGTAAAGAGCATCCTGATGTATGCATCTTTGCTGTCCAGATGTTCCAGGGTTAAATGAGGAGTGAATGAGAAAGAACCTGATGTGAATCTGTTGCTCTGGTAGACAATTTGGAGTGGATCTAAGCCGTTTCTCAGGCAGGAGTTGATGTGTTTCATCACCAGCCTCCCAAAACACTTCAAGACTATGGATGTAAGTACTACTGGACGACAGTCATTGAGGTAAGTTACCACGCCCTTCTTCGGCACCAATATATTCGAAGCTTGCTTGAAGCAGGTGGGTACCTCAGACTGCTGAAACAAAAGGATAAAGATCCCAGTGAACACTGTAGTCAGTTGATCAGCACAGGTTTTGGCCAGGTACTTGGTCTGGGCCGGCTGCTGTTTGTGGGTTCACCCTCCTGAAGAATGGTTGCATGTCAGCCTCCGAGACTGAAGTCATAGGATCACCAGGCGCTGTAGAAGCTTGTGATGGTTCCTCAATGCCTTCTATGGTCAATGAGAGCATAGAAGGCATTGCGCTCATCTGGAAGTGAAACCCTGTTGTTGCCTATGTCAGTTGATTTTATTTTATGAGCTGTGATAGCATTCAAGCCCTGTCACAGCTGTAGAGCATCCTTCTTTGATTCAAGTTTAGTCTGGAATTGTCACTTTGCCCAAGAGATGGCTTTCTGGAGATTGTACCTGGATCTCTTGAAACTTTCTTGGTCACCAGACTTTAATGCCTCTGACTGGCTCTGAGCAGATTACAGATCTCATGGTTTATCTAGGGTTTCTAACCGGAGAAGAGGAGCGTGTCCTCAATGTGAGGATACGCTTGTCTAAACTGTTTTACTAAAATCCGTGACAACCGTGGTATGTTCATTCAGTTCCACTGACCACGGCCCAGTCCAGTGACTCGAAGCAATCCCGTAGCTGCTGCACCGTTTCCTGCAACCACCTGTTTCTCAGTTCTCTGGAGTTTTGCTCTTTAGCCTCTGCCTGATTTCACTACTTCAACAAGTTAAGAATTATGAAGGCATTGACAATCATCTTGAATAAAAATGAAGATTTGGAGGATACAGTCGTCTAAAGCACCCT